>NC_056731.1:1143236753-1143533964 GCF_019279795.1 Protopterus annectens
TCCAATCCTGCTGTCAGCAAAGATAGGATATTTCTGCAGAAGAGAAGGGGGAAATTAAGTGTTTGGCTTGTGCTAAGCTTGAGTTATGGCTAGGATTTTGTTACCTAGTGTTGAGGTCCACCGTTCAAATTGGTTTTGTTAATTATTCAGACTGCAGATGCTAGCATAAGCTATGGAGATGAAGTTTCTGGAAATTCTGTTAGTGTGAAAAGGTTAAGTAGAGAGAAAAGTGGTTACTAAGTTGCAGTGAACAGTCTTGGATTTAGCACAGTATTAATAGACAGATCTATGAAAACAATACTGTTAATTTTATTGTACGAGTAGCACACAGATAATGCCTGCTCCCCATAGAAGACTGTGTGTATATACAGGCAGCCATACTTAATGATGACATGAACTTGGAAAAGTCAAGGGACTTCTGGTATGGTGGAAAGCTAGTAGGTTGTGTTCTTGAGAGCTCCTATTGAGAGTCAGACCGTCAAAACCCTAAAACCAGCACCTTTCATAATGACATAATTTGTCAGGGAGTAACTAGAAAGGTAAGTCTATACACAAACAATAAAATCATCCAAGAAAGTGGGGGAAAAGAAGCCGTGGTCGAAATCGACATTCAGCAACATGGGTGGTCTGATACTATGGCATAGAATACCCTCGACCTCAGCATTGAAGAGGGTCAACAGTCAATCATGGGAAAGAGACAGAATCAAAACAGAGATCTTCAAAATAAGCAAAGCACTGCATGATTACATACAGAAGCAGATAAGGTGGTGCAGGAGCTCGAGAATGTGATTTCTCGTCACTCAGATGAAAACGTAATGCTACAGAGACACAAGATGGACCTTTAAAGTAAAATGCTGATGCATGAAGTAATGCCGGAGAATATAAAAAAGAAAATGATGGAGATGGAAGATTGGGCACACAGTGATAACTTCCAATTCCAGAGAAATTAAAGGGTAATGACCACAAAAACTTTACACTGGACTGCAGAGAGAGATGGACAGGGCTGCCCTGTAATGATATCAAGACAAAAAGGGAGGGACAAGAGTATAATCAGCCAGGGAATGTTTCAAAGCACATCCTACAGCTCGTGCTTGTTAAGTTCCAGACCTACGAGATAAAGGAGAAAGTGCTCTCATTCTTGTGGGGAAGAGGTAAGTTTTGAAAATAGATCAAGTGAGTGTGTTTATGGATAATGATTACTACCCAGCTCGGAGGAACAGTTTTCTGCCACCATTAAGGAAGTGTTGGTAAGCAGGAGTAAGGTGCAAACTTCTGTACCTGGTGAGTTTGAAAGTATTTGCTGCCACTGTGACTAAGACTTTTTTGGACAATGAGGAAACCTGATCAGTTTTACAGATGGACCTGAATGACCAACAACCAGAAAAGTAGGTGATGACTACAGGGCAGCAGGATGGGGAGGGACCAAAGAGAGATACAGTCAAGCAGAGACTCCCAATGAAAAAATTTCCGGTTTTTCAACAGCAATGATGACATAAACAACAGAAAAAAAATCTATTTGCACTCCAATCAGGATTTGATGGGAAGAACAGCAGCACATGGTGAACCGATGTCTACTAGTGTTAAAAACAAAATGACCATATTACTCAACCACTGGTTAGGTTTGAGGTGTTTACAGTAGAAAGAAAAAAACTAAAAAACATGGTATAATGACACACTGAGTGGATGCAAGTTGGGACTGTTCCACTGGTATGATTTGTGCCTTTAAGCAATAATGTTTTCTATTGGAGTGGTGATAAAAGGGGCTGAATGAATGACAACCTGTCCAGTTTTTACACTGTTGGGAGGAAAGCTGTTGAAATACTGAGGAGAGGAAGGCTACTGCAACTGACAGGGGTAAGGATAGCAGAGAGCCTGAAGGCGTGACAGTGACAAGACGAGCACTACTGGGATAAGTGTAAAAAGTACACGTGACTAGTGTGTGAGCCAAGTCACATATGGGAACAGTACTGGGAGTGTGGAGATATTTTCAAGAGGGCTGTTTTCATCCACAGAAGACTGGTATATAAAGCAGTCAAGCAGATGGTTGCCCAACTCAAAGCGCCTAGTAGGACAAAAGCAGATGAGTTGTACCACTGCTAACAAAGAGGATCACTTAACCAGTCTGACAGGATGACAAAGTAAAACATTTTTGCAAACAGTTACTTGGTTACAATAGAATTTCTAAGAGGGGGTTAGAGTAACTGGTCGATAACAGTGCCAGTGACAGCTTTCATTGTCCAAAATGATGGAGGAATAGTTAAGGGGGATATCAAAAGTGGGGGATCATTTTGCATATACAGCATTAAATGAATTAGCTACAAATACTACCCTGGAATGCAAACAGGATCATCTGTCTGTCTAAACAGACAATTAATACACTACATCAAAGTGGCTACAATGCAGGTAGTGATACTTCAAGAAACGCATCTGAATGACACTGAACACTGGTATGATGGTAAAATTTGGGGGGGACAGAGATTTTATGCAAAGAGTTAGGAGGCACATAAGACAAGAGTAGTGATTTGGATAAGATGTGGTAGCCCAATTTAGACTGAAGAAAGGGCTGACCTGTGTGGAACGTACCTTTTAATAAGGTGGAATGGTTAGGAAGACAGATAACCTTAATGAATGCATATTTACCTCCTGGAGCAAAAATAAAAGAAATAAGGGAAATTATGACTGAAGTGATAGCTTATCAACAGGGTTTTCTCCTAATGGGAGACAACTGGAATTCAGTGTGTAGCAAAGACGACATGTCAGGAGGGAAAAGGAGAGAGCATTTAACCAGGGAAGTGAAATATTTTTGCTAAATTCTACAACATTTTTGGAGTGGAGGATGTGTGGGAACTGGACAAAGTTTGACAGCTTTCTATTATTTTCCCAGAGGTACCACACATGGTCTAGACTGGATAGGTGTTATATCACACAGGAATACAGTACATTGGTGAAGGCTTCTGGATGTACCCTACAAGAATCTCTGATCATTCACTGGTTATACTACAGATAGCCTCACAAGAGTTGACAGCTTCAACATTTCTAGTGATTCCCCATACACTTTATGCACAAAAAACACTTTAGTCATGGAATATGGGCATGGTTAAAGGGACACCTAAGAAGTTTGTTTTCTAGTAGCACAGACGTGGGAGAAGAATGGGACACACTCGTATGACATGATGAATGATGTCTGACCGAAGAGAATTGGACAGGAGTACAAGGAGAAATAAAGAACTAGACACTATTCAGCAATTGCAAAAAAAGGGGGAATGGCACTACAGCACAGGACAAGGAACAGTTAAAGAATGCAAAGGAGGGAGTTAAAGGAATACTTACTTGTATGAATATAGAAAGGTCACAACAAAACTAACACACTTTGATACAAGCCCAAATTCTGTGAAAGCACTGGCTCAGAAACCTGTATAAAAATGTACTTTCTGTTGTCTAAGTAAGCTTAGGAACCTTGTTTCGGGATCCATGGTCAGGAAGCCAAATAAAATATTGCAAATCTTTAGTCATAGTTACTTGATGGTCCCCTATGTTAAGAAAAAGAGCAAAAGGAACATATTAACAAGAATAATTCAATGTGATCAAAATGGCTTTACAGAGGAAAGGTAAACATTTGATATTATTAGAATGCACAGTTGTGTAAAATCTTACCATAATAGTAGATGTCCTTCTCTTCACTGCTGCAGTATTCCTTACAGTAGGGATCCCCTGCCAATGTTAGTCTGACGTCCGGCTAGTATACTAAAGCCTTAGGTTGTAATAGGGACATTGTATGTTACACATATGCCCCCTGCACACAGTGCAGTGTACAGCATAATGGTGACATACAGATGCACCTTCCTCAGAAATGAAAAGCCCCAGGAGGAACAACAGTCCAAGGAGTAAGAGAGGAAGATGTGCATACAGAAGGAGAAAGAGAAAAGGGGAAGGAGGGAGGGAGTAAATACTGCAACAGTGAAGAGAAGGACATCTACTGTTATAGTAAGATTTTACACAAATGTACTGCCCTTCCACATCACTGTTACAGTGTTCATTACAATAGGGAGAGTACAAAAGCTCAGCAGTAAAGTTGGGAGGAGAGGGAAGGTCCAGAAGAGCCCTCAAGAAAGCCACACAGGACAGCGCTGGCAAATCCATCTCTAGTCCTGGAAACCATATCCAACTTATAGTGCCTGGTAAATGTATGCACAAAAGTCCAAATGGCTGCCTCAAGGATGGAGCTGGTACTCAGTCCTTTGAAAAAAAAAAAGTACCAGAAGAAGCCACATCCCTGGTAGAATTAGCCTTAACAGAAGAAAAGCTTTTCCCAAAAAAGGCATAACGAAAGGAAATGGCCTTAGAGAAAGTACAGTTGTGTACACTTACCATAAATGTAGATGCTAGAGTGTATTCACTGTTGCAGTCATCCCATTTGGGTTATTCTGCTTGCAGTAGCCCTCAGTCGTCCTGAATATCAAAGTCTTGGGTCCTGCGTCGGATGCTGTCTCATTTTCCACGACGTCAGGTAGTCAGGGATATAAAGCATGCAGCCGACGCCATTACATCAGTTTTTCTTGCCCCAGATGTCAGGAGTCCCCATAATGGGAAGCAATTATATACAAGGTTACACCTCCAACAAAAAAGCAAATACTCCAAAAAGCTTTAAGCATAGCAAACAAGAATAGAGGTATAGTCAATAGAAGTCAGGGGGCGGGAGGGATGGTAACCAGGACTGCAACAGTGAATACACTCAAACATCTACATTTATGGTTAGTGTACACAACTGTAATATGTTCTTCATGTTTCACTGTTGCAGTCATCACATTTGGGTAGATTCCTAAAGCTAAGGATGGGAGGAGATAATTAGATAGCATTAGGACCAGCTATAAGGCCCTGCAAGACTGCAATGGCAAAGCCAGCTCTGGATTTAGAAAAAATTGGCAAGTGGTAATGCTTGGTGAAGGCATGTACAGAACTCCAGGTAGCAGCTGCTAGGATGTCCCTGGTAGGGACACCTCTGAGAAAGGCTGTAGAGGTAGATGCAGCCCAGGTTGAATGTGGTCTTATCCCCTGTGGGGTAGGTTTTCCATTGTGCTTATAGCAGAAATGAATGCAGTGGCCTATCCACTTAGAAATGGTTTGCTTTGAAATGGCCTTCCCCTCTGCCCCTGCAGCAAACGCAACCAGCAGCTGTTCAGATTTCCTGAGAGGTTTAGTCCTGTCCAAGTACAATCTAAGTTGTCTGTGCACGTCCAAGGAGTACAGTATTCGTTCTCCTTTGTACTGTGGATTAGAAAAGAAGGTTGGCAAATGAATGGACTGATTAAGGGCCACACTGGATACCACCTTGAGCATGAAGGCGGGATTGGTCTGGAGGGACACTCTGTCCGCATGAAAGATGATGAAAGGCTCCACTGCCATGAGAGCCTGTAATTCAGACACCCTTCTTGCTGAAGTGATGGCTAGAAGGAAGCCTGTTTTCCAAGAAAGGAATTTCAACTCTGCATTTGCAGCTGGCTCAAAGGGAGGTAAAATGAGCTTTTCCAGTACAAAGTTAAGGTCCCAGGCTGGAGTAGGGGCTCTCCTGGGTGGCCTTAAGTTTTTGGCCCCTCTGAGGAACTGCTTCAGCAGTGGATAAGAGAAGAAGGGTGGTTCTATACTGTAATGAGCTGAAATGGCTGAGGCATGAATTTTGATGGAAGAAAAGGAAAGGTCTTGTGAAGTCTCAGTTAAGTATTGAAGAATTTGAGGTAAATTGGGCACTGCTGTACCCATCCCCTGAGTCTGGCTCCAGGAACAGAATCTTTTCCATTTTTCAGCATAGGATTTTCTAGTATTAGGCCTCCTTGCCTCCAAAACAACATCCATCACTTGCTTACTGAGAGATGGTATCGGAGAGATCAGGTAATTAGCCAGGCTGCCAAGTTCAGGGTTTGAAGTTTGCAGAATCTGGCCCTCCTGCTGGGACAGCAGGGCAGGAGTCTGGGGCAGGTGCCATGGTGCCAGCAGTGACACACTGCGCAAAAGGGGGTACACCAGTGTTGGCGTGGCCAGTCTGGTGCAATCGATATTGTCCTTGGTTTGTCCTGCTTGATCTTTAGTAGTACCTTGGAGAGGGGAGGCAGAAGGGAAAGGCATAAACTGAAGGACAGGGCATCCAATTTCCAAGCTTGTTTGTGGGAGTCCTTATGCAGAATTTGTCCAACTGGTAGTTCTGGGGGGAAGTAATCAGGTCTATCTCTGGGCTCCCCCATTTGTTTCTCAACATGTTGAATGTCTTTGGTTCCAGTTTCCACTCATGTGGGTCTATGAGATTTCTGTTTAGGTTGTCTGCCAGTGTATTTAGCTTTCCTGGCAGGAATTGAGTCTGTAGGTGCACTTGGTAGCTCAAGGCTGTGTTTCACAGAGCCATGGCTAACCTGCAGAGAGGATATGAGTGGGTCCTTCCCTGCTTGTTTATGTACCACATAACAGTGGTGTTGTACGTCTTTACAAACAATTGTCCTGGAAGAATGTGGTCCTTGAAGGCTGTCAGAGCATTCTGTACAGCTAACATTTCTTTTTGATTGATATGCAGGTGCATTTGACTTGGGTTCCATTTGCCCTGATTGCACCTCCCTGCCAAGTAAGCCCCCCATGCATAGGCTGATGCATCTGTTACGGTTTGGACGGCAGGGAGTAGAGTGAATGGCAGTCCCTTGTTTTGGTGGCAGGCCTCTGCCCATCAAAGGAATTCTTATCTGTAGACAAGGTATGATAGGAATCATTGATTCCGGAGAATGCTGACACCATAGGCTTTTTCGATACCATTGTAGTTTCTTCATATGCAGTCTTGCATATGGAATTAGTAGAATGCAGGAGGCCATGAACCCCAGGGTTTGCAGTATTTTCCTTGCAGAAAGCTGGGTCTTTGTGGCCAGTAGTTTGAAGTAGGCTGTCACATGAACATGTTTCTCTGGCATAAGGTAGGCCATCTGAGAAGTTGCATTCAAGCTTGCTCCCAGGAATACAATTTGTTGGCAGGATACAAGACGTAATTTCTTTTCGTTTATGGTGTACCCCAGAGAAGTTAATTTCCTTACAAATGCCAGATAATTTAATAGTATGTCCTGGCTTTCTGACTGAATTAGACAATCGTCCAGGTACGGGTATATTTGAATATTTCTTAGCCTGCAAAATGCAATAACTGGAGCTAGGCACTTTGTGAATACCCTGGGCGCAGTAGATAAGCCAAAGGGCAGTGCAGAGAACTGATAGTGCATGTAGCCTGCTTTGAAGCGTAGGTACCTTCTGCAAGACTCCCTTATTGGGATGTGCAGGTAGGCTTCCTTTAAATCCAGTGTTGCCAACCAGGCATCTTTGCCTAGCATAGGAAGCAGCTGATGAAGAGTTAGCATCTTGAATTTTGGGATCACCAAAAATGTTTTTAGTATAGACAGTTCCAGGATAGGACACCAGGAATTGCCTTTTCTGGGTAGCAGAAAAAGTCTCGAGTAGAAACCTTGTCCCCATTCTTCTTCTGGGACAGGGTGAATAGCCCTGATGCTTAAAAGAGAAAGAACTTGCTTTTGAGCCTCTGCCCACTGATTTGGGGGTAGATCTGGCCAACTGTTTGGGGTTGGTAAGGAGTGGAAGTGGAATCTGTATCCTTGGGAAACTATATTTAAAACCCATTTGTCCTGGGTAATGAATTCCCATTTTTTTGCCTGCAGGGCAAGCTTTCCCCCTAAATTAACAGTCAAGTTGTGCAGGGCTTGGAAGGTTTAAAGTTAAGTCACTGAGACAGTTTACCATGGGGGGGGATTCTTACTACTTCCTGTTTTGGAAGTGGGAGCCCACCACTGCTTAGTCCTGTGAATACCTTGGGACTGAAGCCTGGGTGTTCTGCTGGTTCTGGGTTTGGACTGAAGGCCTGGAAGAGGCAAGAAAGGACCAATTTTTAGAGGGCCAATGCCTACTAAACCTGGGAGGCTGCACTTGCAGGAAATCTTTAACAGTATGCAAAGATTTAGCTTTTTCCTCCATCTTTTTAAGTATTTCTGCTTTGTTGCCAAACATGCGGTCTTGGTTTAAGGGAGCATCCAGTAATTTAGCTTTAACATGATCTGGCAAAGATTGCTCCTTAAGCCAAGCATGCCTCTTAAGTACTGACCCAGTGACAGCAGCCCTGCAAGATGCCTCTAATGAATCAAAAAGTACAGTTGTGTACCTACCATAAATGTAGATGTTTGTGTATTCACTGTTGCAGTCATTACACTTGGGTTATCCTGCTGGCAGGCTACCCACAGTCGGCCTGAATTCCAAAGTCCTGGTCCGGCGTCGGTTTCTGTCACCTCCTCGCTGACGTCAGTGTCTATAAGATGCAGTCGACACCATTTTCTTCAGTTTTTCTTGCCCCAGATGTCAGGTGCCCCCAAGAAGGTAGGCAATACATATTGCTTATAAAAAACATACAGTAAAATAAGCAATACCTTCATCTACAAGCAAATACACCACATAGGTTGTATAGGAAAGGAAAGTACAGATAAGTCCCAGCAAAGAAAGGGGGATGGTGGGTGGGTAACCTGGACTGCAACAGCGAATACACTCGAACATCTACATTTATGGTAGGTACACAACTGTACTATGTTCGTGTTTCACTGTTGCAGTCATTACACTTGGGTTGAATCCCAAAGCTGAGGTTGGGCGGCTGGGTCTAAATAGGATTAGGAGTGGCTATGAGACCCTGCAGAACTGCAGTGGCAAAGCCTGCTCTGGATTTAGAGTAAAGAGGTAAGTGATAGTGCTTGGTAAAAGTGTGCACTGAACTCCAAGTTGCAGCCTCCAAAATTTCCTTGGTTGGTACTCCTCTGAGAAAGGCTGCTGATGTGGCTGCTGCCCTGGTGGAATGTGGCCTGATATTCTTAGGCACTGATTTGCCATGCTGTGCATAGCAGAAACAAATGCAGTGTCCTATCCAGTTTGAAATAGTCTGCTTTGAAATAGACTTCCCTTGTGATCCTGCAGCATATGCCACAAATAGTTGCTCAGTCTTTCTGAAAGCTTTTGTTTTGTCCAAGCAGAAGCGTAGCTGCCTGCGTACGTCCAAAGAGTGCAGAAGTCTCTCCCCTTTATTCTGGGGATTTGGATAAAAAGTTGGCAAATGAATGGTTTGGATAAGAGCCACACCGGATACTACCTTTAGCATAAATGTTGGGTTTGTCCTTAGAGAAACCCTGTCCGGATGGAAAATGATAAAAGGTTCCACTGCCATTAATGCCTGTAACTCAGACTCTTCTTGCTGAAGTTATTGCTAGGAGCAGAGCAGTTTTCCATGATAAGAATTTTATCTCAGCTGTATTGGCTGGCTCAAAAGGAGGCAGTGTGAGCTTTTCCAAGACAAAGTTGAGGTCCCATGTAGGAATTGGTGCTCTCCTTGGGGGTCTTATGTTTTTGGCCCCTCTGAGGTACTGCCTTAGCAGTGGATGTGAGAAAATAGGAGGTTCCGTATTGTAATGAGCTGAAATGGCAGAGGCATGGATCTTAATTGATGAGAAGGATAGGCCTTTGTCTAGCATCTCAGTTAGGTATTGTAAAATCTGAGGAATAAAGTACAGTTTTGTACCTACCATAAATGTAGATGTTCGAGTGTACACCCTGCTGCAATCATCACACTTGGGTTATCCTGTCGTCAGGCGGTCCCGCAGTCGGGCAGAATTCCAAAGTCTTGGTCCGGCGTCGGTTGCTGTCGCTTCTTCCTTGACATCAGTGTGCCAGGGCAGTTTTTCTTGCCCCAGATGTCAGGTGCCCCCAAAAAGGTGGTCAGTAATTAGTACCAAATTATGTAATTTTTGCACAAACACAAAATCCCTCCAGCTATAAGCAAATACATCAGGAAGGTATTGCAGAGATTTAGCCAGTTAGATCAGAGGGGATGGAGGGAGGGTAACCTGGACTGCAGCAGGGTGTACACTCGAACATCTACATTTATGGTAGGTACAAAACTGTACTATGTTCATCGTGTTACCCTGCTGCAGTCATCACACTTGGGTAGAATCCCAAAGCTAAGGATGGGTGGAGGAGTTATAGAGGGTTAGAGGAGGCTAGAAGGCCCTGCAGAATTGCAGTGGCGAAGCCAGCCCTAGTCTTAGAGTAGAGTGGTAAGTGATAGTGCTTGGTAAAGGTGTGTACTGAACTCCAAGTTGCAGCTTCCAAAATCTCCTTGGTTGGAACCCCCCTGAGGAAGGCTGTAGATGTAGCTGTTGCCCTGGTAGAGTGGGGCCTAATGGTAGCAGGAACTGGTTTTCCATGATGGGTATAGCAAAAACGAATGCAATGTCCTATCCATTTGGAAATGGTTTGTTTTGATATAGCCTTCCCTTGTGAAGCTGTAGCATAGGATGCAAAGAGCTGGTCAGATTTTCTGAAAGCCTTAGTTTTATCCAAGTAGTAACAAAGTTGCCTGTGAATGTCCAAGGAATGCAGGAGTCTTTCTCCTTTGTTCTGTGGATTTGGGAAGAAGGTGGGTAAGTGGATGGTTTGATTTAAAGCCACACTGGAAACCACCTTAGGCATGAAGAAAGGATTAGTTTGTAGAGAAACTCTGTCTTGATGGAAAATGAGGAAAGGTACCACTGCCATTAGTGCCTGCAGCTCTGAGACTCTTCTAGCTGAAGTTATTGCTAGCAGCAGGGCAGTCTTCCATGATAGGAACTGTAGATCTGCAGAGAAAGCTGGTTCAAAGGGAGGTAGCGTAAGTTTTTCCAGAACAAAATTGAGGTCCCATGTTGGTGTAGGTGCTCTCCTGGGGGGCCTAATGTTTTTTGCCCCTCTGAGGAACTGCCTTAGAAGTGGATGCGAAAATAAGGGTGGATCCGTGTTGTAGTGGGCTGAAATAGCTGATGCATGGATTTTAATGGAAGAAAAATGAAGTCCTTTGTGTAACATCTCAATTAAATACAGTAGAATCTGAGGCATGTGAGGCTGAAGTGAGTTTTGGCCTTTAGCTTGGTTCCAGGCACTAAACCTTTTCCATTTATCCGAATAGGCCTTCCTGGTGCTGGGCCTCCTAGCTTCCAGAATAACATCCATAACTGCTTGGGAAAGAAGAGCTGGCTGGATGCTTAGGTGATTTGCCATGCAGCCAGATTTAAGGTTTTGAGCTGGCTGTGAAGAATCTGATTGTTTTGTGTGAGCAAATGGGCAATTTGTGGTAAAATCCAAGGTGGGCCCTAGGCCATATTCCTCATTAGTGGGTACCAGTGCTGGCGTGGCCAGTCTGGAGCTATGAGTATCAGTCGTGGTCTCTCCTTTCTGACTTTCAGAAGCACCTTTGTGAGGAGAGGCAATGGAGGGAAGGCATATACTGTCAGGTTTTTCCAACTGAATGAGAGTGCGTCCACTTTCCAAGCTTGATGGTGAAGTGTCCTTGTACAAAATTTTGTTAGTTGACAGTTGTGAGGACTGGCAAACAGGTCTATGTCTGGAAGGCCCCATTTTTGAGTTATCATTGCAAATACTTGTGGATCCAGTTTCCACTCGTGGGGATCCATGATGTTTCTGCTGAGGTCATCTGCCAATGTGTTCTTTTTTCCTGGCAGGAATTGAGCTTGTAACTGAACTTGGTAAGCCAGAGCTGTGTTCCACAAGGTCACTGCTTGCCTGCATAGAAGGTAGGAGTGTGTACCCCCCTGTTTGTTTATGTACCACATTACTGTGGTGTTGTCAGTCCTTATTGCAAGTTGTCCTGGATGTAATAGATTCTTGAAGGCTGTCAGAGCATTCTGTACAGCTAGCATCTCTTTTTGACTGATGTGCAGATTCCTTTGATCTGCAGTCCATACGCCTTAAACGCACTGTCCTGCCATGTGTGCCCCCCAGGTGTAGTCCAATGCATATGTTGTCATAGTTTGCCTGGCTGGGGGCAAGGTGAAAGGCTGACCCTTGTTGAGGTGACATGCCTGTGACCACCAGAGAAACTCCTGTTGTAGGCAGGGAATGAGAGATATTGTGTTCAAGCTGAGGCTGTGTTGAGACCATACGCTTTTTAGGTACCACTGTAATTTCCTCATATGCAACTTTGCAAAAGAGTATTAGTAGTATGCAAGATGCCATGAAGCCCAAGGCCTGCAGAATTTTTCTTGCAGGTAGTTGGGTCTTTGTTGCCACTGTTTTGAAATATTGAGTCAGTTGTAGTTGTGTGTCTGGTGTCAGATAAGCCTTCTGGGCTGTTGTATTCAAGCTGGCACCCAGGAATGTCATATTTTGTGAGGGTACTAGTTTTGATTTCTTTTCGTTTACTGTGTACCCCAGGCAACTTAGAAGATGTTTTACAAAAGCCAGATGTTGTAAGAGGATGTCCTTGCTTTCTGCTTGGATGAGGCAGTCGTCCAGGTATGGGTATATTTGAATTCCTCTTTGCCTGCAGTATGCAATTACTGGTGCCAGGCATTTTGTGAAGACCCTGGGCGCAGTAGATAAGCCAAAGGGCAGTGCAGAGAATTGGTAATGGGTTGAACCTGCAATGAAACGGAGGTATCTTCTGCAACTTTGTCTGATAGGGACATGCAGGTATGCCTCCTTGAGGTCCAAAGTCACTAGCCATGCTTTCTTGCCCAACATGGGAAGAAGCTGCTGTAGTGTTAGCATCTTGAATTTGGGTACTTGTAAGAAGGTGTTTAGCATTGAAAGGTCCAGAATTGGTCTCCAGGCATTGTCCTTTCTGGGAACGAGAAAGAGTCTTGAGTAAAATCCTTGGCCTTGCTCTCGAGTAGGTACCAGTTGAATGGCTCTCATGTCCATGAGAGCTGTGACTTGTTTTTGTGCCTCTGCCCATTGATTTTGTGGCAGGTTTTGCACTCCTCTTTTCATTGGCAAGGTGTGAAAATGGAATCTGTATCCTCGTGAAATTGTGTCTAGGACCCATTTGTCCTTTGTGACAATGTGCCAGTTGTCTGAAAAAAGTGCGAGTTTTCCTCCCAAGGGGGCTGCCAAGAGAGTGTTGCTTGGCCAGATGAGGTGCAAGTCATTGAGTTTGCCTCCTGGTAGTTTGGGACCTGTCTTCACCTCCCTTCTGTGTTGCAGTGCCCCATTGGCGAGGTTTGTACTGGGCTTGTGGTTGTCCTCTGCCTCTTGGACGTCTGTATTTACCCCTCTGTGGTCTGTCAGTAGCTGGAAAGGACCAATTTTTTGTTAGCCAATTTCTGCTGAAGCGAGGGGGCTGTACCTGTAGGAAATCTTTGACTGTCTGCATAGATTTTGCCTTATCCTCCATTTTCTTTAAGACTTCTTCTGCTTTAACTCCAAAAAGAACATCCTGCTGTAAGGGAGCATCTAGAAGCTTTGCTTTAACATGATCAGGCAGAGTTTGTTCCTTTAACCAAGCATGCCTACGTATAACAGACCCAGTGACAGCTGCTCTGCAGGAAGCCTCCAAAGAATCAAACCCACATTGTAAAGTATGTTTGCCCACCTGTTCAGTTGCATGCAACAGATCCTGCATTTCTTTCAATTCAGACTGTTGAGGGAGCGTGCTCATTTTTTGTTTTAACTGAGATATTTAGAAATTGCTGATATTTTAGTATGTGGAATTGGCAATTTAGTGCCCTCATAGCTAGAGTGGCTGAGGTGTAAACCTTTTTCCCCCACCTGTCTAGTGCTCTGGAGTCCCTTTCAGAGGGTACAGGATTTTTTGCCATAGAAGCCTTAGCCCCTTTGGGACCCTGGGAGATAGTATCTGGATCAGCAACAGGGCTTTTATAAAGAAATTTGTGGGAATCAGGCACTCTACAGTATCTGTCAGGTTTGGCCAGAGCAGGAGGCAGAGAATCTGGGTTCAAACTGGATTCTAAGTAAACATCATCCACAATGTCTAAAACTGAGGGGATGGCAAGTGTTGTGCTGGGGGAGTAAAAGAAACTCTGAGCCTTTTCTTTGAGTCAGAGTAGTCCTGACCTTCCCAGTGAAAATGTTCCCTCATAGTGTGTAAAGTTTCCCCAAAGGAGTAGTCTTCAGGAGGAGAAGCTGAGGGCATAGAATCCTCAGCATCAGAATCTTCATAAGGGGAGAAGGAGTAATCTTGGTCCTCAGAAGAGCCTGAGGAAATAGACACTTGTTCAGAGGAGGCATATTCTTCCTCTTGTCTAGGCCTTTTGTTGGGTGGGGGTTGGGAACCCCTGATTAAAGAGATCAAATCTTCAGCCATTCTGAGTATCTGTTTCTTAGGCATGGGGCCTTGAACTGGAGACTGAAGTGCAGTCTTTTTAGGTTTAATGGGAGTCTTAGTCTTAGGGTACGTTTTTATGGCGAGCGTCATCGGTCTGAAGACGCCTTCAGAAACCGAAGGAGTTTCTGCAGCACCGACATCTTTTTCAGCAGTGTCGTCGGAAGGGGCTAAACAAAAAGGCTGCGTCGGCCTAGCACTTTCCGCCAAAAGTTCCGAAGCGGTCTCGGGTTCCAGATCTGCGGTAGTCAGGGGCTGCGAAGCCTCACTGAAGACCGGTGAACCGGAGACCGAACCAGCCGAGGCCTCAGAGTCTGGCTTGGGTCTAGGCTGCCTGTCCTTATCCTTGCATTTTTTGTGCACGCCGGTAGTCGGTTGCTCCGACGGCATAGTGTAGTTAAATTTTCTACCGAAGTAGTGTTGTGCGAAATCAAAGCGTATTTTTATAGTACGCTTATTAAACCTAGCACAAAAATGACAACCAGTGACGTCGTGGTCTGGGCCTAGGCAAGGTATGCAGTAAGAATGAAAATCCTTATGAGGTATTTGCTTCCCACAAGAAATACAATTGTTAACTTTTTCTGACATCGGTCTGAGGCAAGAAAAGTTTCCCCAACGGGGTACTTAGCTGTATTGAAGACTTCGGATCTGAAATTCGACTTCGGAAATCTCAGGAGTCGGCCGACCGGCACTTGCGAACTGCTTCTGCTTCGGGCACCGTGCGGCAAGAAAGACTGAAGAAAATGGAGTCGGATGCATTATATATACCCCTGGTGCACTGACGTCAGGGAAGAAGCGACAGCAACCAATGCCGGACCAAGACTTTGGAATTCCGGCTGACTGCGGGACCGCCTGACGACAGGATAACCCAAGTGTGATGACTGCAGCAGGGTAACACGATGAACATCAAGCGGTTCAAGCCCTTGTGCCTGGTTCCAAGCACAGAATCTCTTCCATTTTTCTGCATAAGATTTTCTGGTGCTGGGTCTCCTGGCTTCCAAAATGACATCCATAACTGCTTTAGACAGAGGTGTGTTCTGAGTGGTTATATTATTCGTCATGCAGGCAGATTTAAGGTTCCGAGTTGGCTGTGCAGGATTTGATTGTTTTGTTGGGTCAGAAGATGAGGAATTTGAGGTAAAGTCCAGGCTGGGTCTTGAGACAAGCTCTTTAGGACTGGGTACCAATGCTGGCGTGGCCAGTCTGGGGCAATCAGAATCATTTTTGGCCTCTCTTGTCTGACTTTTAGTAGTACCTTGGGGAGGACAGGCAGTGGGGGAAAGGCATAAACTGTCAGGTTTTTCCAGCTGAATGATAGAGCATCTACCTTCCATGCTTGAGAGTGATATGTCCTTGTGCAGAATCTCTGTAGTTGGCAGTTGTGAGGGGAGGCAAATAGATCTATGTCTGGGCATCCCCATTTCCTTGTTATCATGCTGAAGACTTGTGGATCTAATTTCCACTCATGAGGGTCCATGAGGTTTCCGCTTAGTTCACCTGCCAGAGTATTTTTCTTTCCTGGCAGGAATTGTGCCTGCAGATGTACTTGGTAGGTCAATGCTGTGTTCCACAAAGTCATGGCTTGCCTGCAAAGGGGCTAGGAATGTGTGCCCTCTTGCTTGACTGTAGTATTGTCCGTCTTTAGCAATAGTTGTCCTGGATGTAGTAGATCCCTGAAAGGCTGTCAGGGCATTCTGTACAGCTAGCATCTCTTTTTGATTGATATGAAGATGCATTTAGTCTGTGGGCCACGTGCCCTGAATACATTTTCCCGCCATGTGTGCCCCCCCAGGCATAATCCGATGCATCTGTTGTTAGTGTCTGCCTGGCTGTGGGTAAAGTGAAAGGCTGTCCCTTGTTGTGGTGGCAGGCCAGTGCCCACCATTGAAACTCTTGTTGCAGGCAGGGAATGAGAGTAATTATTGTTTCCAGGCTGTGGCAATGTTGAGTCCAAACACTTTTTAGATACCACTGTAGCTTCCTCATTTGCAGTCTTGCATATGGAATTATCAGGATGCACGATGCCATGAAGCCCAAAGCCTGCAGAATTTTTCTTGCAGGTTGCTGGGTCTTTGTTGCCATCATTTGGAAGTAATGAGTCAGTTGCCTTTGTTTGTCTGGCATGAGATAAGCCATCTGGGCAGTTGTATTTAAGCTTGCACCAAGGAATATTATCTCTTGAGAGGGCACTAGTTTTGATTTCTTTTCGTTTACTGTGTACCCTAGGCAAATTAGTAATCTTTTTACAAACGCCAGATGCTTTAGTAGAATGTCCTTGCTCTCTGCTTGAATAAGGCGGCAGAAGTCCAAGTAGGGATATATTTGAATTCCTTTTTGTCTGCAAAATGCAATTACTGGTGCCAGGCATTATGTGAAGGCCCTGGGCGCAGTAGATAAGCCAAAGGGCAGTGCAGAGAATTGGTAATGCATTGAGCCTGCTATGAATCTGAGGTATCTTCTGCCCGATTGCCTGATTGGGGCCTGCTGGTATGCCTCTGAGGTCCAAAGTAACTAGTCAAGTCTTGTTGCCCAGCATGGGTAGAAGTTGCTGCAGTGTCAACATTTTGAATTTTGGAACGTCCAGGAAAGTATTTAGCGTAGACAGGTCCAGTATTGGTCTGCAGGCTTTGTCCTTTCTGGGTACCAAGAAAAGTCTTGAGTAAAATCCTTGCCCCTGCTCTTGCTGTGGTACTTTTTGAATAGTCCTCATAGGTTCATAGGTTCATAGATTAGTACTAAGCTAACTGCCCTTGCGAGCCATTTCAAGCCTAGCCAATTATCCCTTGTGAGACTCAAACCCTGTGCCTTGTGTTTGTAAGGCAAACATCTTAACCATTAGGCCACCCTCCCAACTTGTCCATGAGCGCAGAAATTTGTTTTTGTGCCTCTGCCCATTGATTGTGTGGCAGGTCCGGCATACCTTTTGGCCTTGGGAGGGTGTGAAAGTGGAACCTGTAACTCTGAGAAACACTATTCAGTACCCATTTGTCCTGGGTGATCATGTGCCAATTTTGTGAGAAAAGTGCCAGTTTTCCCCCTAAGGGTGCTGCCAAAAGGTAAGTGCTTGTCATTAGTAGAGGAAAGTCATTGGGACTGTTTCCTATAAGGTTGTGATTTATCGTCTCCTCCTTTGGGGGCTGAAGCACCCCATTGTTTAGGTCTGTATGAGCCTTGGGGCTGAGATCTTGCCTCTTGGGCGTCTGTATCTGCCTCTTTGTGGCCTGTCTGACACTGGAAAGGACCAATTTTTAGAAGGCCAGTTCCTGCTAAATCTGGGTGGCTGAACCTGTAAGAAATCCTTTACTGTCTGCATTGATTTTGCTTTATCCTCCATTTTCTTTAACACCTCTTCTGCCTTAACACCAAACATCATGCTGTAATGCAGCATCCAATAATTTTGCTTTAACATGATCACGTAAACTCTGTTCTTTTAACCAAGCATGCCTTCGAATGACAGAACCTGTAACTGCGGCTCTGCAGGAAGCCTCAAGTGAATCAAAATCACATTGCAAAGTACGTTTTCCCACCTGTTCAGCTGCATGCAATAAATCCTGCATTTCCTTGTTTTCAGGACATTCACAGGTCGTAAGCATTTTCTGTTTTAGCAGAGACATTAGGTATTGTTGATATTTAAGCATGTGAAACTGGCAACTTAAAGCCCTTACAGCTAAAGTAGCAGAGGTGTAAACTTTTTCCCCCATCTGTCCAGTGCTCTAGAATCCCTATCAGAGGGAACAGGGTTTTTTGCAGAGGAAGCCTTGACCCCTTTGGGACCCTGAGAAATTGTTTCTGGATCAGCAGCAGGGTTTT
Organism: Protopterus annectens; assembly: GCF_019279795.1. Lineage (NCBI taxonomy): Eukaryota > Metazoa > Chordata > Ceratodontiformes > Protopteridae > Protopterus > Protopterus annectens. Next base: position 1,143,254,746 of record NC_056731.1, read on the forward strand.
TATAAAGAAATTTATGTAAATCTGGAACCCTGTAGTACCTATCTGGCTTAACAGGTGTAGGGGGTAAAGAATCAGGAGACAAACTGGATTCAGAAAATATGTTATTAACAATATCTAGCACTGGAGGTATAGCAAGAGGCCTGTGCTGAGGCAATAAAAGAAAGTCTCTGAGCCTTTTCTTGGATTCTGAATAATCCTGGCTCTCCCAATGGAAATGCTCCCTCATGGTGTGCAGGGTTTCCCCAAAAGAGTAGTCCTCAGGAGGAGAGGTTGAAGGAATAGATTCTTCAGCATCAGAGTCCTCATAGGGAGTAAGAGAATATCCCTGTTCTGAAGAGGAATCAGAAGAAATAGAAACCTGGTCAGAGGAGTCATAGTCAGTGTCTTGCCTGGGCCTTTTATCAGGAGGGGGATGGGAACCCCTGATCAAAGCAATTAGGTCCTCGGCCATTTTGAGCATCTGTTTCTTAGGCATGAATGACTGTCCAGGAGAATGCTGTACTTGTTTCTTTGTCTTTAAAGGTGTTTTAGACTTTGCCTTGGCTGCTGAAGTGGTCTTGATAGTAAGCTGTGTAGGTATGAAAACATCAGAAGCCGATGCCTGCTCAGTGGCTCTGGACCCATCTGAGGAAATAGTTTCTGTAGGTCCAACACCGTGAGTTTCAAGAGGCCTAGTTGTCTCCACGTGGGAGTTGGAGGCGGCCTGTGGCTCTGAGGTAGCGGGTGTCAGGGGCTGCAAAACCACCTCAGTGAGAACCGGCGACTGGCCTAGAAGAGGCTTCGTCATCAGTTTTGGACCTCGGATGCCTGTCCTTTTCTTTGTCCTTGCGCTTTTTATGAACTCTGGTCGTCGGTTGTTCTGACGGCATTATATAGTTAAACCTTCGGCCAAAGTAATGTAAAGCAAAATCAAACCGACGCTTAATAGTGCGTTGGTTGAATCTAGCACAAAACCGACAACTAGCAACGTCGTGGTCAGGGCCTAGGCAAGGAATACAGTAAGAATGAAAATCCTTATGAGGTATTTGCTTCGCACAAGAAATACAATTGTTAACTTTTACTGACATTGGTCTGGAGCAAGAAAAAGTTTCCCCAACGGGGTACTTAGCTTTACTGAAGACTTCGGATCTGAAATTCAATTTCGAAAATCTCAGGAGTCGGCCGACCGGCACTTGCGAACTGCTTTGCTTCGGGCACCCTGCGGCAAGAAAGACTAAAGAAAATGGCGTCGGCTGCATCTTATATACTCCTGGCACATTGACGTCAGGGAGGAGGCGACAGCAACCGACGCCAGACCAGGACTTTGGAATTCAGGCCAACTGTGACTAGCCTGCCAGCAGGATAACCCAAGTGTAATGACTGCAACAGTGAAACACAATGAACATCCACATTGCAAAGTATGTTTTCCAACTTGTTCAGCAGAATGTATTAAAATCCTGTAACTCTTTATTTTCAGCACAGTCAGGAATCAACATCATTTTCTGTGTAAGCAATCCAATAATATGCTGCTGATACTTCAACATATGAAACTGGCAGTTTAAGGCCCTAATGGCCAAGGTTGCAGAAGTGTGTACCTTCTTCTCCCATCTATCCAGTGCCCTGGAATCTCTATCAGAGGGGGTAGGATTTTTGGCAGTAGTAGCCTTAATGCCCTTGGGTCCCTGTAAAATAGTCTCAGGATCCGCAGTAGGATTTTTAAAGAGGAACTTGTGAGAGTCAGAAACCCTGTAATATCTATCAGATTTTCTGGGAGCAGGAGGTAGAGAGTCAGGAGCCAGGCTAGATACAGAGAAGGCATCATCAACAATGTCCAGTACAGGAGGGTTGGCCAAAGTCCTGTGTTGGGGCAGGAGTAAGAAATCCCTAAGCCTCTTTTTGGAGTCAGAGTAATCCTGGCTCTCCCAGTGAAAATGCTCCCTAAGAGTATGCATGGTTTCCCCAAAAGAGAAATCCTCTGGAGGGGAAGCAGAGGGAATGGTGTCCTCTGCATCAGAATCCTCATAGGTAGATAAGGGTAAATCCTGTTCATCAGAGGAAACAGAAATTGCTGAGTCCTGATCAGAAGAATCAGAAAGAAAATCAGTCCTAGGTCTCTTAGAGGGAGAAGGGTGGCTTCCCCTGATTAGAGTAATAAGTTCTTCAGCCATTATTATTTGTTTTTTAGGCATAGGGGCCTGACCATGCAGTCTGGGCATCGGTTTTCTACACATGGATCGAGTTTTAGGCCTTGAGGAAGAAGATAGCATTGGTTTAATATGTAAGTCAATAGGCCTGAATACACCCTCAGAAGCCGGTGCCTGCACAGCGGGGCTCCAGACCCATCCAAGGTAGAGACAGCCGCAGGTTCCACAGTCGAAGAAGCATCTCACGGCATACTGGACTCTGAATGGGTCGCAGTAGAGGCCTGCAAATCTGAAGTAGCGGGTATCAGGGGCTGCAAAAGTGCCTCACTGAGTACCGGCAAACTGGCGACTAGCTTAGGAGAAGCGTCGTCGGCAGCTTTGGAACTATGCGGTCTGTCTCTGTCTTTATCTTTGCATTTTTTCGGAATGTCGGTAGTTGGGTGGCTCACCAAAGCCATTTCTGGATAATTGAACCGAGTACCAAAATATTTAGAAGCGTAAATAAACAGACGATGAATAGTTCGAGGTTTGAATAAGGCACAAAACCGACAGCGAGGTACGTCGTGGTCTGGGCCTAGGCAAGGAATGCAGTACGAATGAAAATCTTTACGAGGTATTTGCTTTCCACAAAAAATACAGTTGTTAACTTTTACTGACCGGTTTAGAGCAAGAAAAAGGTTTCCCAACGGGGTACTTAGCTTAGTTGAAGACTTCGGTTCTGAAACTTGAAAACGAAAATTTCAGGAGTCGGCCGACCGGCACTTGCAAACTGCTTCTACTTCAGGCACCGCACGGCAAGAAAGAATGATGTAATGGTGTCGGCTGCATGTTTTATACTCCTGACGACCTGGAAGAAGGGACAGCAATCGACGCAGGACCCAAGACTTTGTTAATCAGGCCGACTGAGGGCTACTGCAAGCAGATAAACCCAAAAGTGATGACTACAACAGTGAAATACAAAGAACATCCCTGTCCCCTTTGCTCTGTTGGCAGAGGTTGTATAGCCCTGATACTGAGAAGAGAAAGTACTTGCTTTTGGGCCTGTGTCTACTGGTTTGCAGGAAGGTCTGGCAATCCACTTGGGGTTGACAGAGAGTGGAAACAGAATCTGTATCCCTGGGATACAATGTTTAAGACCCATCGGTCCTGGGTAATATACTCCCAGTTTTTTGCATGCCTCCTAGGGGTGCAAGTACTTGGGCATGGCTGGGAAGGATTAAGGACCAAGTCTTTGTGAACTTTTTCCACAGGGGGGTGGCTTACCACTCCCAGTTTTTGAGGAGGGAGCACTCCATTGTTTAGATCTGTGCATACCCTGAGTCTGTAGCCTTTGTGGTCTGTTGCCCCTGGGTTTGGGCTGAGAAGGTCTGGAAGGGACTGGAAGGACCAGTTTTTTGAAGGCCAATGCCTACTGAATCTAGGTAGCTGTACCTATAAGAAATCTTTAACAGTTTGCATGGATTTAGCTTTTTCTTCAATCTTTTTAAGAACTTCTTCTGCTTTCGAGCCAAACAAACATTCTTGGTTTAATGGAGCATCAAGTAGTTTTGCCTTGACATGGACTGGCAAGATTTGTTCCTTCAGCCAAGCATGCCTTCTCAGAACAGACCCAGTAACAGCAGCCCTGCAAGATGCTTCTAAGGCATCAAAACCACACTGCAAAGTATGTTTACCAACCTGGCTTGCAGAATGCATTAAGTCTTGTAAGTCCTTACTTTCTGCACAATCAGGAATCAACAACATTTTTTGTTTAATTAGTTCAATGATATGCTGCTGGTACTTCAACATGTGAAACTGGCAATTTAAAACCCTGATGGCAAGATTTGTGGAGGTATAAACCTTCTTACCCCATCTGTCTAGAGCCCTAGAATCCCTGTCCGAAGGGGTAGGGTTTTTGGCTGTAGAAGTCTTAAATACCTTTAGGTCCCTGGGAAATGGTGTCTGGATCTGCAGTGGGATTTTTAAAGAGAAATTTGTGAGAGTCAGGTACTCTGTAGTATCTGTCAGGCTTTCTAACAGAAGGTGGTAAAGTATCAGGGGTAAGGCTGAAGTCCATGAAGACATCATCTACAATATCCAGGACAGGGGGAATAGCTAAAGGCACATGCTGAGGCAAGTCTAAAAAATTCCATGAGTCTCTTTTTGGACTGTTGGTAGTCCTGGCATTCCCAGCAGAAATGCTCTCTTAGGGTATGCAAGGTTTCACCGAAAGAAAGGTCCTCTGGGAGAGAGGCTGAGGGAATTGAATCCTCTGCATCTGAGTCTTCATAGGTAGATAAGTGTATGTCCTGGTAATCACAGGGGTCAGAGTCATCAGACTCATGGTCTGAAGAATCGGGAAGAAAATCAATTCTTTGTCTTTTAGAGGGGGAAGGCTGGCTTCCCCTAATTAAAGTAATAAGGTCTTCAGCCACTCTAAGCATTTGTTTCTGTGGCATGGGAGCTTGAGAATGTGCTTTGGTTGCCAGTTTCCTAGGCACTGTGCGAACGCTGGGCCTGAGAAATTCGGCAGATTTAGTCATTAACAAAGTAGTCGGTGTGATATGAACATCAGAAGGTCTGAATATACTCTCAGAAGCCGGTGCCTGCACAGTGGCTCCAGACCCATTCAAGGTAGAGACATCCACAGGTTCCATAGTCGAAGAAGCATCTTGCGGCATACCGGACTCCGAATGGGTCTCAGTAGAGGCCTGCGAATCTGTAGAAGCGGGTAACAGGGACTGCGAAAGCGCCTCACTGAGTACCAGCGGACTGGCGACTAGCTTAACGGAAGAGTTGTCGGCAGTTTTGGACCTATGCGGTCTGTCTCTGTCTTCATCTTTGTGGTTTTTTGGAAGATAGGAAGTCGGATGGCTTCCCGAAGCTATTTCGGAATATGGAGAATGACAGCGAAAGAAATTAGACAGAAAAATAGCACGACAAAGAATAGTTTGGGCGTTGAACAAGGCACAAAACTGACAGCGAGGGACGTCGTGGTCTGGGCCTAAACAGGTGACGCAGTAAGAATGAAAATCTCTGAGAGGTATTTGCTTTCCACAGGCAAGACAACTGTTAACTTTTTCTGACATCGGTTAGAACAAGAAAAAAGGATCCCCAACAGGGTACTTAGCTTTAGAAGACTTCAGGTTTGAAACTCAAAAAACAAAAATTTCAGGTAGCTGTCGACCTGCTTCTGCTTCGGGCTCCCGCGCGGCAAGAAAAGCTGATGTAATGGCATCGGCTGCATGTTTTAAACCCCTGACATCATGGATGATGCGACAGCATCTGACACAGAAATCACAAGACTCTGGTATTCGGGCCGACTGAGGGCTACCTGCAGGCAGATAATCCACAGTGAAACACGAAGAACATCCAATAATTTGTTCCATGACCAAGCTGAAAAGGGTGCCTCTTTCCTAGGGGGAACAAAGTAGCCTAAGAAGGTAAAACCTTAAAGTTATTGGAAGTCCCCCCCCCCACCAGAAAAAAACATCACTGTGAAAAACACTTTAATACAATTTCTCCACAGAAAAAAATGTATTTCAACCACTTTAAACAACCTTTAAATTGAAAAGAAAACGTGAGTCACTGTTTAAAAAGTACAGTTATGTACACTTACCATAAATGTAAATATTAGAGTGTATTCACAGTTGCAGTCACCACACTTGGTTTATCTGCCTGCAGGTAGCCCTCAGTCAGCCTGAATACCAGAGAATTGGTATTTCTGCGTCAGTTGCTGTGGCTTCAGGACTGACGTCAGGTCGTCAGGGATATAAAAACAGGCAGCCGACGCCACTACATCAGTTTTTCTTGCCCCAAATGTCAGAAGCCCCCAAATAGGGAGCCAAGTTATGGTGGAAAAAACACCACCAGCAAAAAGTAAATACCAACAGCCCAGTAAGAGAGATAGAGAAGCAGAGAGCGACAAGGGGGCTGGAGGGTGGGAAAAAGTACAGTTTTGTACCTACCATAAATGTAGATGTCCGAACTGGAAAGCATCTGCAGTCATAACAAATGGGTTGTCCTGTCGTCAGGCAGCCCTTCGGTCGGCCGGATTCCAAAGTCTGGGTCCGGCTTCGGCTGATGTCGCACTTCACCCGACGTCATCTCTGCTGGTCTTCGGGAATAAAGGCATCAGCCGACGCCATTTTCCTCAGTGTTTCTTGCCCCAGATGCCAATTGCCCTCTTGGAAAGCTAAATTTTGGATAAATGCCAATGTTTCCAAAATAGTAGAAGGCAAACACAAAAAATAAGCATGTATGTACATATATACAAACAAATACACCATAAAAGACTCCCCCCCAGCTAGCTATTAGGAAGGTAAATACCCTAGGAGTACCACAGAGGGGAAGGAGGGAGGGTAATCCTGACTGCAGATGCTATCCAGTTCGGACATCTACATTTATGGTAGGTACAAAACTGTACTATGTCCTTCATGGATGCATCTGCAGTCATAACAAATGGGTAGAATACCATAGCCAAACTAGGGGAGGAGGAATAAAAATGATGGTGTAGTTAGGATCCCTTGCAGTACAGCAGTGGCAAACCCTGCTCTGGATCTAGAGTATAGAGGTAGGTTATAATGCTTGGCAAATGTATGCACGGAGGTCCAAGTAGCCGCCTCAATAATGTCCTTGGTTGCCACTCCTCGTAAGAAAGCTGTGGTAGTGGCTGTAGCCCTTGTAGAATGAGGTCTTATGTTCTGTGGAATTGGTTTTCCATGGTGGGAGTAACAGAATCTTATGCAATTTCCTATCCATTTGGAGATTGTTTGTTTGGAAATTGCTTTTCCTTCCCTTCCTGTGGCATAGGCTACAAAAAGCTGGTCAGTTTTTCTGTTACTTTTGGTTCTGTCCAGGTAGTAGCGTAACTGTCTATGTACATCCAAGGTATGCAGCATTCTTTCACCTCTGTTTTGTGGATTGGGAAAGAAGGTAGGTAGGTGGATTGCCTGGTTTAAAGACACTCTGGATACCACCTTAGGCATAAATGTAGGATTAGTTCTCATGGACACCCTATCTTGATGGAAGATTAGGAAGGGTTGCACTGCCATTAAGGCCTGTAGTTCCGAAACCCTCTTTGCTGAAGTAATAGCCAGTAGGAAAGCAGTTTTCCATGACAGGTGTTGTAGATCTGCTGTTGCTGCTGGTTCAAACGGGGGGAGTGTCAATTTTTCTAGTACAAAGTTCAAGTCCCATGCTGGTAATGGTGGTTTCCTAGGAGGTTTTACATTCTTGATCCCTCTGAGGAACTGCCTGAGTAGAGGATGTGAAAAGACAGGAGGATCAAAGCTGTATTCTGCTGAAATAGCTGATGCATGTATCTTGATGGAGGAATAGGACAGGCCTGTATGTAGGAGCTCTGCCAAGTACTCCAGAATGTTAGCAATATCTATGTTCGACACATCTTTTCCTCTTTCAGTACTCCAAATGACGAACCTTTTCCATTTTCCTGCATAGTTCCTTCTTGTTGAAGGTCTGTGGGCTTCAAGGATAATGTCTTTAACCCTTTGGGAAAGGTCTGGGTTAGTTGCTGCTATGTGATGTTCCAGGCAGTCAGTTGCAAGGTTTTTAGGTTGGGATGTATGATGTTGTAGTTGTTCTGAGTTAACATCAGAGGCATCAGGGGTATTGACCACATTTTCTCCCGAGACATGCTCCTCAGCAAAGGGTACCAGTGTTGTCTTGGCCAGTTCGGAGCTATCAGAATTATCCTTGGGCGTTCCTCTTTGATTTTCAGTAGTACCTTGTGCATCAAGGGAAGAGGTGGGAATGCATATGCTGTCAGGCCTTTCCAGCTGAAGGATAGAGAGTCCACCTTCCATGCAAGTGGGTGGAATGTCCTTGTGCAGAATTTTTTGAGCTGGTGATTGAGTGGGGAAGCGAATAGATCTATTTGTGGCATTCCCCATTTCTTTGTGATGGCCTTGAAGATGTCCGGGTGTAGCATCCATTCGTGAGCATCCGAGGTGGTTCTGCTTAAAATGTCTGCTAGTGTGTTCTCTTTCCCCGGTACAAATATTGCCTGTAACTGGATGTTGTAGCTGAGGGCCAGATTCCAAAGGTCCAAAGTCATTCTGCATAGGGGGTATGAATGAGTGCCTCCCTGTTTGTTGATGTACCACATGACTGTGGTGTTGTCTGTCCTTATCATCAAATGGCCTTCTTTGAGGAATGGTCTGAATTTTTGGATTGCCAGTTTTACTGCCAGCATTTCTTTTTGGTTTATGTGCAGGTGTAGCTGGTCCTGAGTCCATAGTCCTTGTACGCATTTGTCCAGCATGTGCGCCCCCCATCCTAGGTCTGAGGTGTCCGTTGTGATGGTTTGGCTTGCTCGAAAGTTGTGGAAGGGTAAGCCTGGGTTTGACTGGCATGCTTGAGCCCACCATAGGAACTCCTGTTTTAGGCATGGGATTAGTGGTATTTCTGTTTCTAAGCTGTTCCATGTTCTGAGACCATAAATTCTTTAGGTACCACTGTAACTTTCTCATATGCAGTCTGGCATGTGGGACCAAGATTATGCATGATGCCATGAAGCCCAAGGCTTGCAGAACTTTTCTTGCTGTTAGTTTGTTCTGCTTTGTTAATGCCAAGAAGTAAAGAGGGAGCTTTTTTGTTTTTCTGCAGTTAGGAATGCCATTTGTTTTACTGTATCCAATTCCGCGCCCAAGAAAGTTCTTGTTTGGGATGGTATCAGCCTTGACTTTTGTAAATTGACTGTATATCCCAGGGCTTGTAGCAAGTAAATGACCCTTTGTAAACCTGTTGTCAGCTTGCTTTTGTTGTCCGCTTGTAACAGGCAGTCGTCCAGGTATGGGTAAAATTTGGATTCCCTGTACTCTGCAGTGAGTGATTACTGATGCCAGGCATTTTGTGAATACTCTGGGCGCAGTAGATAAGCCAAAGGGCAATGCTGAGAATTGATAATGCTCTGATCCTGCAAGAAATCTGAGGCATCTTCTGCAATTTGGTCGTATGGGGACGTGCAGGTATGCCTCCTTGAGATCTAGAGTTACCAGCCAACACTCCTTGCCCAGCATGGGAAGAAGTTGCTGTAGGGTCAGCATTTTGAATTTTGGGACAATGATGTATGTGTTTAAGATGGACAGGTCGAGAATAGGTCTCCAGTTTTTCTTATCTTGGCACTAGGAAGAGTCTGGAGTAGAATCCTTTGCCCTGTTCTGTTATTGGTACTCTTTCCACAGCTCTCATCTTTGATAATTCCGCTATCTGCTGCAGAGCTTCTATTTTTTTATTTGGAGGCAGGTTTGGCATTCCTCTTTTTACTGGTAAAGTGTGGAAGTGGAACCGGTAGCCTTGGTCTATGGTTTGCAAAATCCACTTGTCTTTTGTGATATAGTGCCAATTTTTCGAGAATAAGGCTAACTTTCCACCTATTTGCTCCCTGGTAGGCGGAATCAGAGCCAAGTCACTGTGATTGTCCTGTTGCAGTGGCAGTGGTTGTGTCTGTGCCCCGGTTATTGCCTTGCCACTGTCGTCCTCTGTAGGCACCTCCTCTGGATTGGTTTCTGCCCCTAGAGCGTCTATTCCTGCCCCTTTGGGATCTTGTGGAGTCAGGAAAGGACTAATTTTTGGCAGGCCAGTTCCTGCTAAACCTTGGGGGCTGAACCTGTAAGAAATCTTTAACTGTTTGTACAGATTTTGCCTTTTCTTCCATTTTCTTCATTACCTGCTGGGCAGGTTCCCCAAATAAACTGGCCTTATCCATAGGAGCATCTAATAGTTTTGCTTTAACATGATCCGGTAAGACCTGTTCTTTCAACCATGCATGCCTTCTTATCACTGTGCCAGTCATGGCTGATCTAAATGAAGCCTCCAGTGCATCATAGCCACATTTTAAGGAATGGTTACTAACTTGTTGGATGTTATTCACCATTTCTAATACATATTTCTTATCTAAAGATTCATCAGAGGACAGCTTTTTAATTAACTGATCAAGCATAAACTCTTGGTATTGGATCATGTGAAACTGACAGTTTAAAGCTCTAGCTGAGAGTGTAGCAGAGGTGTAGACTTTTTTACCCCATCTCTCTAAGGACCTGGATTCCCTTTCAGAGGGAATAGGGTTTTTTGCTGTGGTCGAGGCTACTGCCTTAGGCCCCTGGGATATAGTTTCGGGGTCTGCAAGTGGGGCCTTGTATAGGTGGTGATGAGTGTCTGGCACCCTGTAAAATCTATCTGGTTTGGCAGGGGCTGGAGGTAAAGAATCAGGTGCAGTGCAGACATCATTAAATGCATCGTCCACAACAGGCAGAACAGGAGGTATAGCTAAGGGCCTGTGTTGTGGTAAGTGCAGAAAAGTCCTAAGCCTTTTTCTTGAATCTGAGAAGTCTTGTCCCTGCCATTGGAATTGTTCTCTCATGGCATGTAAGGTTTCCCCAAAGGAGAATTCCTCTGGTGGAGAGGCAGCTGGAATGGATTCTTCAGCATCGGAATCTTCATAATTGGAAAAAGGAGCCTCTGGCTGGTCTGTAATGTCTGAGTCATCCGCAGAATCATCAGAGGACACAGGCTCGGGGGGCTCTGCTCTAGGTCTCTTTTCTGGGGGCTGAGGCCCTGTCTGGGTGAGATTGGGATCCCCTAATTAAGGATATTAAATCTTCTGCCAGAGTAAGCATTTGTGAACTAGAAGTGGGCCTGTGTGAGGGGGGTTTAACAGGCACTGATTTAGCAGATTTGGCTGCTTTAGCCCTGGCAAAGGCCTTAATAGACATGGCTGCAGGAGGCCTAGCAGCACCACGTGCTGGGGTAGAGACATCCAAAGGGATGGTGTCGGATAAATCACTAGGAACCACAGTTGTAGGCAAAATTTCTAAGGCTGATTCAGGTAAGGTAGCAGGAGCCTCGGTAGTTGTCATGGATTCGGCTGAAAATTGACCAGTTTTCTCGGTTTCGGCCGAAACCGAGACACTCGCGGCTTGCTTAACCGTGGTTTCGGCCGAAACCGCGGACCACGAGTGTCGGTCTTTTTCTTTGCGTTTTTTAACAATTTGGGTAGTCGGAGGATCCGACGGCATAATGTACGCAAAATCTGAGCGAAAAACTGTTCAGCAAACTCCGACCGACGCCTAAGCGTTCGTCGGTTGAAGGAAGCACAGGCCGAACAGGCTGCTACGTCGTGGTCTGGGCCTAAGCAAGGCAAACAGTAAGAGTGGAAATCTTTATGAGGTATTTGTTTCCCACAAGTTAAACAGTTATTGACTTTTTCTGACATCGGCTGAGGCAAGAAAGAGTCCCCAACGGGTACTTAGCTTTTAGAAGTCTTGAGTAGTATTCGGTAGTAGTAATCTCTGGATCTGACCGACCGGCACTTGCGAACAGCTTCTGCTTGGGCCACGCAAGAAAGACTGAGGAAAATGGCGCTGATGCCTTTATACCAGACCAGCAGAGATGACGTCGGGTGAAGTCGACATCAGCGAAGCGGACCCAGACTTTGGAATCCGGCCGACCGAAGGGCTGCCTGACGACAGGACAACCCATTTGTTATGACTGCAGGTGCATCCATGAAGGACATGTACAGTTTTGTACCTACCATAAATGTAGATGTCCGAGAGGAATGCATCTGCAGTCTTTACAAATGGGTTGTCCTGTCGTCAGGCAGCCCTTCGGTCGGCCGGATTCCAAAGTCTGGGTCTGGCTTCGGCTGGTGTCGCACTTCACCCGACGTCATTGCGGCAGTTCTTCGGGTATAAAGGCATCAGCCGACGCCATTTTCCTCAGTGTTTCTTGCCCCAGATGCCAGGTGCCCTCTTGGTTGGCTAAATTTGGATAAATGCCAAAGTTTCCAAATAGTAGAGAGCAAACACACAAAATAAACATGTATGTACATATATACAAACAAATACACCATAATAGATCCCCAAGCTAGCTGAAGATTGGTAAGTACCCTAGGAGTACCTCAGAGGGAAGGAGGGTGGGTAATCCTGACTGCAGATGCATTCCTCTCGGACATCTACATTTATGGTAGGTACAAAACTGTACTATGTCCTTCAAGGATGCATCTGCAGTCTTTACAAATGGGTAGAATACCATAGCTAAACTAGGGGAGGAGGAAATGAGAATAGATTATGGTGTAGTCAGGATCCCTTGCAAAACAGCAGTGGCAAAACCAGCACGGGATCTAGAGTATAGAGGTAAGTTATAATGCTTGGCAAATGTATGCACGGAGGTCCAAGTAGCAGCCTCTATAATGTCCTTGGTAGCCACTCCTGAAGAAAGCTGTGGTAGTGGCTGTGGCCCTTGTGGAGTGAGGCCTGATGTTCTCTGGAGTTTTCTTTCCATGGTAGGAGTAACAAAATCTAATGCAATTTCCTATCCATTTGGAGATTGTCTGTTTAGAAATTGGTTTTCCTTCTTTTCCTGTTGCATAAGCTACCAGAAGCTGGTCAGTTTTTCTATTGTTTTTTGTCCTGTCCAGGTAGTAGAGTAATTGTCTGTGTACATCCAAGGTATGTAAGAGCTTTTCTCCCCTGTTCTGTGGATTGGGGAAGAATGTAGGAAGGTGGATAGCCTGATTTAAAGAGACTCTGGATACCACCTTAGACATGAATGTAGGATTTGTTCTCAAGGACACTCTATCTTGATGGAAGATCAGGAAGGGTTGTACTGCCATTAATGCCTGTAGTTCAGAGACCCTTCTTGCTGAAGTTATTGCCAGCAGGAAAGCAGTCTTCCAGGATAAGTATTGCAATTCTGCTGTAGCTGCTGGCTCGAAAGGAGGTAGAGTCAGCTTTTCTAGCACAAAGTTCAAGTCCCATGCTGGCAATGGAGGTTTCCTGGGAGGTTTTACATTTTTAATTCCCCTCAGAAACTGTCTGAGCAGAGGATGCGAGAAGACAGGAGGATTCAAGCTGTATTCTGCTGAAATAGCTGATGCATGTATCTTGATGGAGGAATAGGACAGGCCTGTATGGAAGAGCTCCGCCAAGTACTCCAGGATGTTGGCTATGTTCACCAGTGTCACATCTTGCCCCTTTGCAGTACTCCAGATGAGATATCTTTTCCATTTTGCTGCATAATTCTTTCTTGTTGAAGGTCTACGAGCCTCCAGGATTATGTCTTTAACCCTTTGGGATAAATTTGGGTTAATTGTTGTTATGTAATGTTCCAGGCAGTTAGCTGCAGAGTTTTTAGGTTTGGATGCAGAATGTTGTAGTTGTTCTGTGTCAGCAGTAATGGGATCAGGGGCAGTTTCCATATTTGTTCCCGGGAGCTGCTCCTCAGCAGTGGATACCAATGTTGTCTTGGCCAGTCTGGGGCTATCAGGATGATCCTCGGACATTCCTCTTTGATCTTGAGAAGCACCTTGTGCATCAAAGGAAGTGGTGGGAATGCGTATGCTGTCAGGCTTTTCCAACTGAAGGATAGGGATTCCACCTTCCAAGCAAGTGGGTGGTAAGTCCTTGTGCAGAATTTCTTCAACTGGTGATTGCATGGGGATGCAAACAAGTCTATTTGTGGTAATCCCCATTCTCTTGTGATGGTTTTGAAAATGTCCGGATGCAGCATCCATTCGTGGGCATCTGTTGTAGTTCTGCTTAATATGTCTGCTAGAATGTTTTCCTTCCCTGGTACATAAATTGCCTGTAACTGAATGTTGTAGCTCAGAGCCACATCCCATAGGTCCAGTGCCAGCCGGCACAGGGGTATGAGTGTGTGCCTCCCTGTTTGTTGATGTACCACATAACTGTGGTGTTGTCTGTCCTTATCATCAACTGGCCTTCTTGGAGAAGAGGTCTGAATGCCTGGATTGCCAATTTTACTGCCATCATTTCTTTTAGATTTATGTGCAGATGCAGCTGGTCTTGAGTCCATAGGCCTTGAATGCACTTGTCCATCATGTGTGCCCCCAACCGAGGTCTGAGGCATCTGTCGTGATAGTCTGTCTTGGTTGACTTTTGCAGAAGGGCAGTCCTGTGTTTGATTGACAGGCCTGAGCCCACCATAAGAACTCTTGCTTCAGGCATGGGATCATTGGAATTTTGCTTTCTAGGCTGTGCTTGTGCTGAGACCACAAATTTTTAGGTACCACTGTAGCTTTCTCATATGAAGCCTGGCATGAGGGACCAGAATTATGCAGGATGCCATGAAGCCTAGAGCTTGTAGCACTTTTCTTGCAGTTAGATGGCTCTGCTTTGTTAATGCCAAGAAGTAGAGAGGAAGTTGCTCTTTCTTTTCTGCAGTTAGAAATGCCATTTGTTTTGATGTGTCCAGTTCTGCACCCAGAAAGGTTATTATTTGGGATGGAATCAGCCTTGACTTTTTTGTATTGACTGTATATCCCAGGGCTTGTAGCAGGTAGATGACTCTTTGTAAGTCTTCTGTTAATTTGTTTTTGTTGTCCGCTTGTATCAGGCAGTCGTCCAGGTAGGGATAGATTTGAATTCCCTGAAGTCTGCAATGAGCGATTACTGGTGCCAGGCATTTCGTGAACACTCTGGGCGCAGTAGATAAGCCAAAGAGCAATGCTGAGAATTGATAATGCTCTGATCCTGCAAGAAATCTGAGGTATCTTCTGCAAATTGGTCGTATGGGGACGTGCAGGTATGCCTCCTTGAGATCTAGAGTTACCAGCCAAGACTCCTTGCCCAGCATGGGAAGAAGCTGCTGTAGGGTCAGCATTTTGAATTTTGGAACAATGAGGAATGTGTTTAAAGCGGACAGGTCTAGAATAGGCCTCCATTTGTTTTCTTTTCTTGGTACCAGGAAGAGCCTGGAGTAAAATACCTTCCCTTGCTCCATAAATGGTACCTTTTCCACAGCTCGCATTCTTAATAATTGAGATATTTGTTTTAGAGCTTCTGCCCTTTGAGAAGGTGGTAGGTTTGGCATTCCTCTCTTTCCTGGTAGTGTATGGAAATGGAACCTGTAACCTTTGTCTATAGTCTGCAAAATCCATTTTTCTCTTGTAATGCAGTGCCAGTTTTTTGAAAATAATGTTAGCTTTCCGCCTAAGGGTGCTTCTAGTTGTTCCCTGGTAGGCGGTGCCACCGCCAAGTCAATGTGATTGAGTTGTAGTGGTGGTGGCTGTATCCGTGCCTCGTTGATTGTTACCCTGCCACTGGCGACCCCTGTAGGCACCCCTGGATTGGTTTCTGCCTCTAGAGCGCCTATTCCTGCCTCTTTGTGCCTTAGAGGAGTCCGGAAAGGACCAATTCTTGGCGGGCCAATTCCTGCTAAACCTTGGAGGTTGAACTTGTAAGAAATCTTTTACTGTTTGCACAGATTTTGCTTTCTCTTCCATCTTTTTTAGTACCTGCTGTGCGGGGGCACCAAATAAATTGACCTTGTCCATAGGTGCATCCAAAAGCTTAGATTTGACATGGTCTGGTAATGCCTGTTCTTTCAACCATGCATGCCTCCTGATAACTGTGCCAGTCATGGCTGATCTAAAGGAAGCCTCCAGTGCATCATAGCCACATTTTAAAGAATGGTTACTAACCTGCTGTATGTTATGTAACATTTCTTGAACATACTTTTATCTATAGATTCTTCAGAGGACAGTTTTTTAGTCAACTGGTCAAGCATAAACTCTTGATATTGAATCATATGAAATTGGCAGTTCAAAGCTCTAGCTGACAAAGTAGCAGAGGTGTAAACTTTTACCCCATCTCTAAGGACCTGGATTCCCTTTCAGAGGGGAGGGGGTTTTTAGAAGAAGTAGCTGCTACAGCTTTAGGGCCCTGGGCGATAGTCTCTGGATCTGCAAAAGGGGCCTTATATAAGTGGTGATGAGTGTCCGGGACCCTGTAGTACCTATCGGGCTTAGCAGGAGCCGGAGGTAAAGTATCAGGAGTAGTGCAAGCATCATTAAATGCATCATCAACAACAGATAGAACTGGAGGTATAGCTAAAGGCCTATGCTGTGGCAAGTGTAGAAAGGTCCTAAGCCTTTTTCTAGAGTCTGAGAAATCTTGGCCCTGCCACTGAAATTGTTCCCTCATAGCATGCAAGGTTTCCCCAAAGGAAAATTCCTCAGGAGGAGAGGCTGAAGGGATGGACTCCTCAGCATCAGAGTCTTCGTAAGGAGAATAAGAAGCCTCAGGAGGGTCTGTATGTTCTGAGTCATCAGAGGAATCATCTGTGGCTACTGGCTCAGGGGTTCTGCTCTAGGCCTCTTTTCTGGAGGAGGGAGAGAGGCCCTGTCTGGATGAGGCTGGGATCCACGAATTAAAGAGATGAGATCCTCTGCCAAAGAAAGCATATGGGAGCTGGTGCTGGGCCTGTGAGAGGGGGGCTTGGCAGGCCCAGGTTTTGAAGCTTTGGCTGCTTTAACCCTGGCAAAGGCCTTAATAGACATAGCTGGAGGAGGCCTAGCAGCTCCACGTGCAGGGGTAGAAATATCTAGGGAATGGTGTCTGACAAATCCTGTGAAATCGCAACAGAAGGTTGGATTTCAGAAGCCGCTTCTACCAGGATAGAAGAGGCCTCGGTAGAAGGCAAGTTATCGGCTGAAGAAAGAACGCTTGCTCGGTTTCGCCGAAACCGAGACACTCGTGGTTTGCTTAACCACGGTTTCGCTGAAACCGCGGACCGCGAGTGTCGGTCCTTTCTTTGCGCTTTTGGTTATTTGTAGTCGGAGGATCCGACGGCATAATGTAGCAAATTCGAGCCGAAAATCTGTTCAGCAAAGTCCGAGCGACGTCTAAGCGTCCGCCGGTTAAAAGAAGCACAGGCTAGACAAGCTGCTACGTCGTGGGCTGGGCCTAAACAATGTATGCAATAGGAGTGGAAATCTTTATGAGGTATTTGTTTCCCACAAGATAAACAGTTATTAACTTTCTCTGACATCGGCTGAGGCAAGAAAGAGTCCCCAACGGGGTACTTAGCTTTATAGAAGTCTTCGAAGTAGTATTCGGTAGTAATCTCTGGATCTGACCGACTGGCACTTGCGAACAGCTTCTGCTTCGGGCGCCACGCGGCAAGAAAGACTGAGGAAAATGGCGTCGGCTCATGCCTTTATACCCGAAGAACTGCCGCAATGACGTCGGGTGAAGTGAGACACCAGCCGAAGCCAGACCCAGACTTTGGAATCCGGCCGACCGAAGGGCTGCCTGACGATAGGACAACCCATTTGTAAAGACTGCAGATGCATCCTTGAAAGACATCTAGGACTGCAACAGTGAATACACTCGAACATCTACATTTATGGTAAGTGTACACAACTGTACTATGTTCGTGTTTCACTGTTGCAGTCATCACATTTGGGTTGATTCCCAAAGCTGAAGAATGGCTGGAGGCAGTCAAGAAGAGTTGGGGCTGGCTAGAATGCCCTGCAGGAGTGCTGTTGCAAAACCCGCCCTGGATTTGGAAAAGATAGGCAGGTGATACTGCTTGGTGAAGGTGTGAACAGAACTCCAAGTAGCAGCTTCCAGAATGTTCATGGTAGGGACTCCTCTGAGAAAGGCTGTAGATGTTGAAGTTGCCCTAGTGGAATGCCTTCTGACCCCCTGAGGGGGTGGTTTCCCATGGTGTTTGTAACAGAAATGGATACAATGTGCTATCCATTTGGGGATAGTTTGTCTGATATGGCTTTGCCCTCTGCCCCTGGTGCAAAACTGACTAGTAACTGGTCAGATTTTCTGAAGGGCTTAGTCCTATATCAAGGTAGAATCTGTGCTGTCTGTGCATGTCTAAAAAGTGCATGATCCTTTCCCCCTTATTTTAAGGATTAGGGAAGAAGGTGGGCAAATGGATAGATTGGCTGAGAGCCACACTGGATACCACTTTGGGCATAAAAGTAGGGTTAGTCCTGAGGGAGACCCTGTCAGCATGAAAAATGATGAAGGGTTCCACAGCCATAAGTGCTTGTAGCTCAGACACTCTTCTTGCTGATGTGATGGCCAGAAGCATGGCTGTTTTCCAAGAGAGGAATTTCAACTCTGCTGATGCTGTAGGCTCAAAGGGGGGTAGCGTGAACTTTTCCAGCACAAAGTTAAGGTCCCAAGCAGGGGTGGGGGCTCTTCTTGGTGGCCTTAAGTTGTTAGCCCTTCTCAGGAACTGTTTGATGAGAGGATGAGAGAAGAGAGGTGGCTCAGTGCTGTAATGAGCACAGATGGCAGAGGCATGGATCTTAATGGAAGATAAGGATAGGCCTTTGTGTAGTAGGTCTGCTAGGTAGTCCAGGATGAGAGGTAAAGAGGGCTGTGCTGTATCTGCTCCTTTAGAGAGAATCCAGGAACAATAACGTTTCCACTTATCAGCATAGGATTTCCTAGTACTGGGTTTTCTGGCTTCAAGAATGACATCCATCACCGAGTTCAAGGAATGAGCCAGGCTGCAAGGGTCAGGGTTTGCAGTTGTGGATGAAAGCTCTGTCTCTCCTACTGAGTGAGGAGGGTTGGGATCTGAGGGAGGTGCCGTGGTGGCACCAGTGACAGACTGCGCAGACGTGGGTATCAACGTTGGCGTGGCCAGTCTAAGGCAATCAGGACTGCCCTTGGTTTGTCCTGCCTTATCTTGAGTAGCACTCTTGTAAGAAGAGGCAGAGGGGGAAATGCATAGATTGAGAGGTTTACCCACTGGACGGATAGAGCATCCACTTTCCAGGCCTTGCTGTGAGGTACCCTGGTGCAGAATTTGCTGAGCTGGTGATTGTAGGGGGAGGTGAACATGTCCACCTACGGGGGTACCCCATTTCTGGGTTAGAAGGCTGAAGGTGTAGAGGTCTAATTGCCACTTGTGTGGGTCTAGGAGATTTCTGCCTAAGTCGTCTGCCAGAGAATTTTGTTTGCCTGGCAGGAAATGAGCTTGCAGATGAATTTGCATAGCCAAGGCTGTGTTCCACAGCGTCATGGTTAGCCTGCAGAGTGGGTAAGAGTGGGTTCCCCCCTGCTTGTTGATGTTCCACATCATTGTGGTGTCAGTTTTTATCAGAAGGGGCCCTGGTGAGAGTAGGGACCTGAAAGCTGTCAGAGTGCTTAACTGCTAGCATCTCCTTTTGGTTGATGTGCATGTGAATTTGGTTTGGGCTCCAGTGGCCCTGAATGCACCGGCCGTCCAAATGTGCTCCCCAAGCATAGTCTGATGCATCTGTGGTTAGGGTCTGGGCGGCGTGGGGTTGTGTAAAGCGAAGTCCCTTGTTGTGGTTGCATGCTGCTGCCCATCAAAGAAACTCTGTCCTGAGAAAAAGGTATAATAGGTATCCTAGTTTCCAGTTCCTGAGAATGTTGGCACCAAAGACTTTTTAAGTACCATTGAAGTTTCCTCATATGCAGTCTGGCATATGGAATTAGTAGAATGTAGAAGGCCATGAACCCTAGAGCCTGCAGGATTTTCCTTGTGGATAGCTGGGTTCTGTTGGCCATTTGAGTGAAGTAGCCTGTCAGATAGGCTTGTTTTTTCTTGAGTAAGGAATGCCATCTGGGATGCTGTGCCCAAGCTTGCTCCCAGGAATACAATTTTTTTTACTGGGGACTAGTTTTGATTTATTTTCGTTGATAGTGTACCCCAAGGAGGTTAGAAGGTCCTTTACAAATGTCAGGTGCTGCAACAGCATTTCCTGTCTGCCTGAATCAGGCAATCGTCCAAGTAAGGGTAAATTTGAATCTGTCTCTATCTGCAATAGGCAATGGCTGGAGCCAGGCATTTTGTGAAGACTCTGGGAGCAGTGGACAAGCCAAAGGGAAGTGCAGAGAACTGATAATGCATAGATCGTGCCCTGAAACATAGATATTTCCTGCATGAGTCCCTGACAGGGATGTGCAGATAGGCTTCCTTAAAGTCTAGGGTGGCTAACCAGGCATCATTTGACAGCATAGGGGAAAGCTGGTGTAGAGTGAGCATTTTGAATTTTGGTACTACCAGGAATGTGTTTAGAATGGAAAGGTCTAAGATTGCGCGCCAGGTGCCCACTTTTCTGGGTACCAGGAAAAGTCTGGAATAAAAACCTTGGCCTATCTGTTCTGCAGGAACAGGCTGAATTGCCCTTATGGAGAGCAAGGATTGAACTTAGTTTTGTGTCTTTGCCCATTGGTTTGGTGGAAGGTCTGGGAACCCTTTTGGGGTTGGCAGTGTGTGGAAGTAAAATTTGCACCCCTGGGACACTGTTGAGGACACATCGATCGTTGGTGATGGAGGTCCAGTGGTGGGCAAGTTTTCCTCCTAGGAGCATGAGCAATTGGGCAGAGGTGAGGAGAGGAGTTGAGAAGTCATTGTGAATTCTTTCCGTAAGGGGGCACTTCCTGTTTTAAAAGTGGAGGTACTCCATTGCTTAGATCTCTGCATACCCTGACACTGTAGTCTGTGGGGTCTGTTTCCCCTGGGTCTAGTTTGAGATGGCCTTGAGGGGACTGGAAAGAACCAATGCTTACTGAATCTTCTGCACTTGCAAAAAATATTTAACTGTCTGCATAGACTTGGCCTTTTCTTCCATCTTTTTTAGAACCTCTTCTGCTTTGATGCCAAACAGATTGTCCTTGTTCAAAGGAGCGTCCAGTAATTTTGATTTGACATGGTCTGGCAAGGTTTGCTCCTTAAACCAAGCATGCCTTCTAAGTACAGTGCCTGTGACTGCTGCTCTGCAAGATGAGTCTAAGGTGTCAAACCCACATTGCAGGGTATGTTTGCTGACTTGGCTTGCAGAATACATAAGCTCCTGTAATTTTTTTTATTTTCTGCACAGTCAGGAAAAGTAGATAATTTTTGCTTTAGCTCCATAGAATGTTGCTGGTATTTCAGCATGTGGAACTGACAATTCAATGCTCCAATGGCAAGAGTTGCAGAAGTATATACTTTCTTACCCCATCAGTCTAAATCTCTGGAATCCCTGTCCACAGGGGTGGGAGATTCTTAACTGTAGTTGCTTTTATTCCTTTAGACCCTTGGGAGATGACCTCTGGGTCAGCAGTAGGATTTCTGAAAAGAAATTTGTCAGAGTCAGGGACTCTGTAGTACCTGTCTGGTTTCCTTGGAGCAGGGGGGTAAAGTATCAGGGGTTAGACTGGATTCCATGAAGACATCATCCACAACATCCAAAACAGGAGGGATAGCTAAGGGTCTGTGCTGTGGTAAGTCTAAAAATTCAATGAGTCTCTCTTTTGACTGAGGATAATTCTGGCATTCCCAGTGGCAATGTTCTTTCAAAGTATGTAGAGTTTCACCAAAAGAAAAATCCTCTGGAGGGGAAGCAGGAGGAGTGGATTTCTCTGCATCAGAACCCTCATATGCAGATAAAGGCATGTCTTCATATCCTGAAACCTGAGAGTCATCGGACTCTTGGTCAGTCAACGCTGCTGGGAGAGAGGTCTCTCTCTTTTAGCAAGGGAAGGCTGGCTTCCCCTAATCAGCATGATCAGGTCTTCTGCCATTTTAAGCATTTGTGATTGTGGCAAGGAAGCAAGCGCTTGAGTGTGGGTCTTCGTTTTTTTAGGCATAGCTCGTACTCTTGGCCTTAGAAACTCTGTAGTTTTAGAGAGAAGTGAAGATGCGAAAGAAGTAGTCGGTTTGTGTTGAATATCGATAATGCGAAGAACCTCCTCAGAAGAAGGTGCCTGCGCAGCGGCTCCAGACCCATCCAAGGTAGAGACATCCGCAGGTTCCGTAGTCAAAGAAGAGTCTCGTGGCATACCAGACTTTGAATGGGTCTCTGTAGCGGAATCAGGGGCTGGAAAGCACCTCACTGAGTACCAGCGAACTGGCAACTAGCTTAACGGAAGCGCCGTTGACAGTTTTGGACCTGTGCTGTCTGTCTCTGTCTTTATTCTTACGTTTTTTGGAAGATTGGTAGTAGAATGGCTTACCAAAGCCATGCGGAATACGGAGATCGAGAACAAAATTATTTAGCTACAACAAGGGCCCGACTACGAATAGTTCGGGTACTGAACAAAGCACAAAAAAGACAGGGAGGTACGTCGTTGTCTGGGCCTAAAAAGGTGACACAGTAAGAATGGAAATCTCAGTGTGGTATTTGCTTTCCACAGGCGAGACAACTGCTAACTTTTTCTGACATTGGTTAGAGTAAGAAAAAAGGGTCCCCAACGCAGTACTTAGCTTTAGAAGACTTCAGGATGATTCAATTCGGAAACGAAAACACAGGTAGCAGCCGACCGGCACTTGTGCGAACTGTTTCTGCTTCAGGCTCCTTGTCAGGAAAGACTAATGTAATGGCATTGGCTCCCTGTTTTTATACCCCTGATGACCTGACGTCAGTCCTGAAGCAACAGCAACCGATGCAGAAATACTAAGTCTCTGGTATTCGGGTCGACTGAGGGCTACCTGCAGGCAGATAACCCAAGTGTGATGACTGCAACAGTTAAACACGAAGAACATGTACAGATAAGTCTCATGACAGTCCATTAAAACACTGACTCCAAGCTAAAATATTACTTTCCTATATCGGAGAAATCTGGCAAAGGATGCAAGGTATTGAGAGTAAATACAGAGTGAAAGGTAATATAATGGCAATAGGTCAAGAATACATTTGGACTGCAGGCTAGATATCAATCCTTGACAGAGAAGGCAAACAGAAAGGAATAAGGGGATCCTAAGTGAAAGACCAGCACTGATATATTTTTTAGTAGAATCAAGAACAGAATCTGCTGTTAAAAAATGGATATTTAGTAGGATATATAAAATATTGCAGGATAACTATAGGAATCAATCAGAGAAGGCTAGAAAGGATTGGGAAGAGAGACTGGATAAGCAATTCACAAAGCAATAGGAGGATATATGTATGTATGGCTCCTAAATATCCAATAAAGTCTAGAATATTTAGGATTTTTGCCTGGAAATGTTTGCATAGGTATATTTATACCCCAAGCAGACTACAGAGAATCTTTCTCAAGTATACTGCAAATGTTGGAGGTGTGACTGGAAAGAAAGAAAGAAAGGTAATTGGAAACATATTTTTGCTGACTGTAATGAGCTGGGAAACTTTAAAAACTCCCTGCAGACTACTTTGTCAGAAATACTGAGTGAGCAAATTGGTGTAACTAAGGAGGAAATGGATATTTAAGAGTTGATACAGAATCTGAATTGCCCAGACATAGTGAGGTCTTGCTGGGTTTACTTCTGGTGGCTGCCAAAAAATAAATTACTAGATTACAACATATCTCAAGAAACCCTAAAAAAGCATACCCGTTTCATCAACTGCACGCCCAAACATCTCCGTTTATACTGTGAAGTGCAGTGCCAAAATTAAGCATAGCAAAGAGTACCTACCTTCCTGGCCAGCTTCTTAGGCAAATCCCCCAACATCTCTCAAGAAACCCTAAAAAAGCATACCTGTTTCAGCTGCACACCCAAACACCTCTGCGCATACTGTGAGCTGTGGTGTTGAAATTAAGAGCGGCAAAGACTACCTGCCTTCCTGGCCAGCTTCTTGTCAAGTCCTCCAACATATCTCAAGAAACCCTAAAGTATGCTCCAAGTGGGAATAATTTGTACGGTCTCTGCTTACCACCAAAACTCATTGCCCCCTCCCATCCACACCCACTCTTTTATATATCTTATTGCCATCATTTCCCTATAATCCTCACCTTTTTCTGCCACATATTTTCCTGACACTTAGTCTAGTTATTTTATTCTACCTTATTCTAACTTCTTTCCTTTAGTACCCAACCCTTACAAAGTACCACACCTATGCAATTTTTAAACACAACACTTCTCTGTTAAATCACATCTCTGCTTGAACCTATACTTTATGCTTTAGCGTCAACCTGATTATTCTCAAGCTCTATTAAATTTACAGCTTTCTACACTTAACTAGCTCCTTGTATAGGTCTACATTTAATTGTCTTACCTTCAGAATTACTGGTTGTTTCTTTTCATTCCTTTACAAGCTGTCTTCCCTGCTGGGTCTAGCCCCATTCCATTCGGCCAGGAAAGCTCAGGCTCACTCTGCTCCTCTACCCTACCCCCATTCCCACCAACACCCCCACTTTCCTGACCTTTATACCTAACAGGACACTCCCCTTCTCACCATCTCCCAACCACAACTCAGCCTTTCCCTCCCTCCAACCTCTTTTACATCCACACCCCCCTCACACATTAACTATATTCTCACGTCTTCTTATTCAAAACCCCCACCCATTCACTCTATACCATAGACAGTAGCCACAAACAAATAGTAGCAATCCTTATCCACCCCTGTAAACACATCTAACACACATTCATAAGGGATGTTACTATTTACCTCTTCCCTTTACAGGTCAAAATGCTGTCCTCACCCTGTATAATAGTTACAAACCTCATTATTACAGCACACTTAACCTCTAACAATCACTTAATTAGCCCAAAGTCTCTCAAAAAAAATCCCCCACCTGCCCAATTCCTACACAGGAGAAACCAGCTTTACTAATAGCATCACCATCAATTTACAACCTCTTAAATTTCAGCCTTGCCTCAGTCATAATACCCCCCTATCAACATGATACCCCATCTCCACAAAATACAATAATATTATATCAAAGTACATAAAAAAAAGAAGTTAAGTACTTACCATAATGCTCCATGTGTGTTGTCCATTTTCACCTTTTCCTCAGTGATGGGTTAGGATCCAACCCTTGGATCCAACTCCGCCATTACCAAAGCTCGTATTCACAAACTTTGTTCTTGGGCAACTCCCCTTTACCCAGAATGCATTTCACACATTACTTCAGATCTTGTTTGCTAACTATAAATATATACACAATAAGGAAAAGGAAAGCAGGACGCTAAGAGAATGGAAATAAATACATATACATATATACACACACACACATACATACATGCTCGCTCACACACACACACACACACACACACACACACACACACACCTATACACATCCCTCAGAAAGGAATTGAAGCCACTGCAAGGTTACATTGAGTGAAGAAGAATGTATAATTCAGGACATCTCGATCCATCAGAAGCCTTGGTAGGGGGTTTGTGAGTGGGTTGTGAAGACAAGGTAAAAATGGACAACATACATGGAACATTATGGTAAGTACGTAACTCCTTTATGTGATATTGTCAATTTTCACCTTATCCTCACTGATGGGACAGAGTCCCTAGCATCCTGTACCTTGGGTGGTTCAAGGAAGAATATTCCTTAGGACATAGACCCAAATGTATCTCTACTCCTGAAAACCAAAAATAATTTGTAATGAGCAATAAAGGTAAGAAGACTGGTCCATGTGGCTGCTGTACAAATATTGTCCAATGAAACCCTGGACTGGAAGGCAGAATACGTAGCCATGGCTCAAGCAGAATAAGCTTTAGCAGGCCAAGGTAACTGTTTATTCTGTGAATGGTAAAATGAAATGCACCAACAGTGTCATTTGGCTAAAGTCAACTTGGACATAGGGACACCTTTTCTAATATCTGAAAAGGCTAAAAACAGCTGATCAGTTTTTTTAAAAACCTTTGTCCTACGAAGATAGAAGTGTAACTCTCTTTGAACATCAAGAAAATGTAACGAATACTCCCCTTTACTCTGAAAATTGGAAAAGAAGACTTGTAAATCAATAGACTGAATCAATGCATTCTCTGAAACCACTGTGGGTAAAAAGGAAGGGTTAGTATGGAGGGAGACTCTATCCTTATGACATATTAAATAAGGTGCTGACACGATAAGGCTTAGAGTTCAGAAACTCTTCTAGCAGACATGACTGCCACTAGGAAAAGGGTCTTCCAAGAAAGGAATTCCAGGTCACACTGTGCTGAATATGCCTTAAAATGAAATTTAACTCCTATGGTGGCATTGTACAGGGGCTTTAAAAAGTACAGTTGTGTACACTTACCATAAATGTAGATGTTTGTTGCAGTCATCACACTTAGGTTATCTGCCTGCAGTTAGCCCTCAGTTGGCTCGAATACCAAAGACTTAGTATTTCTGCGTCTGTTGCTGTCGCTCCAGTACTGACGTCGTCATCAGGAGTATAAAAACAGGCAGCCGACAGCATTACATCAGTTTTTCTTGCCCCAAATGTCAGAAGCCCCCAAATAGGGAGCTAAGTTATGGTGGAAAAAACACCACCAGTAAAAAGTAAATACCAATAGACCTGTAAGGGATGAGTAATACATTTAGAGAAGGAGAGAGAGACAGAGAGATGGAGGATGGGAATCCAGGACTGCAACAGTGAATACACTCTAACATCTACATTTATGGTAAGTGTACACAACTGTACTATGTTCTTCGTGTTTCACTGTTGCAGTCATCACACCTGGGTTGATTCCCAAAGCTGAAGAATGGGTGAAGGCAGTCAAGAAGAGATGAGGCTGGCTAGTATGGCTTGCAGGACTGCTGTAGCAAAATCTGCTGTGGATTTGGAAAAGATAGGCAGATGGTAATGCTTGGTGAAGGTATGAACAGAACTCCAGGTAGCAGCTTCCAGAATGTCCCTGGTAGGGACTCCCCTGAGGAATGCTGTAGAGGTTGCTCTGGTGGAATGTGTTCTGTCCCCCTGAGGGGATGTTTTCCCATGGTGTTTGTAACAGAAATGGATACAGTGTGCTATCCATTTGGAAATAGTTTGTTTAGATATGGCCTTGCCCTCTGCCCCAGTTGCAAAGCTGAGTAGTAGCTGGTCAGATTTTCTGAAGGGCTTAGTCCTGTGAAGGTAGAATCTGAGCTGTCTGTGCACATCTAAAGAGTGCAGGATCCTTTCCCCTTTATTTTGAGGGCTGGGAAAGAAGGCTGACAACTGGATAGATTTGTTGAGAGCTACACTGGAGACCACTTTAGGCATAAAAGTACGGTTAGTTCCAAGGGAGACCCTGTCAGCATGAAAAATAATGAAGGGTTCCACAGCCATAAGTGCTTGTAGCTCAGACACTCTTCTAGCTGAATTGATGGCCAGAAGCAAGGTTGTTTTCCAAGAGAGGAATTTTAACTCCGCTGATGCTGCAGGTTCAAAGGGGGGGGGGGTGTGAGCTTTTCCAGTAAAAAGTTAAAGTCCCAAGCCAAGGTGGGTGCTCTCCTTGGTGGCCTTAAATTGTTGGCCCCTCTCAGGAACTGTTTGATGAGAGGGTGAGAGAAGAGAGGTGGCTCAGTGTTGTAATGAGCCGAGATGGCAGAGGCATGGATCTTAATGGAAGAGAACTGAAAGGCCTCTGTGGAGTAGATCTGCTAGGTAATCCAGGATTAGAGGCAAGGAGGGCAGAGCAGTGTCTGCTCATTTAGATTGAACCCAGGAACAATATAGGATTTCCTTATACTAGGTCTTCTGGCTTCCAGAATTAAGTCCAGCACCTGCTTGCTTAGGCTGGTCACTGGGGGAGAATTCAAAGAATAAGCCAGGCTGCAAACTTCAGCGTTTGTAGTTATGAATGCAGGATCTGTCCCTCCTGCTGAGTGAGGAGGGTTGGGATCTGAGGTAGAGGCCCTGGTGGCACCGGTGACAGGCTGTGCAGTAGTGGCTACCAGTGCTGGCGTGGCCAGTCTGGAACAATCAGGTTTGCCCTTGGTCTGTCCTGTCTTATCTTGAGTAGTATTTTTGAAAGAGGAGGTAGAGGAGTAAAGGCAAAAACGGAGAGGTTTATCCACTAGAAGGATAGGGCATCCACACTCTATGCTCTGCTGTGTGGTGTCCTGGTGCAGAATTTGCTGATCTGGTGACTGTAGGGGGAGGCAAAAAGGTCTACCTCTGGTATCCCCCATTTCTGGGTTAACAGGCTGAAAGTGCTCGGATTTAATTGCCACTCATGTGGATCTAGGAGATTTCTGCTTAAGTCGTCTGCCAGAGAGTTTTGTTTGCCTGGCAGGAATTGAGCTTGCAGATGGATCTGCATGTCCAATGCCGTGTTCCACAGTGTCATGGCTAGCCTGCACAGTGGGTTAGAGTGGGCCCCCCCCTGCTTGTTGATGTACCACATAACTGTGGTGTTGTCTGTTTTTATTAGCAGCGGTCCAGGTGAAAGAAGGGATCTGAAAGCTGTCAGAGCATGTTGAACAGCTAGCATCTCTTTTAGGTTGATATGCAGATGAATTTGACTTGGGCTCCAGTGGCCCTGAATGCACTTGTCTCCCAGATGTGCCCCCCAGGCATAGTCTGATTCGTCTGTGGTTAGGGTCTGGGAGGCGTGGGGTTTGCGTAAAGGGAAGCCCCTTGTTGTGGTTGCATGCTGCTGCCCACTAAAGAAAGTCTGTCCTTAGACAAGGTATGGTGGTTTCCAGGTCCTGAGAATGTTGGCACCAAAGACTTGAGTACCAATGAAGTTTCCTTATATGCAGTCTGGCATATGGAATTAGTAGAATGCAAGAGGGCATGAACCCTAGAGCCTGCAGGGATTTCCTTGCGGATAGCTGGGTTCTGGTGGAATTTTGAGTGAAGTAGCCTATTAGATAGGCTTGTTTTTCTGGAGTAAGAAATGCCATCTGGGAGGCCGTGTCCAAGCTTGCTCCCAGGAATACAATCTTTTGACTGGGTACTAGTTTTGATTTCTTTTCATTGATAGTGTACCCCAGGGAGTTTAGAAGGTTCTTTACAAATGTCAGGTGCTGCATCATCTTTTCCTGACTGCCTGAATCAGGCAATCGTCCAAGTAAGGGTATATTTGAATGGTTGTCTGTCCGTCTGCAATAGGTAATGGCTGGAGCCAGGCATTTTGTGAAGACTCTGGGAGCAGTGGATAAGCCAAAGGGAAGTGCAGAGAAAATACAGCTGTGTACACTTACCATAAATGTAGATGCTCAAGTGTATTCACCGCTGCAGTCATCACATTTTGGTTATCTGCCTGCAGGTAGCCCTCAGTTGGCCTGAATACCAGAGTCTTGGATTCCTGTGTCAGATGCTGTCTCTTCTTCCACGATGCCAGGTCTTCAGGAGTATAAAACATGCAGCCAACGCCATTACATCAGTTTTTCTTGCCCTAGATGTCAGGTGCCCCCACAATGGGAAGCAATTATATGTTATGGTACACCTCCATCAAAAAGCAAATACACCAGAAAAAGTACAGTTTTGTACCTACATAAATGTAGATGTCCGATAGGAATGCATCTGCAGTCTTTACAAATGGGTTGTCCTGTCGTCAGGCAGCCCTTCGGTCGGCCGGATTCCAAAGTCTGGGTCTGGCTTTGGCTGGTGTCGCACTTCACCCGACGTCATTGCGGCAGTTCTTCGGGTATAAAGGCATCAGCCGACGCCATTTTCCTCAGTGTTTCTTGCCCCAGATGCCAGGTGCCCTCTTGGATGGCTAAATTTGGATAAATGCCAAAGTTTCCAAATAGTAGAGAGCAAACACATAAAATAAGCATGTATGTACATATATACAAACAAATACACCATAATAGATCGCCCCAAGCTAGCTGAAGGTTGGCAAATACCCTAGGAGTACCTCAGTAGGGAAGGTGGGTGGGTAATCCTGACTGCAGATGCATTCCTATCGGACATCTACATTTATGGTAGGTACAAAACTGTACTATGTCCTTCAAGGATGCATCTGCAGTCCTTACAAATGGGTAGAATACCATAGCTAAACTAGGGGAGGAGGAAAAGAGTAGAGATTATGGTGTAGTTAGGATCCCTTGCAAAACAGCAGTGGCAAAACCTGCTCGGGATCTAGAGTATAGAGGTAAATTGTAATGCTTGGCAAATGTATGCACGGAGGTCCAAGTAGCAGCCTCTATAATGTCCTTGGTAGCCACTCCTCGTAAGAAAGCTGTGGTAGTGGCTGTAGCCCTTGTGGAGTGAGGCCTGATGTTCTCTGGAGTTTTCTTTCCATGGTAGGAGTAACAAAATCTAATGCAATTTCCTATCCATTTGGAGATTGTCCGTTTTGACATTGGTTTTCCTTCCTTTCCTGTTGCATATGCTACCAGAAGCTGGTCAGTTTTTCTATTGTTTTTTGTCCTGTCCAGGTAGTAGCGTAATTGTCTATGTACATCCAAGGTATGCAAGAGTCTTTCTCCCCTGTTCTGTGGGTTGGGGAAGAATGTAGGGAGGTGGATAGCCTGATTTAAAGAGACTCTGGATACCACCTTAGGCATAAAGGTAGGATTTGTTCTCATGGACACTCTATCTTGATGGAAGATCAGGAAGGGTTGCACTGCCATTAATGCCTGTAGTTCAGAGACCCTTCTTGCTGAAGTTGCCAGCAGGAAAGCAGTCTTCCAGGATAAGTATTGTAATTCTGCTGTTGCTGCTGGTTCGAAAGGGGGAAGTGTCAATTTTTCTAGCACAAAGTTCAAGTCCCATGCTGGCAATGGAGATTTCCTGGGAGGTTTCACATTTTTAATTCCTCTCAGAAACTGTCTGAGCAGAGGATGAGAGAAGACAGGAGGATCCAAGCTGTATTCTGCTGAAATAGCTGATGCATGTATCTTGATGGAAGAATAGGACATGCCTGTATGGAAGAGCTCTGCCAAGTACTCCAGGATGTTGGCTATGTTCATCAGTGTCACATCTTGCCCCTTTGCAGTACTCCAAATGAGATATCATTTCCATTTTGCTGCATAATTCTTTCTTGTTGAAGGTCTACGAGCCTCCAGGATTGTCTTTAACCCTTTGGGATAAATTTGGGTTAATTGCTGTTATGTAATGTTCCAGGCAGTTAGCTGCAGAGTCTTCAGGTTTGGATGCAGGATGTTGTAGTTGTTCTGTGTTAACAGCAAAGGGATCAGGGGGAGTGTCCATATTTGTTCCCAAGACATGCTCCTCAGCAATGGATACCAATGTTGTCTTGGCCAGTCTGGAGCTATCAGAATGATCCTCGGACGTTCCTCTTTGATCTTCAGAAGCACCTTGTGCATCAAAGGAAGTGGTGGGAATGCGTATGCTGTCAGGTTTTTCCAACTGAAAGATAGGGAGTCCACTTTCCAAGCAAGTGGGTGGTACGTCCTTGTGCAGAATTTCTTTAGCTGGTGATTGAGTGGGGATGCAAACAAGTCTATTTGTGGTAATCCCCATTCTCTTGTGATGGCTTTGAAGATGTCCGGATGCAGCATCCATTCGTGGGCATCTGTGGTAGTTCTGCTTAGTATGTCTGCTAGAATGTTTTCCTTCCCCGGTACAAAAATTGCTTGTAACTGAATGTTGTAGCTCAGAGCCACATCCCATAGGTCCAGTGCCAGCCGGCATAGAAGATATGAATGTGTGCCTCCCTGTTTGTTGATGTACCACATAACTGTGGTGTTGTCTGTCCTTATCATCAACTGACCTTCTTGGAGAAAAGGTCTGAATGACTGGATTGCCAATTTTACTGCCATCATTTCCTTTAAATTTATGTGCAGGTGCAGCTGGTCTTGAGTCCATAGGCCTTGAATGCACTTGCCCAGCATGTGTGCCCCCCAACCGAGGTCTGAGGCATCTGTCGTGATGGTTTGTCTTGGTTGACTGTTGCAGAAGGGCAATCCTGTGTTTGATTGACAGGCCTGAGCCCACCATAGGAACTCTTGCTTCAGGCATGGGATTATTGGAATTTTGGTTTCTAGGCTGTGCTTATGTTGGGACCACAAATTCTTTAGGTACCACTGTAGCTTTCTCATATGCAGTCTGGCATGAGGGACCAGTATTATGCAGGATGCCATGAAGCCTAGAGCTTGTAGCACTTTTCTTGCAGTTAGATGGTTCTGCTTTGTTAATGCCAAGAAATAGAGAGGTAGTTGCTCTTTCTTTTCTGCAGTTAGGAATGCCATTTGTTTTGATGTCTCCAGTTCTGCACCCAGAAAGGTTATTCTTTGGGATGGAATCAGCCTTGACTTTTTTATATTGACTGTATATCCCAGGGCTTGCAGCAGGTAAATGACTCTTTGTAAGTCTTCTGTTAGCTTGCTTTTGTTGTCCGCTTGTATAAGGCAGTCGTCCAGGTAGGGATAAATTTGAATCCCCTGAAGGCTGCAATGAGCGATTACTGATGCCAGGCATTTCGTGAACACTCTGGGTGCAGTAGATAAGCCAAAGGGCAATGCTGAGAATTGATAATGCTCTGATCCTGCAAGAAATCTGAGGTATCTTCTGCAAATTGGTTGTATGGGGACGTGCAGGTATGCCTCCTTGAGATCTAGAGTTACCAACCAAGACTCCTTGCCCAGCATGGGAAGAAGCTGCTGTAGGGTCAGCATTTTGAATTTTGGAACAATGAGGAATGTGTTTAAAGCGGACAGGTCTAGAATAGGCCTCCATTTGTTTTCTTTTCTTGGTACCAGGAAGAGTCTGGAGTAAAATCCCTTTCCTTGCTCCATAGATGGTACCTTTTCCACAGCTCTCATTCTTAATAATTGAGATATTTGCTTTAGAGCTTCTGTCCTTTGAGTAGGTGGTAGGTTTGGCATTCCTCTCTTTCCTGGTCGAGTATGGAAATGGAACCTGTAACCTTGGTCTATAGTTTGCAAAATCCATTTTTCTCTTGTGATGCAATGCCAGTTCTTTGAAAATAAGGTTAGCTTTCCGCCTAAGGGTGCTTCTAGTTGTTCCGTGGTAGG
Organism: Protopterus annectens; assembly: GCF_019279795.1. NCBI lineage: Eukaryota > Metazoa > Chordata > Ceratodontiformes > Protopteridae > Protopterus > Protopterus annectens. Next base: position 1,143,287,207 of record NC_056731.1, read on the forward strand.
CGGTGCCACCGCCAAGTCACTGTGATTGAGTTGTTGTAGTGGTGGTGGCTGCATTCGTGCCTCGCTGGTTGTTACCTTGCTACTGGCGTCCCCTGTAGGCACCCCTGGATTGGTTTCTGCCTCTAGAGCGCCTATTCCTGCCTCTTTGTGTCTTAGAGGAGTCCGGAAAGGACCAATTCTTGGAGGGCCAGTTCCTGCTAAACCTTGGAGGTTGAAAGTGTAAGAAATCTTTCACTGTTTGTACAGATTTTGCCTTCTCTTCCATCTTTTTTAGTACCTGCTGTGCAGGGGAACCAAATAAATTGACCTTGTCCATGGGTGCATCCAAAAGCTTTGATTTGACATGGTCTGGTAATGCCTGTTCTTTCAACCATGCATGCCTCCTGATAACTGTGCCAGTCATGGCTGATCTAAAGGAAGCCTCCAGTGCATCATAGCCACATTTTAAAGAATGGTTACTAACCTGCTGTATGTTATGTACCATTTCTTGAACATACTTTTTATCTAAAGATTCTTCAGAGGACAGCTTTTTAGTTAACTGGTCAAGCATAAACTCTTGATATTGAATCATATGAAACTGGCAGTTCAAAGCCCTAGCTGACAAAGTAGCAGAGGTGTAAACTTTTTTACCCCATCTCTCTAAGGACCTGGATTCCCTTTCAGAGGGAGGGGTTTTAGTAGAAGTAGCTGCTACAGCTTTAGGGCCCTGGGAGATAGTCTCTGGATCTGCAAAAGGAGCCTTGTATAAATGGTGATGAGTGTCCGGGACCCTGTAGAACCTATCGGGCTTAGCAGGAGCCGGAGGTAATGAATCAGGAGCAGTGCAAGCATCATTATATGCATCATCTACAACAGAAAGAACTGGAGGTATAGCTAAAGGCCTATGTTGTGGCAAATGTAGAAAGGTCCTAAGCCTTTTTCTGGAGTCTGAGAAATCTTGGCCCTGCCACTGAATTGTTCCCTCATAGCATGCAAGGTTTCCCCAAAGGAAAATTCCTCAGGCGGAGAGGCTGAAGGGATGGACTCTTCAGCATCAGAGTCTTCGTAAGGAGAATAAGGAGCCTCAGGAGGGTCTGTATGTTCTGAGTCATCAGAGGAATCATCTGTGGATACTGGCTCAGGGGGCTCTGCTCTAGGCCTCTTTTCTGGAGGAGGGAGAGAGGCCCTGTCTGGATGAGGCTGGGATCCACGAATTAAAGAGATGAGATCCTCAGCCAAAGAAAGCATATGGGAGCTGGTGCTGGGCCTGTGAGAGGGGGGTTTGGCAGGCACCGTTTTTGATGCTTTGGCTGCTTTAGCCCTGGCAAAGGCCTTAATAGACATTGCTGCAGGAGGCCTAGCAGCTCCACGTGCAGGGGTTGAAATATCCAGGGGAATGGTGTCTGATAATTCCTGTGAAACCGCAACAGAAGGTTGGATTTCAGAAGCCGATTCTACCAGGTTAGAAGAGGCCTCGGTAGAAGGCATGGTTTCGGCTGAAGAAAGAACCGCTTGCTTGGTTTCGGCCGAAACCGAGACACTCACGGTTTGCTTAACCGCGGTTTCGGCCGAAACCGCGGACCGCGAGTGTTGGTCCTTTTCTTTGCGTTTTTTGGTAATTTGCGTTGTCGGAGGATCCGACGGCATAATATAGGCAAAAACGGAGCCGAAAATCTGTTCAGCAAACTCCGACCGACGTCTAAGCGTCCGTCGGTTAAAAGAAGCACAGGCTAGACAAGCTGCTACGTCGTGGTCTGGGCCTAAACAATGTATGCAGTAGGAGTGGAAATCTTTATGAGGTATTTGTTTCCCACAAGATAAACAGTTATTCACTTTCTCTGACATCGGCTGAGGCAAGAAAGAGTCCCCAGCGGGTACTTAGCTTTTAGAAGTCTTGATAATATTCGGTAGTAGTAATCTCTGGATCTGACCGACCGGCACTTGCGAACAGCTTCTGCTTGGCCACGCGGCAAGAAAGACTGGGGAAAATGGCGTCGGCTGATGCCTTTATACCCGAAGAACTGCAGCAATGACGTCGGGTGAAGTGCGACACCAGCCGAAGCCAGACCCAGACTTTGGAATCCGGCCGACCGAAGGTCTGCCTGACGACAGGACAACCCATTTGTAAGGACTGCAGATGCATCCTTGAAGGACATCTTAAATACACCAAACAAGATGGAAAGGTAGAGCCAAGAGAAGTCAGGGGGGTGGAGGGAGAGTAACCAGGACTGCAACAGTGAATACACTCGAACATCTACATTTATGGTAAGTGTACACAATTGTACTATGTTCTTCGTGTTTCACTGTTGCAGTCATCACATTTGGGTTGATTCCCAAAGCTAAGGAAGGGAGGAGGAAATTAGAGAGCATTAGGGCCAGCTATTAAGCCCTGCAAGACTGCAGTGGCAAAACCAGCTCTGGATTTAGAAAAAATAGGCATGTGGTAATGCTTGGTGAAGGTATGTACAGAACTCCAGCTAACAGCTTCTAGGATGTCCCTGGTAGGGACGCCTCTGAGAAAGGCTGTAGAGGTAGATGCAGCCCTAATGGAATGTGATCTTATCCCCTGTGGGGTAGGTTTTCCATGGTGCTTATAGCAGAAATTAATGCAATGGGCTATCCATTTAGAAATGGTTTGCTTTGAAATGGCCTTCCCCTCTGCCCCTGCAGCAAAGCCAACTAGCAGCTGTTCAGATTTTCTGAGAGGCTTAGTCCTGTCCAAATAAAATCTAAGTTGTCTGTGCATGTCCAAAGAGTGCAGAATTCGTTCTCCTTTGTTTTGCGGATTAGGGAAAAGGGTAGGCAAATGAATGGACTGATTTAGGGCCACACTAGACATCACCTTGGGCATAAAGGAAGGATTCGTCCTGAGGGAAACCCTGTCTGCATGGAAGATAATGAAGGGCTGTAATTCAGACGCTCTTCTTGCTGAAGTGATGGCTAGAAGGAAGGCTGTTTTCCAAGAAAGGAATTTCAACTCCTGTTGCTTTTCTCAAGCTTAAGCTTGTAGGTACAGTATCTTTTCCACTTTTCAGTAGAGGATTTTTTAGTACTAGGTCTCTCTGCTTCCAGAATGACCTCTAGCACCTGCTTACTGAGGGATGCCATTGGAAAGCTGAAGGAATTAGCCAGGCTGCAAGGTTCAGGCTTTGAAGCTGAGGGTGCAGGATCTGGCCCACCTGCTGGGACAGCAGGGAAGGTGTCATGGATCCAGCAGTATCATGCTGCGCAAGAGGGGGTACCAGTGCTGGCGAGGCCAGTATGGTGCAATAAGAATTGTCCTTGGTTTGTCCTGTTTGATCTTTAGCAGAACCTTCGAGAGGAGAGGCAGAGGTGGAAAGGCATAAACCGAGAGGCTTTCCCAAGTAAAGGACAGGGCATCCACTTTCCAAGCTTGACTCTGGTGAGTCCTTATGCAGAATTTGTCCAATTGGTAGTTCTGGAAGGAGGCAAACAGGTCTATCTCTGGAGTCCCCCATTTGTTCCTCAATAGGTTGAATATTTTTGGTTCCAGTTTCCATTCGTGTGGGTCCATGAGATTTCTGCTTAGGTCTGCCAGTGAATTTAGCTTGCCTGGCAGGAATTAAGCTTGTAGGTGCACTTGGTAGCTCAAGGCTGTGTTCCACAGAACCATGGCTAGTCTGCAGAAAGGGTATGAGTGGGTTCCCCCCTTCTTGTTTATGTACCACATAACTGTGGTGTTGTCTGTCTTTACCAATAATTGTCTTGGAAGGATGTGGTCCTTGAAGGCTGTCAGGGAATTCTGTACAGCTAACATTTCTTTTTGGTTGATATGCAGGTGCATCCGTCTCAGGTTCCATTTGCCCTGAATGCACTGCCCTGCCAAATGAGCCCCCCATGCATAGTCTGATGCGTCTGTTGTTAGGGTTTGGGCGGCAGGGGTAGAGTGAAAGGGAGTCCCTTGTTGTGGTAGCAGGCCTCTGCCCACCAATGGAACTCTGTCTTTATACAAGGAATGATAGGAATCATTGATTCCAGGTCCTGAGAATGTTGACACCATAGGCTTTTTAGATACCATTGTAGTTTCCTCATATGCAGTCTTGTATATGGAATTAGTAGAATAAAAGACGCCATGAACCCCAGGGCTTGCAGAATTTTCCTTGCAGATAGCTGGGTCTTTGTTTCCAGTAGTTTGAAGTAGGTTGTCAAATAAACTTGTTTCTCTGGAGTGAGGAAAGCCATGTGGGAAGTTGTGCTTAAGCTTGCTCCCGGGAATACAATTATTTGGCAGGGTACTAGGTGAGATTTCTTTTCGTTTATGGTGTACCCCAGTGAGTTTAGAAGTTACTTTACAAATGCCAGATGTTTTAATAGCAATTCCTGGCTTTCTGCCGGAATCAGACAATCGTCCAAGTATGGGTATATTTGAATATTTCTCTGCCTGCAAAATGCAATGCCTGAAGCTTGACACTTTGTGAATACCTTGGGCGCAGTAGATAAGCCAAAGGGAAGTGCAGAGAACTGAAAGTGCATGGAGCCGGCCCCGAAGCATAGGATTTTCCTGCAAGATTCCCTTACTGGAATGTACAGGTAAGCTTCCTTTAAGTCTAAGGTTGCCAACCAGGCATCTTTGCCTAGCATAGGAAGCAGCTGTTGAAGTGTTAGCATCTTGAATTTTGGGTTTACCAAAAAGGTGTTTAGAATGGAGACGTCCAGGATAGGATGCCAGAAGCTGTCTTTTCTGGGTACCAGGAAAAGTCTTGAATAAAAACCTTCTCCTCTTTCTTCTGTAGGGACAGGCTGAATAGCCCTGATACTTAGAAGAGAGAGAACCTGTTGTTGAGCCTCTGCCCACTGACTTGAGGGTAGGTCTGGCCAACCGTTTGGGGTTGGTAGGGTGTGGAAGTGGAATCTGTATCCTTGGGAAACTATGTTCAAAACCCATTTGTCCTGGGTAATGAGTTCCCAGTTTTTTGCATGCAGGGTGAGCTTTCCTCCTAAGGGAGCAGGCGGCTGAGCAGGGCTTGGAAAGGTTAAGGTTAAGTCATTGTGCCATTTTTTTCATAGAGGGGTGTCTTACTACTCCCTGCTTTGGAAGTGGGAGCCCCCCACTGCTTAGGCTTGTGCATAGCCTGAGACTGTAACCTAGGTGGTCTGCTTTTCCTGGGTTTTGACTGAGAAGGCCTGGAAGAGGCTGGAAAGGACCAATTCTTTGAAGGCCAATGCCTACTAAATCTGAGAGGCTGTACTTGAAGGAAATCTTTAACAGTTTGCACAGATTTAGCTTTTTCCTCCATCTTTTTGGGGACGACTTCTGCTTTGTTGCCAAACAGGCGGTCTTGGTTTAAGGGAGCATCCAGTAATTTAGCTTTAACATGATCTGGCAAGTTTTGCTCCTTAAGCCAAGCATGCCTTCTAAGTACAGACCCAGTGACAGCAGCCCTGCAAGACGCTTCTAAAGAGTCAAAACCACATTGCAAAGTATGTTTACCAACTTGTTCTGCAGAATGCATTAAATCCTGTAATTCTTTGTGTTCAGCACAGTCAGGAATCAACATAATTTTCTGTTTAAGTAGTCCCATAATATGCTGCTGGTACTTTAACATATGAAACTGGCAATTTAAAGCCCTAATAGCCAATGTAGCAGAAGTATATACCTTCTTACTCCATCTGTCCAAGGCTCTAGAATCTCTATCAGAAGGGGTAGGGTTTTTGGCAGCAGTAGCCTTAATGCCCTTTGGTCCTTCGGAAATGGTCTCTAGATCCGCAGTAGGATTCTTGAAGAGGAACTTGAGAGAGTCAGGTACTCTGTAATACCAGTCAGGTTTTCTGGGAGCTGGAGGTAAAGTGTCTGGAAAGCATCATTGGCAATGTCCAGAACAGGCGGGATAGCTAAAGGCCTGTGTTTAGGAAGGACTAAGAATTCCCCAAGTCTCTTTTTGGAGTCAGACTAATCCTGGCTTTCCAAGCGGAAATGCTCCCTAAGAGTGTGCAAGGTTTCACCAAAAGAAAAATCTTCTGGAGGGGAAGCAGAGGGAATGGAATCCTCTGCATCAGAATCCTCATAGGTAGATAAGGGCAAATCCTGCATCAGAATCCTCATAGGTAGATAAGGGCAAATCCTGGTAATCAGAAGAAACAGAAATATCAGATTCCTGATCAGAAGAATCAGAAGGAAAATCAGTTCTAGGTCTCTTAGAGGGGGGAAGGCTGGCTTCCCCTAATTAAGGTAATAAGGCCTTCAGCCATTCTAAGCATTTTTTTTTAGGCATACGGGCCTGAGCATGCGGCTTGGACGTCGGATTTCTAGGCATGGGTTGAGTTTTAGGCCTGGATGAAGATGGCGTCAGTTTAAAATGCAAGTCTGTAGGCTTGAATACACCCTCAGAAGCCAGTGTCTGCACAACGGCTCTGGACCCATCCAAGGTAGAGACATCCGCAGGTTCCATAGTCGAAGAAGCATCTCGCGGCATACCGGACTCTGAATGGGTATCAGTAGAGGCCTGCGAATCTGAAGTACGGGTATCGGGATGTGAAAGTGCCTCACTGAGTACCAGCGGACTGGTGATTAGCTTAACGGAAGCGTTGTTGGCAGTTTTGGACCTATGAGGTCTCTCTCTGTCTTTATCCTTACGTTTTATTGGAATATCAGTAGTCGGATGGCTTACTGAAGCCATTTCTGGATAGTTATACAGAGTACCAAAATAATTTGCTGCAAATATAGACCGAAGGCGAATAGTTTGGGGTTTGAACAAGGCACAAAACCGACAGCAAGGGACGTTGTGGTCTGGGCCTAAGCAAGGAATGCAGTATGAATGAAAATATTTATGAGGTATTTACTTTCCACAGTTAAGACAATTGTTAACTTTTACTGACATCGGGTAAGAGCAAGAAAAAGGATCCCCAACGGGGTACTTAGCTTTTTTGAAGACTTCGGTTCTGAAACTCGAAAACTAAAATGTCAGGAGTCAGCCAACCGGCACTTGTGAACTGCTTCTGCTTCGAGCACTGCGAGGCAAGAAAGACTGATGTAATGGCATCGGCTGCATGTTTTATACCCCTGACGACCTGACATCATGGAAGAAGAGACAGCATCCGATGCAGGAATCCAAGACTCTGGTATTCAGGCCAGCTGAGGGCTACCCGCAGGCAGATGACCCAAATGTGATGACTGCAACAGTGAAACACGAAGAACATCTGATAATGCATAGATCCTGCCCTGAAATGTAGATAGTTCCTGCATGATTCCGTGATAGGGATGTGCAGATAGGCTTCTTTTAGGTCTAGGTTGACTAGCCAGGCCTCTTTGGACAGCATAGGAAGAAGCTGCTGAAAGGTAAGCATTTTTGAATTTTGGTACCAGCAGGAAGGTGTTTAGAATGGAAAGATCTAGGATTGGGTGTCAAGTGCCCTCTTTTCTGGGTACCAGGAAAGGTTTGGAATAAAACCCTTGACCTATCTGTTCTGCAGGAACAGGATGAATTGCCCTTATGGAGAGCAGGGATTGAACTTGGTTTTGTGCCTCTGCCCACTGCTTTGTCAGAAGGTCTGGGAACCCTTTCGGGGTTGGCAGTGTGTGGAAGTAAAATTTGTACCCCTGGGGTACAATGTTGAGGACCCATCGGTCCTCGGTGATGGAAGTCCATTTTTTTGCATGGTGGGCAAGTTTTCCTCCTAGGGGCATGAACAATTGGGCAGAGGTGAGGAGTGGGGTTGACAAGTCATCGTGAATTCTTTCCGTAAGGGGGTGGATTAGCACTCCCCGTTTTAGAAGTGGAGGTACTCCATTGCTTAGATCTCTGCCTACCCTGAGACTGTAATGTGGGGGGGGGGTCTGTTTCCCCTGGGTCTAGTTTGAGATGGCTTTGAGGGGGCTGGAGAGGACCAATGTTTCGAGGGGCAATGCCTACTGAATCTTGGAGGCTGCACCTGCAAAAAATCTTTGACTGTCTTCATAGACTTAGCTTTTTCTTCCATCTTTTTTAGAACCTGTTCTGCTTTGGTGCCAAACTGTCTTTATTCAAAGGGGCGTTTAGTAATTTTGATTTGACATGGTCTGGCAAGGTCTGTTCCTTAAGCCATGCATACCTTTTCAGTACAGAACCAGTGACTGCTGCCCTGCAAGATGCTTCTAGAGCATCAAACCCACAAGGTATGCTTGCTGACTTGGCTTGCAGAATGCATAAGCTCCTGTAATTCTTTATTTTCTGCACAGTCTGTAAAGGTAGATAATTATTGCTTAACAAGTTCCATAATATGTTGCTGGTATTTCAGCATGTGAAACTGGCAATTCAATGCCCTAATGGCTATATTTGCAGAGGTGTATACTTTTTTACCCCATCTGTCTACAGCTCAGGAATCCCTGTCCGAAGAGGTGGGATTCTTAGCTGTAGTTGCCTTTATACCTTTAGGCCCTTGGGAAATGAACTCTGGGTCATCAGTAGGATTTTTGAAAAAAAATTTGCGAGAGTCAGGAACTCTGTAGTACCTGTCTGGTTTCCTTGGAGCAGGGGGTAAAGTATCCGGAGTCAGACTGGATTCCATAAAGACATCATCCACAGCACCCAGAACAGGAGGGATAGCTAAGTGTCTATATTGTGGCAAATCTAAAAAATTCTCTGAGTCTCTTTTTGGACTGAGGATAATCCTGGCATTCCCAGTGGAAATGCTCTCTTAAAGTATGAAGGGTTTCACCAAAAGAAAAATCCTCTGGAGAGGAAGCAGAGGAAATGGATTCCTCTGCATCTGAACCCTCATAAGCAGATAAAGGCATGTCTTCATACTCAGAAACGTCAGAGTCGTCAGACTCTTGGTTAGTTAAAGCTGCTGGGGACAAGTCCCTTTTTCTCTTAGCAGGGGATCCCCTAATCAGCATGATCAGGTCTCCTGCCATTTTTAGCATTTGAGATTGTGGCAAGGAAGCAGGTGCTTGAGATTGGGTCGTCGGATTTTTAGGCATAGCTCGTACTCTTGGCCTTAGAAACTCTGTAGTTTAAGACAAAACTGAAGACGCAAAAGAAGTTGTCGGTTTGTGTCGAGTATCGGTAATGCGAAGAACTTCCTCAGAAGCCAGTGTCTGCTCAGCGGCTCCAGACCCATCCAAGGTAGAGACATCCGTAGGTTCCGTAGTCAAAGAAGAGTCTTGCGGCATACCGGACTCCGAACGGGTCTCGGTAGCGGCCTGCGAATCTATTGAAGTGGGCATCAGGGGTTGCAAAAGCGCCTCATTGAGTACCGGTGAACTGGTGACTAGCTTAACTGAGGTGTCGGCAGTTTTGGACCTGTGCGACCTGTCTCTGTCTTTATCCTTACGTTTTTTCAGAAGATTGGTAGTTGGATGGCTTACCAAAGCCATTTCAGAATATGGAGATCGAGAGCAAAAGTATTTAGCAACAATAAGGGCCCGATGACTAATAGTTCGGGCGTTGAACAAAGCAGAAAACTGACAGCAAGGAACATCATGGTCTGGGCCTAAACAGGTGACGCAGCAAGAATGGAAATCTCGGTGTGGTATTTGCTTTCCACAGGCGAGACAATTGTTAACTTTTTCTGACATCGGTTAGAGCAAGAAAAAAGGATCCCCAATGGGGTACTTAGCTTTAGAAGACTTCAGGATGATTCAATTCGGAAAAGAAAACTCAGGTAGCGGCTGATCGGCACTCGTGCAAACTGCTTCTGCTTCGGGCTCTTCGGCAAAAAAGACTGATGTATTGGTGTTGGCTGCCTGTTTTTATACCCCTGACGACCTGACATCAGTCCTGGAGCGACAGCAACCAACACAGAAATAACTAAGTCTCTGGTATTCAGGCCAACTGAGGGCTACCTGCAGGCAGATACCCCATGTGTGATGACTGCAACAATGAAACATGAAGAACATGTATTGTTCCTTTCAAAAAAAGCTTTGCAGAGCTTGTAAGAAATTAATGAAGATCCATTTTCACCTGAATGGAAATTCAATTTAGCTGCTAGTTGTATCTTAACTATAGCTGCTGCTGCGCCTTCATTAAAAAGCTGTGCTAAGAAATCCAAAACTGTATGAATAAGAGCATTGACGGGGTCTATGCCAAGACTCTTAGCCCAACAAACAAAACGTTTCTACTTACTGCAATAAATTTTATGGGTGGAGGGTTTGTGAGATGAAGCATAATGTGTCGGACAGAAGAGAGATGGGACTGCCTGGCTACGACCGGAACTGAAGCAGCCCAGCTGTCAACTTGAGAATGTGCAAATTCAGATGAACCGTTCCTACTGGGTGCGGCAAGAGATCTGGAACTAGGTCCAGAATCCAAGGTTTGTCCAGAAGAGGAAGCCAGAGGAAGGGAACCAAATCTGTCGAAACCAGTAGGGTGCAATTAGAATTACTGTCCTCGTCAACTGATTGGCTTTCTGTAAGAAGGCTGGGATCAACAGGGTAGGGGAAAAGCATAGAGAAGTCCCAGGTGCCAATTGTGGAGGAGCACATCCCTTGGGGACACCCCAGCAGGGGGAATCAGGGCAAAATAGTTGCTGCACTTGTTCACTGGAGAGGCAAAAAGGTCACAGCAAGGCTTGCCCCATCGATGGAAAATCATCTCTGCAACTCTGATGAGGGAACCACTCGTGAGGCATTAGAATACTCCGGCTCAATTTGTCTACTATCACATTGACTTCCCCAGGATGTGTGTTGCTAAAATGGTTGGAAGAAATTGCCCATTGCTAAACATTGAGGGCTTCTCAACATAGGGGGTAAGATCTGGCTCCCCCTTGACTGTTGATGTACCAGACTACCGACATATTGTCTGAATGAAGTGCAACACTCCCCTTGAGGGAGACAGTCCTGAAATGCTTGCAATGCCAGAAGCACCGCTCATATCTCTAGGACATTTATATGCAGATTGGCCTCAATAGGAGACCAGGTGCCTTGGACTGTCTTCCCCAGATAATGCCCCCCCCCCCCCAATCTGGGAAGCATACATGGTCACCGTGGCTTTGGGTTGAGGAGGAACAAACGGATGACCCTGAGTCACTTGATTGGACTGAAGCCACCAGAGAAGGTTCTGCTTGCATAGGCAGGTGATGCAAATCTTGAACATGGAAAGCGCTAGGAAGGACAACTGCACTGATAGGAGCCATTGGAGTAATCTCATGTGATTAATGTGCTAAAGGAACTAGGACAATTGCTGCAGCCATCAAACCGAGAGTCTGTAAGACTAGGCGAGTCTGTATTAAGTTTCTGCAAAGTAATACTCTGACCTGAGACCTGAATGTCGTCACTCTTGAGAGTGGCAGCATGGCTACCATCTGATTTGTATCCAGGATTGCACCTAAGAGCTAGAGATTTTGCATGGGTTCCAGAGAAGACTTTTTGAGATTTACTGTGATACTAAAAGTGCACAAATCTCTAGAACTTCGTCTCTTGCCCGAATAAGAAGATGCCTGGTCGGGGCGGTAATGAGCCACTCATCTAGATATGGAAACACCCAGAATCCTTGTTGCCTCAAGTGAGCTGTTATTGCTGCCAAGCATTTGGTAAACACTCTGGGGGCTGTAGTAAGTCCAAAGGGCAGAGCTCGAAACTGATAATGACTGGCTCCCAACCGGACGCGCAAGTGCCTTATGGACCATCTGTCTATTTTTATGCGATAGTATGTGTTCTGAAGGATGGGGCGGCCACGGTGGTGCAGTGGTTAGCATTGCCGCCTCACAGCAAGAGGTTCTCCAGTTCGATCCTCGGCTGGGGTGCCTTCTGTGCGGAGTCTGCATGTCCTCCCTGTGGTCGCGTGGGTTTCCTCCGGGTGCTCCGGTTTCCTCCCACATCCCAAAGACATGCTGCAAGTGGATTGGACACTCTAAATTGGCCCTAGGTGTGCGTGTGAGTGTGCCTTCTGTGGAAGGTTGGGTGCCGGGCTGGCAACTCGACACCGTAAAACTCCACTGCCATTCAATGTGCGGACAGGTGATCCGCTGTGGCGACCCCTAACTGGGAAAAAGCCGAAAGAAGAAGAAGTATGTGTTCTGAAGGATAGACTCAACCATAACCATCCAAAACTTTGCCTTTTTTACTGACTTGTTGAGTTTGCTGAGATCCAGAATAGGTCTCCTGTCCCCTGTTTTCTTTGGAACTAAAAGAACCTTGAGTAAGTTCCAGATTCTATTTGGTCTGGTGGGACTTCTTGGAAGCCTCTTCTCGAGCAGCTTTTGAATTTAAATGGCTGCTGTTTCCGTTGACATGGGTGGCTAGATCTGGAGGGGGAAATAACCTCAACCAATGTTGGACTACCAGTCTGATCTGATTTTACTGGAGCAGAAGGACATGATTGCTCCGAGGATCTGTCTGAACCAGCCTTAAACGTACTTGGATCCAAAGGCCCTGATGGATCTGGTAATTTAGATTTTTTGCTTGATGGCGCCAAGGAATCTTTCAGAGTTGAACGGTGGCGTTTTCAAGGTTTGGACTGGCTAAAAGACACACAATCCGAACCAGCAATGGCTGCAGAGAAAGGAAGAAGACCTTTCAACATCAATTTGTTTTATTTTCAAGTAATGTCCCTAAATAATACACACAGTGTGCGTGTCTGAATCACTTAGAGGCATTTTCTTGCCACATTTTTGGAAGCCTAAAGGCTCGTCAGCCATAGCAGACAAGAAAAATTCAGACTGCACACACACACACACACAATACACAAGCACCACAACAGAAAGAAATAAGGAAGGATTGAGGCTTTTTAAGACGGGGAAAAAAGGGGAAAAAGACAACTACCAACAATGGTAGTAAAAGATTTATCGACCACTAAAAGGGGGAGGGGAAGGAGGCTACCAGCACTGGTAGTGAAAATTATCTAAAAAGGTAAGGAAGAGAGGCTAAAGAGACTCAAAAATGAGAATGACAGAGAAAAACAACTCTAGAGCAAAGAACTACCAAGAAAAGGATTTATAATAATATATAGCAAAAACACTTATCTAAGCCCAAGAGCAGAAGACGACAAACGTTCTTCGCGAAGTGGCAAACGAGATCTGATGTAATGCATGAGGTGCATTCTTGGTAAAGGAGAGGTGCCCAAGAGCAAAGTTTGTGACCACAAGCTTTGGTAATGGCAGAGTCGGATCAGAGGGTTGGATCCAAACATATCAGTGAGGATAAGGTGAAAACTGACATCATCACATCTATCATTCAAATAGCATCCCAAATCATATTCTGTGGCAACATACACCCAAATCCTGGCTCTACAAACAACAGGAACACCCCAGCAACTAGGCAAAAAACATTTACAATTTCCCTAGAAAACCCACAGACCTCCTAATACTCAGCATCAACATAAGAAGCATACTGAATAAAATATCTGAACTACATGCCAGACTGGCCCTGTACTCACTCCCCTGACATAGTTCTTCTCACAGAAACTTGGCTAAAACTACAAATCATTGATTATGAATTCATTCCACCTGGGTATAACGTTCCTAGGCAAGACAGGATAAAGAGATGGCGGTATTGCATTACTTTTTAAAAACAACCTGTCCACCACCCACCAACTTCAATAATGCAGAAACAATATTCACCAAGCTAAAAATCAACTAAAAAACACCTACATATAACTGGTAGCTATATACCCCCCAGTAACAACATTAATACAGCTGAATCCATCCTAAACTGGGAATTCCAAAACATCCCCCAAGAAACAATCATAATGGATGACTTTAATATCAACTGGACTTCCTGTGACTCCGCCCTCGCCAACAACCACATCAACCTACATGGTTTCACTCAATCAAAACCACAGCCCAAATAGATAAAACAACTAAAAAGGAGTCCATCCTAGATTGGATCCTCACTAACCAGCCAATTCAATCCTACCTCTCCAGTCCCCTCAGCAATAATTTCCCCACCTTTGTAATAACACACCAAGTTAACCCAATAAAATCCACCATCTTAAAACAAATTCAGCGTACACAGAATTTCAAAGCCTAAGACTTTATATCTGCCCTACAACAATGCAACTGGTGACCACTCTCAACCTCCCCCTGGACAGTACCATAAAATATTTCGACAATACTTTCCTTAGCATTCTAAATCATCTTGACTCCATCAGAACTGTTAGAATTAAATCTAACTTTGCCCTTTAGCTTACCAAGGATACCAGATTACTTCTAAAGTAAAGGGATAAAGTATGGGGACTCATGGCACCATAATAAAACACAAACTAAGAAACAAGCATTCCTGGAATTAAGGAACAAAGCCAAAAAACAAATGATAGACAAAATAAACCACTATACTGACATCCAATCAAAACACAAAACAAACCCACAAAAATTCTGGGTTGCCATCAATAAAATCATGCAACCAGGAAAAAACAGTACACCATCCCCAGACATCGATACCACCACCAATAATATTGCCACCCAATTCAACCAACACTTCACCAAATCCATTCCAACAATAATCTCCCTACTACAGACCTAACCCTATAATCCTTACCCTTATACCCAACTGCTTCTCATTACAACCTGTCCCTACTAGCACAATATATAAATATCTGAATAAACTTGAGCCTACAACTCTGGCTCCTGATAAATTACCTGCAGACTACCTCCTGATCGCAACCAAAGCCATCTCCTATCCCATCTCCCTGTTAATTAATCGCTCTTCATCAGAGCAACACGTCCCAATACAATGGAAAATTTCATATATAATCCCACTTCACAAAGGAGATAACTCACTGGAACTATTTAACTATTGACCAATTGTCATTCTATCTCCCCTTTTTAAAATCCTTGAAAAATGCATCCATTCCCAAATAATTACCTCCTTACTAATAAACTGCTGACCAGAACCCAACATGAATTCTGTCCTAATCACAATATCACCACAGCCATTATTAGCTTTAGCAATACAGTAAATCAACACCAGAATAATGGCGACCTTGTCTCCACTTTCTTCCTAGATCTCTCCAAGTCCTTGGATTTGATCTCCCATGCTAAACTACTTACAGCACTCACCGAATTTAATCTAAGCCACTCCACTCTAACTTGGTTCCAGGACTATCCATCTAAACACCAACAGACAGTAAAATGTCAACATTCCTTCGCTCTCCTCCTGCCTGTAAACTTAGGCATCCCCCAAGGATTCATCCTCAGCCCCTCCTCTTCACCATATTTACCAATAAACTTCACAAAGCTACCCTGCATGTCACTCTGGTCCAGTACTCTGTCAACTCCACACTAATCTGCTCTGCCACACCACTCCTTGAACTCCAGAAATTAACACAAGAATCCTCTGCCACTGTTGAAACCTGGTTAGCCATATCTCAACTAATATTTAACCCCCAAAAAACACAGCTAATGATATTCCATCCTACAAAAGCCATAGGCCCCATTCCTCCATTTACAAGATACTCAGCTAACACGCCTACCACACCTGTATCACACACCAAACTACTAGGAATTATCATAGATAAAAACATAAAATTCAATGCATATCACACATACCTTTAAAAAAAAAACAAACAAAAAAACACTCAGAACCTTATACAGATGCAAAAAAATACCTTACCAACAACAGTAAAGCTACCAACGCAAGAAAGTACAGTTGTGTACACTTACCATAAATGCAGATGTTCGAGCGTATTCACTGTTGCAGTCATCACATTTGGGTTATCTACTTGCAGTAGCCCTCAGTCGGCCTGATTATCAAAGTCTTCAGTCCTGCATTGGTTGCTGTCTCATCTTTCATGATGTCAGGAGTCAGGGGGTATAAAGCATGCAGCCGACACCATTACCCCAAGTCTTTCTTGACGTGTGGTGCCAGAAGCAGCTCGCAACGTTCGCTACATAATAGTGCTCAACTACACTTAGTCGCTACCAACCCTTCATTACCACTCTCACTTAATAAAGCTCATCAACTGTTACTAAAGAACTATATACTCCTAAGAGAGAGTGCAGCCTTAGCCCACTATATACAGTATGTTAACATACACTGTTTGCATTGTATCATTGTTCTGTAAGCAAATTACAAATGTAGCATCATAATGTATCTTGATCCTGTGCTGATGTTACTGAGTAAGCGTACATCACCTACTTTCTTTTGTTTGTACTTAAACAATGTGTTTTATTGTATGTACTGTACTAACCATTATATTAATGTGTTCATATATCTGAATGGAATGCCCAATAACAGTACTGTATGTCCGTGTACTCCACTGTATGTGTATCTTATGCAGATATTACTTTTGTTCTGTACTTAATTTACCTGTGTTTTATTGCATTTACTGTTCTAGCCATTGTGGAGCTTTTCTCCCCGAGCCTCTACTGAAAATGGGCTTCTTTCCCTGTTGGATTCTTCCCAGTAAACAAATGTAAAATAAAAATTAATAAATAAAAAAAGGAAATCAAAGTCTAAACCAACTGTTCTAGAAGTAGTGAATATATTAACAGAGATAAAAGCAATGAAAGTGGGATCTTTAGAAAAGGGTAGGTGCAAATTATATGCAAAAAATGGGAATTTTGGGAGTAATACACGTAGAATAATGTTTTAGAGGAGGAATGAGGTTTAAGGGAAGGCAGGAACTGAAGGAGCTATATAATGCTCGATTGACAATGCCTGCATAAAAGATTATATGTGGTGTACAATGCTTGCAACTGAAAATATTTCAGTAAGGTTTCTTTTCATTTAAATTAATGCATGATTGTAAGTGATAATTCAATAAAGATGTTCTTATTTACAAAAATACATATTAATTTCCTAAGTATGAAAAGTACATTAGAAAAATAAATATTGTGTGTGGAAGGTTTTACCCCAAAAGAACTTATCTGCCCAACTGCTGATCTTTGAAAGCCACATAGGAACGTGCTCTTCAATGGCAGGAAAGCTATGAAGTGCTTGGCACCCAAACCAATCTTTTTAGTCGTCTCAGCTTGAACCAATTGGTTTAGGAGCAAGGAAGATGGGCTACAGCTTTGGAATCTGACTGGCTGTTACAGCCTATGCAGGATATAACCCACATAGCTAAGGTTAGTACAGCAGTGGTCAATATGATGAACATCTCATATTCCAAAGGTTTACAGATGGCCTAAATCGTTTCAATAAGTGTACACAGTCGAGGATTTTGTTTGAAGATACGGTACTAGGGTAATGAGGGTACTGAGACTTATACTACATAGAGAAGACAATTTAATAGTTAGCATTAGGATGTCTGGCCACAGAAAAAACATTTGGGGAGTTCTTAGGTGATGAAAGACTCAAAGATGGTTGTTCTCAAATAGAAAAATGTCATTCCACCATAACAGGATCAAAGAGTGACAAAATGGCAGATACATAAACATCAACAGCAGTTAATCTACAAGAAGACTCTCAGCAGTAGGTTAACTATTGAGATATTCTCGTCTAACAATCACAACTTGGCACAGTTCTTGAAATCTTTAACTGCCATGTATGGCAATGCACACACTTCCTGTCAGTGCATGACATCACATGATGGTGTCACTCTGGTGCACTAAGGAGGCACATGAGATAGAGACACAGAAAAATATCAGCTATGTATATTCAATGTTTGTTCAACTTCCATTAAAATTCTTCCACCGACACTTGGTTGGGAGGCCATCAAAGCAAAGGGGAATGTCAATAGGATAAAAAACACCTACTAGTATACAGTCCAGCAAGCTCCTGCCTGGTGCCCTGCAGAGTTCTACATTAGCAGAGAGACAAGAGAGAGACTCTGGAGTGACTAAGTATAATTTTTCTGCATTTTCTTGCTGTCTTTAGCGAATTCCGCATAAAACGCCGAAAAGTATGATAGCCATTTCTGTGCATTTAAAGTGTTTTTTGACTGTATCTGCTTTATTTTCTGACCCACCCCCCCCAAAAAAAAAATACTTGTTTTCCCGCCTTTTTAAGCTAGTATAGTCCAGTTTTCAGGTTAGTGCTGAATTCAGGGCTGTGTTACAAGTTTCTGTGTTTGCCCATACCTTACTTGGATACAAGGAAGTTTCTCTGTTCACTGTGAGAGAGGGAGCTTTGAGCAACCTAGCTGTCCCTGGAAGAGTGGTTTCAGCCCAGAAATGAGTAGTTTATTGGCCATTTTTGGGCTAATTTCTATCGCTTTCATTTCCCTGCTATAAAACCCGCATTTGCACGGTTTTGCGTGCCGGGCAGCGCTGGTTAGCTAGGGTATAATTATTCCTGGATCCACAAAGTCTACTCTTCAATTTTTCCCATGGAACTAGACAAACTTTCAACTTACACACTCAAACCATTCACTTCTCATACCGGCACTTGCTCACAACTCATAGCAAGCACTAATAAACCTTAGCACTAGACCCCCCCCCCCATACTGTAAGAGAAGGACAAGGCTCTCTATTCGACCTTACCAGCCAATCAGTAAAAATGTTCACTGTACCTATCCAGGCATGTCCATAGGGCAGTTTCAGGTGTACTCTCTGGTCCAACTGGTGAATCTGGGCATTTTGAGGCAATGTTACAATTGCCTCATATACACAGACAACCCTCTCCTCCTTCCACCAAACACTAATACGTGCAAGAGATGCAATTATACGGCCAAATTGGAGGCTAAGCTCTCTCAACCCAAGTCATGACCAGGCAGTCAAGAGGAGAAGGGAATTACTTGCATCACACCACCAGTCTCACATAGACCTATGAAACCAGCACCGGCAAAAAACATACATAAATACACAAAAACATACTCGGAGGCTCTAAATAAAAATCTGCAGAAGCAACAGAGACCTCCAAAGCAGACATCCAAGCAACCTCCACCCCCCCCCCCAAACAAACCATGAAACACATACTTCACAAAACCAGTGTGCCACACAATCACAGCCCTTAAGGCAAAATAACATACCCAACACACAAGTAATAGGTGACTCTATAGTCAGGCTCACTGATGTCCCACTCACTAGGCTGAACAAGGAGAAGGTTACTGTTAGCTGCCTGTCGGGTGCCAGGATCCACCACATAACACAAGCACTCAGGTCACTCCAGAACAAGTACAAATATGACTCTGTCATTGTCCATGTTGGTCTGATTGACCTGAGCTGTACCTCCCCGGACTACATGAAAAGAGACCTGGAGGAGCTCTCTGATCATGTAGCTCAGGCCAGTATGACCCTGAGTAGCATCCTGCCCTCACCAAGAATGATTCCACGGTATAGAGAAAAAATTATCAATTTCAACAATTGGCTAAGCTTCTGGTGTCATTCAAAGGGGATCCAGTGTCTGTCAGCCTGGGATGACATGCTCGACAAGCCATGCTGCTTCGCTAGAGACGGCTTGCACCTGTCACCCTTAGGCTTTCGAATACTGGCCAAGGCTCTTGCCACCCCCATAGTGCCTTTTTTAGGCAAGGCTCAAAAGACAAACCCACCGCCATAAATAGCACAGGTAACAAAAAACTGAGGGTAATGCTACTCAATACCAGAAGTCTAAATCTCAAAATGCACGCACTCGAGGCACTCCTCAGTATGGAGAAAATCCATATATGTGCAGTAACAGAAATCTGGTTTAAGGCTCCAGAGAGCACCCCAGCACTACCAGGCTACAACTCATACCATACATTTCAGCCACAAAACCCGGACCGAAATACAAAAGGCGGGGGAGTATCCAAATTCATCAAGGATACCCACACCTCCAGGTTAGTGGCACAGCACAATGCTTCAGAGATCATTCACGTGCAACGAACAATGGGCAAAACTGCTATTCAGATTATAGCTTGCTACAGATCACTCATCATGTCCCAGGACCCCCACTACTCATTCCTGGAAACAAAGATCCTACCAAACACCCTGACATTGGGTGATTTTAATTACCCAAACATTAACTGGGAGAACTACTCAAGTAAAAACTCCCTTGCCCAACATTTCCTAGAATTTATAAACTCAAACGCCCTGGATCAACTGGTCAACACCCCCACCAAAGGTGACAACATATTGGACCTGGTCATCACCAACATGGGTAACCGGTGTTCCACACCGGAGATCAACCCCTCACTGGTTAGATCTGACCATAAACTAATCACTCTGGATATCCACATTCCGCCAATACCCCCCAGTCAAAGAAATCACCGTGAAAAACTTTTCAAAAGCAAACTTTACATTACTTAAGACCAAGGTGGGAAGTTTCAAAGCCCCCATGCTAAAGGATAATGCTTGTCCAAGCTGCAAAATCCTTTACTAATGCACTCTACGGGCACCTACAAGAATGCATGGATCGTGCTATCCCAAACAAAACCAAGACTCACTCCTCCAAGAAAAGGAAACCAGTCTGGTGGACCCCTGCCATAAACAAGCTATACAATAGAAGGACGAAACTAGTATAGAAAAGAGTAAAATCCCAAGAAGGGAAGACATCCCTGATCAGTACCAGCAAGAAACTACATTCCCTCATAAAATCATCCAAGGCTAGCTTCGAAAGAAAAATTGCCATGGACTCCAAAGATAACCACAAGGCATTCTTTAGCTATGTCAGGAATCTAAGTGGCAATTCTCAGATCTGCTTGGAGTTAGTGCAGAATGGCACAAAATACACTGAACCGACCGATATAGCCAACATCCTGGCAGACAGGTTCAGTGCAAACTTCACCCCCCTCTCACCCCCAAAAGGGCCCATAACTATACCAGAAGAATGTAGTGCCGCTGAAATCACAAACACTCAGGTTAAAACAGCCCTCTCCAAAGCCAAAAACACTGCATCAATGGGACTGGACGGTGTCCCAGGCTGCATTCTACACAAGCTCAAAGGTGAACTAACCCTTCACTTAAACACACTGTTTAAACTTAGCCTCTCCACAGGCTATGTGCCCACACAGTGGCGCACAGCAACGGTTATTTCACTTCACAAAGGTAGAGCCACAACGGACCCTGAGAACTATCGCCCTATAAGCCTGCCTAGCTTGGTCTGCAAAGCTATGGAGTGCATCATCATGGATTTCATTAACAGAGACATTGGAAACCTCCAAATACTGGACCCTACCCAGTTCGGCTTTAAGGGCAGATCATGCCTCCTAAACCTGGTGGACTTCTTTGAGACACTTACCAAGGCTATAGACGAGGGAAAGGTGGTCCACACAGCCTACCTAGACCTTGCAAAGGTGTTTGACACCATTCCCCACTCAGGTATTATAGACAAGCTCACCAGCCTGAACATAAACCCCTACGTCATGAGATGGGTTGTCAACTGGCTCATGGACAGAACCCATATGATAAGAGTTGCGGGAGCTAGGTCTGATGCTAAACCGGTTACAACAGGTGTTCCCCAGGGCTCAGTCCTAGGACCCCTTCCTGTTCGGCATATACTTCTATGAGGTACAGGCAAGCACAGGAGGACTATGGCTGACCAAGATCGAAGATGACTGCAAACTAGTGGCTACAACTGACTCTCCGGCTGGCACAGACATCCTCCGAAAGGGTCTCACTGAGACAGATACCTGGTGTCAAAACCATGGCCTCAAGCTAAATGCCAAAAAGTGCATAGTCATCCCCTTTGGAAAAAACAAAGTACCCACAAACTACCACATAGGTGGTAGCCCCCTAAAAATGGAAGACGTAATAAGGGATCTGGGGACCCAAGTAGATAGCAACCTCTCCTTTGATAATCACATTGCCAAAGCGGTTAGAAAATCCTTCTATGTGGCCCACCTAATTACAAAAGGGTTTGCATCCAGATCGAAAGAGGTCATTGGGCCCCCTCTATGCATCACTCATCAGACCTATCATAAGAGTACAATGCCCCGTTTCAGATGTACCTTACCTGCAACAACTGGAAAGACCACAGAAGTACCTCACCAAGAGGATCACAGGCCTCAAGCAGATGTCCTATGCAGCTCGACTGAAGAAACTCCAGCTGTACTCGGTTGCATACTGCCTACTCAGAGGTGATCTCTGCCCGACATACAAGGCCATGTTCAAACCAGAATTGATGGACATGCTCCACCTATAGAAAACCATATCCCCGCGAGCCACATGCTCCAGGGATCTAAACCTCACCACAACAATAAATAGGACGTGCTGGAAGGATAGATTCATGTCCCAGAGACTTCCCATGCTCTGGAACAAGATTCCAATCTACATTAGGCAGAGCTCCTCGTTAACCCTCTTCAAGAGAAACCTTGAAGACTGGATGGGAAACAGAAAGTTTACCCCAGGGATCACTTCAATGGCTCTGCTGGACAGAGGCACAGGGAAAGTACAGGTGTGTACACTTATAAATGTAGATGTTCGAGTGTAATCACTGTTGCAGTCATTACATTTGGGTAATCTGCTGGCAGGTTGCCCTCAGTTGGCCTGAATTCCAAAGCCTTGGGTCCTGCGTCAGTTACTGTCTTCTCTTTCATGACGTCAGGTCGTCAGGGGTATAAAACATGCAGCCGACGCCATTTTAATTTAGTTTTTCTTGCCCCCGAAGTCAGGTGCTCCCAAAAAGGTAGCAATATTATATATATATCTATATACATGCATCAAAATAAACTTTACCTTCATCTACAAGCAAATACACCACATAGGTTGTAGAAGATAGAGAAGGAAAGATAAACTGTAGAATGGCAGGGGATGGCAGGAGGGTAACCTGGACTGCAACAGTGAATACACTCGAACATCTACATTTATGGCAAGTGTACACAACTGCACTATGTTCTTAGTGTTTCACTGTTGCAGTCATTAGATTTGGGTAGAATCCCAAAGCTATGGTTGGGAGGCTGGAGCTAAACAGCATTAAGTGTGGCTATAAGGCCCTGCAGCACTGCAGTGGCAAAGCCTGCCCTGGACTTAGAGAGGCAAATGGTAATGCTTTGTAAAGGTATGAATAGAACTCCAAGTGGCAGCCTCTAGAATGTCTTTGGTTGGTACGCCTCTGAGAAAGGCTGCTGAAGTAGCTGCAGCTCTGGTGGAATGAGGCCTAATGCCCTTGGGCACAGGTTTACCATGGTGTAAGTAGCAAAAACGGATGCCATGGCTTATCCACTTTGAAATTGTCTGCTTTGAGATGGCCTTTCCTTCTGATCCTGCAGCATATGACACTAGTAATTGCTCAGCTTTTCTTAGAGCTTTTGTCCTGCTCAAGTAGAATCTTAGCTGCCTGTGTACATCCAAGGAATGCAGAATTCTCTCCCCTTTGTTCTGCAGATTTGGATAAAAAGTTGGCTGATGAACTGTTTGGTTAAGAGACACACTGGAAACCACCTTAGGCAAAAAAGTAGGATATGTCCTCAGAGACACCCTGTTTAGGTAAAAAATTATAAAAGGCTCTACAGCCATGAGGGCCTGTAGCTCTGAAACTCTTGTTGCTGAAGTAGTTGCTAGTAGCAGAGCTGCCTTCCATGATAAGAAAGTACAGTTTTGTACCTACCATAAATGTAGATGTTCGAGTGCTAATACAGCTGCAGTAATCACAGATGGGTTTTCTGCCGTCAGGCGGTCCCTCGGTCGGCCGAATTCCAAAGTCTTGGTCCTGCGTCGGTTGTCGTCGCTTTCTCTTCTGACGTCAGTGAGGCCAGAGTATATAAGACACAGCCGACGCCATGTTCTTCAGTCTTTCTTGCCCCAGATGTCAGGTGCCCCCAGAAGGAAGGCAATACATAAATTATGCTTATATGTGTATACATGCAATGTAATATAATCCAAAATCAGTGGTTGCAAGCAAATAAACCATAGAAGGATAACCCAGTCAGGATGTATGAAGAGGTTGTTAGGCCCCATGCCTTTACCAAGTGGGGAAGGAGGGAGGGAAACCTGTACTGCAGCTATTTTAGCACTCGAACATCTACATTTATGGTAGGTACAAAACTGTACTATGTTCATCGTGCATACAGCTGCAGTAATCACAGATGGGTAGAGTCCCAAAGCTATGCACAGGGTGGTAGGTACTAGGAGGAACTGGGTTGAGCCAGAATGCCCTGCAAAACAGCAGTGGCAAAGCCTGCTCTTGTTCTGGAATATAAGGCAGGTGGTAGTGTTTTGTGAAGGTATGTACAGAACTCCAAGTGGCTGCCTCCAGAATATCTTTGGTAGGAACTCCTCTGAGGAAAGCTGTAGAGGTAGCTGTGGCCCTGGTGGAGTGTGATCTGATACCTGTAGGAACAGATTTCCCATGATAGGAATAACAAAACCGTATGCAGTGGCCTATCCACTTTGAAATAGTCTGCTTGGAAACTGGCTTCCCTTGAGCCCCTACAGCATAGGACACAAAGAGTTGTTCTGATTTCCTGAAGGACTTTGTTCTGTCCAAGTAGTAACGTAGCTGCCTATGGATGTCTAAAGAATGTAGCAGCCTTTCCCTTTGTTTTGAGGATTGGGATAAAAGGTAGGAAGGTGTATGGCTTGATTTAAAGCTACCCTGGATACCACTTTAGGCATAAATGATGGGTTGGTACAAGGGAAACCCTGTCCTGATGGAAAATGAGAAAGGGCTGCACTGCCATGAGGGCCTGTAGTTCGAAACTCTACGAGCTGAAGTGATAGCCAGAAGGAAGGCAGTTTTCCAGGACAAATATTGCAAATCTGTTGAGGCAGCTGGTTCAAAAGGAGGCAATGTTAATTTTTCTAGTATGTAATTAAGATCCCAGGCTGGTATTGGTTGTTTCCTTGGTGGTCTAATATTCTTAGCCCCTCTGAGGAACTGTCGTAAGAGTGGGTGAGAAAATAAAGGAGGATCCGTGTTGTATTCTGCAGAAACAGCTGAGGCATGGATTTTTATGGAAGAAAATGAAAGTCCACTGTTCAGCAGCTCAGCTAGATACTGTAATACCTGAGGCAAGTTCAGTTTTCTAGGGTCCTGACCTTTTTTCTCATTCCAAGAACAAAACCACTTCCATTTTGCGGAATAAGCTTTTCTAGTAGATGGCCTTCTGGCCTCCAAAATGACATCCTGCACCTCCTTGGAGAGTAGGGTCTGTTGTGGTGTTAAGGAATTTTCCATGCAGCGAGATTGAGTGTTTTCAGCTGACTGTGGAGAGTTTTGTAGCTGTGCTGAGTCAGCAGAAGAGGCATTAGAGGCAGGGACCAGGGAGGAGTATGTGTTAGGCTCCTCAGCAGAGGGTAACAGTGTTGCCGTGGCCAATCTGGAGCAATCAGTATCATCTTCGGTCTGTCTGCTCTTGCTTTCAAAAGTACCTTGGGCAGAAGAGGCAGAGGTGGGAATGCATAAACTGTCCATGCTGTCCAACTGAATGAAAGGGCGTCCACTCTCCAGGCCTTTGGATGAAAGGTCCTCGAACAAAACGTTTCCAATTGATGATTCCTGTGGGAGGCAAAAAGATCCATGTCTGGCCTCCCCCACACTTGGGTTATTTCTGTAAACACCTGAGGATGTAACTTCCATTTGTGTGGATCTGTCATATTTCTGCTTAATTTGTCTGCCAGCGCATTTTCCAATCCTGGCAGGTACTGGGCTTGAAGTTCGATTTGCCATTCCAGAGCCAAGTTCCAAAGAGTCATGGCTAGTCTGCACAAGGGGTATGAATGTGTTCCTCCTTGTTTGTTTATGTACCACATTACTGTGGTGTTGTCTGTTCTTATCAGTAATTGCCCTGGATGCAGGAAGTCCTTGAAAGCTGTAATTGCATTTATTACTGCTAGCATTTCTTTTTGATTGATGTGAAGGTGCTTTTCTTTTTGGGACCACTTGCCCTGGATGCACCTGTCCGTCATGTGCGCCCCCCAGGCGTAATCTGAGGCATCTGTTGTGATAACTTGCTTTGCTTGAGGCTTGCAGAATGGGAGGCCTGTGTTTGCTTGACATGCTTGGGCCCACCATAGAAATTCCTTTTGCAAACATGGGATTATTGGTATTATTGTTTCCAAACTGTGACTGTGTTGAGACCATAGGTTTTTTAGGTACCATTGAAGTTTCCTCATATGCAGCTTTGCACATGGGATTAAAAGAATGCAAGATGCCATGAATCCCAGAGCCTGCAGGATTTTCCTTGCAGTAAGCCTGGTACTTTTTGCTAGTATTTTGAAGTAATGAGATAGTTGCCCCTGTTTTTCTGGCGTAAGATAGGCCATCTGGGCGTTTGTGTCCAAGTTGGCACCCAGGAAAGTTATTTTCTGAGATGGTGTTAGCCTTGATTTCTCTTTGTTGATTGTGTATCCCAGAGAATGCAATAACCGTGTCACATATGCCAGATGTTCCAGAAGTATGTGTTTGCTGTCCGCTTGGATCAGGCAGTCGTCCAAATAAGGGTAAATTTGTATCCCTTGAAGTCTGCAGTAGGCAATCACTGATGCCAGGCACTTTGTGAATACTCTGGGCAGTAGATAAGCCAAAGGGCAATGCAGAGAATTGATAGTGGATTGAACCTGCAAGAAATCTGAGGTATCTTCTGCAGCTTTGTCTGATTGGGACATGCAGGTATGCCTCCTTGAGGTCCAATGTTACCAGCCAAAACTCCTTGCCCAGCATGGGAAGAAGTTGCTGTAATGTGAGCATCTTGAATTTTGGTACGAGTAGAAATGTGTTTAGGATGGATAAGTCCAAAATGGGTCTCCAGTCGGTTCCTTTCCTTGGTACCAGAAAAGTCTTGAATAAAAACCTTGACCTTGTTCGTGAGTAGGTACCTCTTGAATAGCTCTCATGCCTATGAGCTTTGAAATTTGTAGTTGTGCCTCTGCCCTTTGATTCTGTGGCAGGTTTGGCATGCCTCTCATTTTTGGAAGAGTGTGAAAATGAAATCTGTAGCCTCTGTTTATAATGTCCAGGATCCATTTGTCTGTTGTGACAATATGCCAATTGGCTGCAAATAATGCTAGCTTTCCTCCCAAAGGTGCTGCCAGCTGAGACGTGCTTGGCATGGAAATGAGGGAGTCATTGGGTTTGCTTCCTGTATTGTTGTGCACTGTCCTCGCCACCTCTTGGTGCTGGAGTTTGCCATTGTCGTCCTCTATATGATCCTTGTGACTGCCCTCTGCCCCTTGTGCGTCTGTATCTACCTCTTTGGGGCTTGTCAGTGGCTGGAAAGGACCAGTTTTTTGAAGGCCAATTTCTGCTAAAACGTGGTGGTTGGACCTGTAAAAAGGCTTTGACAGTTTGCATAGATTTGGCTTATTCTTCCATTTTCCGTAGTATCGCCTCAGCATTAGTACCAAACAGCACATCCTTTTGTAAAGGAGCATCTAGAAGTTTAGCTTTGACATGATCAGGCAAGTTTTGTTCTCTAAGCCAGGCATGTCTGCGAATGACTGATCCTGTAGCAGCCACTCTACTTGAAGCCTCTAGGGCATCATAACCACACTGTAAAGTGTGTTTACCCACTTGCTCTGCACTATGCATCATATCCTGTAACTCCTTTAAATCTGGTTGTTCAGGTTGAGACATTTTATTCCTTAATTGTGATAACAGGAACTGTTGATATTTAAGCATATGAAACTGACAATTTAAGGCCCTCATGGCTAGGGTGGCCGAGGTATATACCTTTTACCCCACCTTTCTAAAGATCTTGACTCCTTTCTGCAGGAAGTGGATTCTTGGCAGTGGAGGCCTTCAATCCCTTGGGGCCTTGTGAAATGGTTTCAGGGTCAGCATTATGGCTTTTGAAGAGAAATTGGTGAGAGTTGGGTACTCTGTAACACCTATCAGGCTTGACTGGTGCAGGAGGCAGAGAATCCGGGTTAAGGCAAGCCTCCGAATAAACATCATCAAGTATGTCCAACACAGGGGATATCGCCAGAGGTCTGTGTTGAGGTAACAAAGAAATTCCCTAAGCCTTTTCTTAGAATCTGAAAAGTCTTGGCCTTCCCAATGGAAGTGTTCCCTCAAGGTGTGCAAGGTTTCCCCAAAGGAAAAATCCTCAGGAGGAGATACAGAAGGGATGGACTGTTCTGCATCCAAATCCTCAAAAGGGGAGTAAGAGTGTTCCTCTGCATCAGAATGTTCTGATAAAATGGATCCCTGATCAGAAGAGGGAGAATCTTCCTCCACTCTGGGTCTCTTGTCTGGAGGGGGTTGAGAACCTCTGATAAGAGTAATTAAATCCTCAGCCATTTTAAGCATCTATTTTTTAGGCATGGGACCTGGAGATGGGCCCTGTGCAACAGGCCTCTTGGGGTGCCTGGCTGCTTTGGATTTAGTAAAGGCCTTAATAGAAAAAGAAGATAAGGGTCTAAAGACACCATGGGTGGAGGTGGACCTGTCCACATTAGTAGGCTCAACATTAGCAAAGGCTTCGGTGGTTGTAGTCTGGGAAAGGGCCGAGGTCCCAGAGGTCTCGGGTACAGAGGACACCGCCAAAGGAGTGTCGTCGGTAGTCAGGGACTGCAAAGGCGTCTCGCTGAGAACTGGACCACGTGTAGCCTGTTTTGGCGTGGTGTCGGCGGGGACCGCGGGCCTCGCGTGTTGGTCCTTTTCCTTGCGTTTTTTGGACAAAACGGTAGTCGGAGTGTCCGACGACATTTTATAATCAAAAGCTTTACCAAAATAGTGTTGGGCGAACTCCGCCCGACCCTTAATAGTGCGTTTATTGAAGGTAGTGCAAAAGCGACAGCCCGACGCCGTGGTCTGGGCCTAAACAAGGTATGCAGAGGGAATGGAAATCCTTATGCGGTATTTGCTTCCCACAAGAAATACAATTATTAACTTTTTCTGACATCGGTCTGAGGCAAGAAAAGTTTCAACGGGTACTTAGCTTTAATGAAGACTTGGTTTCCAAAATTTTGCAATTCAGGAGCTGGCCGACCGGCACTTGCGAACTGCTTCTGCTTCGGCACCGCGGCAAAAGACTGAAGAACATGGCGTCGGCTGTGTCTTATATACTCTGGCCTCACTGACGTCAGAAGAGAAAGCGACGACAACCGACACCGGACCAAGACTTTGGAATTCGGCCGACCGAGGAACCGCCTGATATACACACACACACACACACACACACACACGATACATAAATATATACACACACACAAACTTTACAACAATGATTAACAGATGTCTGATGTTCACTGCAGTCAAAGTTGCAATATCAATTCTTTGGACTTCCTGACATGCAGAAGATGTGACTAGTATTAATACTGCAATCTTTGACCATTCCCAAACTGGCAGATGTCCCCTACAGGCAGATGTCTGAACATATGGGTATAAAAACATAGTCAGACATCGCTATCTTTAGTTCTTTTTGCCTTACAAGTCCGATGGTTCACAATGCTTTTCTTAGCATTGACAGGCTGTCAATCATCTTTAACTACCACAGCATTTAGAAGCAAGACAGAAAACTATCTTGCTGGGGACATTTTTCTTTGTTTAGGCCAAAAGCACAATGTTAATGTCCATCCTGTGCTACGTTTAATTCTACAACTGTCAAACAAAGCACAGTCCCTGCAACAACACATGGATTCCACTACGACAGAGTAGTATCCCCTTGTTATTTTAAGGGAGGATGTCCCTGGGAATCAGATATTAGTCAGTCACCCACCTTTAACATGATAACTTTACTTCCCCTAAGACCCAGGCACCGAAACTCAAAAGGCACTTGGGTTTGCCCTGGTCTTCGCCATCTGAAGCCATGACAGCCAAGTGGCCTACCCTGGAAAAGGAAAGGGGGACATCCCCCCACCCTCCCAGGAGATTCAGACTCCTCAGAATCACAGACGAGGAGGAATAAGCTTTTGCGGGATACCCTCCCCCTCAGATATATGAAGATTCTGATCTGGATGACACCCTATCCTCAGCTTCACCTCCTGAGGATTTACCTTTCGGAGAGGCACTTCACAGAATGAAGGAAGCCTTCATATGGGAATCTAGACGTTCTCTGAGGCTCAAACTAACTAGAGAGAGTTTTCTGAACCTTCCTACCTGCCCCAGACCTTTGCCAGCCCTCACAGTGTCTGGTGTCTTGGATGATGTGTTTGAAGACATATTCTTGCACCCTGACTCCCTTCCCCCTGCTCCTAGAAAGCCTGACAATTTCTACAGGGTGCTGGGGACCCATACGACTCTATAAATAACAGTGTCAGACCCAGCAGTACTGTCTAAAGAATCCAGCAAGGGAGCTCAGACACCCTGGCAATGAGGGCTTTCAGCTGCCAGTTCCACATGCTCAAATACCTTGAGTCACTGCAAAAACAAATTAAAACCAAGTCAGAGTAGATCCAAGAGGATATCAAGGATCTATGTGAAATTACCCTCCAGGTATCCAGACACTTTCAAAAAAGTAGATATGATGGTCTAGATACATCATGCAGGGCGGTTAACATGGGATCAGTCACTTAAAGACATCCCTGGCTAAGGACACAACCTCTATCAGGCTAAGTAAAAGCTGAACTTTTCGAAGCCCCCCTGGAAAAAGGAGTTCCTCTTTGGACCCCCAGCTGACAGTACAGTTGTGTACACTTATCATAAATGTAGATGCTCGAATGTATTCACTGTTGCAGTCATATTTGGGTTATCCCTGCCAGGGTAGCCCTCGGCCGGCCCAAATATCAGAGGCTTAGTATTTCTGCGTAGGCTGCTGTCGCCTCAGGACTAACGTCATGTCATCAGTAGTATAAAGTAAGGCAGCCAACGCCATTACATCAGTTTTTCTTGCCCTAACTGTCAGAAGTCCCCAAGAGGGAGCCAGATTATGGTGGAAGAACCCCACCAGTAAAAAGTAAATACCAAAAAGTTCCTTGTGAGGACAGAGAGAGAAAGAAGAAGGGGATGGAGGGAGGGAAACCAGGACTGCAAAAGTGAATACACTCAAACATCTACATTTATGGTAAGTGTACACAACTGTACCATGTTCTTCGTGTTTCATTTTTGCAGTCATCACATTTGAGTTGATTCCCAAAGCTGACGAAAAGGGTGGAGGCAGTCCAGGAGACTAGGGGCTGGCTATGATGCCCTGCAAGACTGCAGTGGCAAAGCCTGCAATGGATTTGGAGCAGATGGGCAGGTGGTAATGCTTGGTGAAAATGTGATCAGATGTCCAGGTGGCAGCGTCTAGGATGTCCCTGGTGGGGACTCCTCTGAGGAAAGCTGCAGAGGTGGAGGCTGCTCTGGTGGAGTGAGTCCAGACTCCTTTAGGAGGAGGTTTGCCATGTTGCTTGTAACAGAAATAGATGCAGCGTGCGATTCATTTAGAAATTGTTTGTTTGGAGATGGCTTTGCCCTCTGCACCTACAGCAAAGCTAACCAGTAACTGATCAAACTTTCTGAATGATTTAGTCCTGTCTAGACAGAATCTGAGGCGTCTGTGCACATCTACAGAGTGCAGGATCCTTTCCCCCTTGTTTTGTGGGTTAGGGAAAAAGGTGAGCAAATTAATGGATTGGTTGAGAGCCACACTGGACACCACTTTGGGCATGAAGGATGGGTTAGTCCTGAGGGAAACCCTGTGAGCATGGAAGATGATGAAGGGCTCCACAGCCCTGAGTGATTGTAGCTTGGAGACTCTTCTGGCTGAAGTGATGACCAGAAGAAAAGCTGTCTTCCATGAGATAAATTTTAACTCTGCTGAAGATGCCGGTTCAAAGGGAGGCAGGGTGAGCTTTTCCAACACAAAGTTAAGGTCCCAAGCTGGGGTAGGTACTCTTCTGGGTGGCCTCAAGTTGCTATCCCCTCTTAGGAATTGTTTGATCAGAGGGTGTGAGAAAATGGGCTGCTCAGTGTGGAAATGAGCAGAGATAGCAAAGGTATGAATTTTAATACACGAAAAAGAGAGACCACTATGTAGCAGGTCAGACAGGTAATCCAGGATGACAGGTAAGGAGGGCTGTGCTGTATCGGCTCCCTTTCACCTGAATCCAGGTGCAGAACCTTTTCCATTTGTCAGCATAAGACTTTCTAGTGTTAGGGCATCTGGCCTCATGTATAACATCTAGAACCTGTTTACTGAGGTTTACAGATAGATCAGTGGTCAGGGAATAAGCCAGGCTGCCAAACTGAGGGTCTACAATTGGGGATGCATGAATTCTTCTTCCCTCTGAGTCAGGAGGGTTGGGGTCTGAGGGAGATGCCATGGTGGCAGTGGGGACAGGCTGCGCAGCAGTGGGTACTAGTGCTGGCGAGGCCAGTCTGAAGCAATAAGAATTGCCCTTGGTTTTTCCTCCCTTATTTTGAGCACTACCCTGGTGATGAGAGGTAGTGGAGGAAATACATAGACCGATAGACTGACCCAGGGGAAGGATAGGGTATCCACTTTCCAAGCCATGCAGTGATGCTCCCTGGTGCAGAACTTGCTGAGCTGATGGTTGGTGTGGGAGGTAAAAAGGTCGACCTTCGGGGTGCCCCATTTCTGAGTTATTAGGGTGAAGGTTCTTTTGTCTAGCTGCCACTCGTGTGGGTCCAGAAGATTTCTGCTTAAATGGTCTGCCAGAGAGTTTAGAGAACCTGGCAGGAATTGTGCTAACAGGTGGAGTTACATGGCAGAGGCTGTGTGCCAAAGGGTCATGACCAGCCTGCAGAGAGGGTAGGAGTGAGTCCCTCTCTGCTTGTTGATATACCACATCACAGTGGTGGTGTCTATTTTGATCAGGAGAGCCCCTGGGGAGAGAAGAGGCCTGAAAGCTGTCAATGCGTGCTGGACAGCTAACATCTCTTTTTGGTTGATGTACAGATGGATTTGCTGTGGGTTCCATTGGCCCTGTATGCACCTGCCGTCCAGGTGTGCACCCCAGGCATAATCTGATGCGTCTATGGTGATAGTCTGGGTGGTGGGGGGTCGTGAGAAAGGTAGTCTCTTGTTGTGGGAGCATGCTGCTGCCCACCAAAAAAAATCTTTCCTTAGGCAAGGTATCATTGGTATAAGAGTTCCAGGCCTTGAGACTGTTGACACCAAAGGCTTTTTAGTATCATTGAAGTTTCCTCATATGCAAGTCTGACATATGGAATGAGTAGAATGCAAGATGCCATGAACCCCAGAGCTTGCAGAATTTTCCTTGCAAATAACTGGGTTCTGGTGGCTAGTTGAGAGAAGTAGGCTGTCAGGTAAGTTTGCTTTTCTGGTGTAAGGAACGCCATCTGGGATACTGTGTCCAGGCTTGCTTTCAGGAATATAATCCTTTGGGTGGGTACTAGTTTGGATTTCTTTTCATTGATAGTGTACCCCAGGGAGGTCAGTAGGGACTTTACAAAGGCCAGGTGCTTGAGCAGCTTGTCCTGCCTGCCCGAATTAGGCAATCATCTAAGTATGGGTAAATCTGTATATTCCTTTGTCTGCAAAAGGCAATGACGGGAGCCAGACATTGTGAAAACTCTGGAAGCAGTAGTTAAGCCAAAGAGAAGTGCAGAGAACGGAAAGTGCAGAGATCCTGCCCTGAAACATAGACACTTCCTGCAAGATTCCCTGATGGGAATGTGGAGGTAGGCCTCATTTATGTCTAGGGTGGCTAGCCAAGCATCCTTGGAGAGCATGGGCAGCAGTTGCTGGAGGGTGAGCATTTTGAATTTTGGTATCACCAGGAAGGTGTTTAGAATGGATAGATCAAGGATGGGGCACCGGGTGCCCTCTTTTCTGCATACCAGAAAAAGTCTGGAGTAGAAACCTTGGCCTAATTGTTCTGCAGGAACGTGCTTTATTGCCCTCATAGAGAGCAGGGAAAGGACTTGCTTTTTTGCCTCTGCCCACTGGTTTGGAGGTAGATCTGGGAACCCTTTTGGGGTTGGAAGAGTGTGGAAAGAAAATTTGTATCCCTGGTACACTATGCTGAGAACCCAATGGCCGTTGGTGATGGTGGCCCAGGTGCTTGTGTGAAAGGAGAGATTTCCTCTTAGGGGTAAGTGCAGGTGGGCAGAGGGAGGTGTTGGGGGAGGAGAGTAATTGTGAGTTCTAACCATGAGGGGGTGGCATAGAACTCCCTGGCTTTGAAGTGGAAAAACTCCACTGCTTTGATCTCTGCATTCCCTGTGGCTGCTGTCTGGGGGTCTGCTTCCCCGGGGTCTGGGCTGAACTGACCTGGTGGGAGCAGGAAAGGAACAGTGCTTGGAGGGGTAATGCCTGCTGAACCTGGGTGCCTGGACCTGTAGGAAATCCTTAACTGTCTGCATATATTTAGCTTTTTCTTCCATCTTTTTTAAGACCTCCTCTGCTTTAGTGCCAAATAAGTTGCCTTTGTGCAAGGGTGCATCCAATAACTTGGATTTAACATGGTCTGGCAAGGGATGTTCCTTAAGCCATGCATGCCTTCGAAGGACAGAACCGGTGACTGCTGCCCTGCAAGAAGCTTCTAGGGTGTCAAAAGCACTGTGTAAGTGTGCTTAGTCACTTGACTTGCAGCATGAATTAACTCTTGTAACTCTTTAGATTCTGCACAAGCAGGGAAGGAAGACACTGTTTGCTTGAGGAGTTCCAGGGTATGCTACAGAAATTTTAGCATATGGAACCGGCAATTTAGTGCTCTGATAGCAAGAGTAGCAGAGGTATATACTTTTTTACCTCATCTATCTAGTGCTCGGGAATCCCTATCTGAGGGGGAGGGATTCTTAGCAGAGGTTGCTTTAATTCTTGTAGGCCCTTGAGAAATAACTTCAGGATCAGCAGCAGGATTTTTTAAAATAAATTTGTGTGAATCAGGGACTCTATAATACCTGTCAGGTTTTCTGGGTGTAGGAGGGGGGTGTCAGGAGTCAAGCTGGATTCCAGAAAAACATTGTCCACAACATCCAAAACTGGGGGAATGGCCAGGAGTCTGTGCTGTGGAAGATCTAAAAATTCTCCGAGTCTCTTTTTAGACTGAGGGTAGTCCTGACATTAATTAGTTTTAACATGTGTTTGTAAAGGGAGATGTATACATCGGTGTGGTGTTGTCTGCTCTGTTTGTCTGAAGAAGTTCGGCTATCAGTTGAACGAAAAGCTTTGTGGAAATAAATTGTCGCTTAAGTTTAACTTCAGTTCTGCTCTTGCCTGGAGTTCCTTTGGAGATTTCTTGGTGTGTGTTCCAGTGTGCCTTGTGGATTTAACTGGAGTTTCCTTGGTATACCTAGCTTGGGTAGTCCTGACATTCCCACTGAAATGCTCCCTTAAGCTATGAAGGGTTTCCTCAAAGTAAAAGTACTCGGGTGGAGAGGCTGAAGGAATGGAATCCTCTGCATCAGAATCCTCATAAGCAGAGAGGGGTTGAATGTCTTCAGATTCAGATGCATCAGTCATCAGACTCCTGTTCAGACAAAAGTACTGGGGACAGATCTCTTTTTCTTTCGGAAGGGGTAGCTTGGCTTCCCCTAATCAGCACAATAAGGTCTTCCGCCATTTTAAGCATTTGAGACTGAGGCAAGGAAGCAGGTGCCTGAGATTGGGTCTTCGGTTTCTTGGGTGTGGTTCATACCCTGGGCCTTAGAAACTTGGTTGTTTTTGAAAGAACGATAGATGCGAAAGACGACATTGGTTTGTGTCAAGAATTGGTATTGCGAAGTACTTCCTCGGAAGCTGGTGCCTGCTCAGCAGCTCCGGACCCATCCAAGGTAGAGAGAACTGCAGGATCCTTAGCAGTTGCAGCTGGTGACTTCAAATCAAAGGGGGGCTGCAGGAGATAGCTGAATGGGTGGGGTCAATGGGAAGGGGTGTGGACAACTAGAAAGGGGAGGAGCTATGCTCAAAACCACAAAAACTAAACATTAATTAAATATGCTACCCTGGGTGCCAAACCCTCATTATGAGAGTCCAATCAAGCCAAATGAAGTGTAAAAGAACAAAAATATTTCAATGCATTGGCTGCTTGACAGCTTACTTAATATCTAGATGGAAACAAAAAGGTTGAGAGGCATGAAAAAATGGGAAGATGGCGTAATGGTTAAGGTGTTTGCCTTACAAACAGAAGGTGCAGGGTTTGATTCTCACATGGGCTAAGTGGCTAGGCTTAAAATGGCCTGCAAAGGCAGTTAGCCTAGTACCAACCTATGAACCTATTACTTTTTAAATACATTACTGGAATGCCAGTCAAAATCAAGTATAAGAAAAACATGCAGCACTCAGCTCAAACCGCTTCTCCTTGCACTGCATAATTTATAATCTGCTTTATTAAAGTACCAAGTAACATGCTGAAAGTAGCAATCTCTGTGATACCCCCACTTGTAAAAATGTTTATCCAAAAAAGACCTGCTGCTTGACAACTATCTACTTGTTTCATGGGGAAAACATGATCAAAGTAAAAAATGAAAAGCAAACAAGCTCAAGATACATTGCTTAAAGGATTACTGTACAGGTTATGCACCACACATGAATGGCATTCTGTTTAGTTTATGGGTAAAGCCCTCAGAGATCACTGGAAGTCTCCAACAAGTGTAATGAGCTTCTTAAAATAATGTAATCCTGTCCTTTACTACAAATACTGTCATATGCATTTCAATACCCAATGCTTATACATTATCTAGTTAAGTATTCTCTGCATGGCAACAACAGAAAGGCTTCAATGTTGGCAATTCTTTAACAGTATGCTTATTAAAGCTTACTTGCATGTTATGATCTCAGACAACCTTACCTGATGGTCATTAAAGCATTGCTACTTAAAACACAGAGCAACAGGCACTTTCTGAGTAATAAGCATAAA
Organism: Protopterus annectens; assembly: GCF_019279795.1. Lineage (NCBI taxonomy): Eukaryota > Metazoa > Chordata > Ceratodontiformes > Protopteridae > Protopterus > Protopterus annectens. The sequence continues at coordinate 1,143,323,573 of NC_056731.1, forward strand.
TCAACTGTACAAAAATATGACAGAAACCAGACCATTCTGCAAAATCAAGAACAGATGAAAAGCCACTGTAGTACTTGTGTCTACCTTGGATGGGGGGATACCCTGCACATTTACAATGCATGGGGGGATACCCTGCACATTTACACTGCACAACTGCTCCTTGCCTTGCTTGGACACATCCAGAGTCACTACATGGGGGAGTGGGGTGCAACAAGTATGTCACAATTTGAAATGTCTCTGGCTGACTGATGGCCCCGACACATTTGTCATACCTCACCATCAGAGCAAAGCCATACATAGAAGTGGGACAAAGGCCCAAAAATAAGGACAATTTTTAAATATTGGTCTTATAAACTTAGAAAGATAATAGAATAGTAGGTTTTGTATTAGTGTGAATTTTCTGAAGGATATGAAATCTGAAACTCAAATGTCTGCCATTATTTTCTAACTTCAGTCTTTAATGATTTACCACTAATTTGCCAAAAAAACAATTTTATGAAAAATGGACCAAAAATGTGATGCAAAATTATAAAATAGCCACACAATACAGCTGGGAACCTGTCAAAGAAGGGACATTTTTTAATAATAGTACTGCTAACTTGAACAGCTGACAAAATAAAAGAATCTACATGCATTTCTGAAATAAAAAAAATCTATAACTCTGATTATTACAGGAGGCTTAGTATTTCTGCATCGATTGCTGTCGCTCAGGACTGACGTCAGGTCGTCAGTGGTATAAAATCAGGCAGCCGACACCATCAGTCTTTCTTGCCAAGGAGCCTGAAGCAGAAGCAGAAGCAGTTCACACGAGTGCCGGTTGGACGCTACCTGAGTTTTCATTTCCAAATTGAAGTTGAAGTCTTCTAAAGCTAAGTACCCCGTTGGGGATCCTTTTTTCTTGCTCTAACCGATGTCAGAAAAAGTTAACAATTGTCTCGCCTGTGGAAAGCAAATACCACACCGAGACTTCCATTTTTACTGCGTCACCTGTTTAAGACCAGACCATGACAGCCCTCGCTGTCGTTTTTGTGCTTTGTTCAATGCCAGAAATATCAGTCACTGGGTCCTTATTGTAGCTAAATATTTTCACTCTCAGTCCTCATACTCCAATATGGCTTCGGTAAGCCATCCGACTACCGATCTTCCAAAAAAGGGTAAGGGATAACCCAAGTGTGATGACTGCAACAGTGAAACACGAAGAACATCAGTATATTCCTCTGCCTCAGAAACACAGAAAAAAATCTATAATTACAGGCAAGGAGATTACATTATGAATTCTGTGCCTTATCAAGTGGCTTACCTACTGATCCCACAGTCTTCACCCAGTGTCTGGCATCAATCACTGCTTTTTGCAAGACACAAGGTGTCAATATCTTTCCGTACCTGGGCAACTGCCTGATTCAGGCAAAATCACTCTCATAACTGCTGAGAGCTATGGAAATCATCCTGGACTGCTTTCAGAAGGTGTGCCTGACCCTCAACTTATAGATGTTACAAACTCCTTCCAAACCCCGAGACTACCTTCCTGGGGGCAGTCACAGATTCAGTTAAACAGAAGACATACTTCCCAGAGACAATGTAACCTCCTTTCAGAGTATCTCAGAAACCTAAGGTCCGAGCACTTCCATCACTGGAAGGGATTCCTCGGGCCATAGATTGCATGGCTTCTTGTATTACAATGGTCCCCTTGGCATAATATAGGAGAAATTTGCAGTGCTCCCTAAAGAACTGACATGAACATTAGCAGCCCCTGGAAACCATAATTCCTCTTCTCAAATGCCTAAAAATGGGCCTTCTATGGTGCCAGGAGAGTGTTCACAACAACCCAGGTACATAATTCCTCTTACCAGAGGCAACACAGACCCAGACAAACAGCTCAGAAAATGCCTTGGGTACATCTGGGACAGCAGTTAACGAACAAAACAATACACCAACTTGAGGGAAATGATGTCAGTGCGCCTGGCTATGAAAGCTTTCAAAAACAAGCTGATCTCAAGCACCACTTCAAATCTGGACAACACCACAGTCACATGATATAGAAATGCAGGCAAGCTATGGATTTTTGGCTGGTTGCCCAGAAACTCAATTCAACACCCATAGCCTCTCATATTCCTGTTCAGGGCAATGTGCTGTCAGAACTCTCCTGAAACATAGTGAATGGATGCTGAAAAGGGAAATTTTTCTGGATCCCATACAGCACTAGGGAGTAAGAGAGACAGACCTTTATGCTTTAACAGACAGCTAAGCAAATTCTACTTGAAAACCAAGTCGAGAGGGTCATGGAGCAGATACCTTTTCCTTCAAGTGGGCAGATTTCTTACTATATGCCCTTCGACTGGTATCTCTTATCTCCAGGGTACTACTAAAAATGGGGTTAGACAGGCCCAAATGATACTAACTGAATGATGGTAACATTAACTACGTACTTGAAAAACTTACTCTGCCACCTTTTGAACAGGCAGCTTCAGCCCTTATTAAGCTATTGACATGGATAACAGTCCTGGTTTTAGCACTCACTTCAGACAGGAGGGTTTCTGGATTTCAAACTCCTATGTGCAAGGATTCATTCTTAATTTTCCAGATGTATAGAATCACCCTGAAAGTCAATCCCTCCTTTATGCCCAAGGTGGTCTTAGAATTCTTTTTTTAAATAAACACAGTCAACTCTCTGTTTTCTTCTCAAACTCCCAAACAAGGGAAAGAGAACATTACACTCCCTAGATGTACACAGACAAGATTTTTACCTTTATAGAACTTCCCAAACAGATCTAACCAGCTTTTGATGGCTTTTGCAGAAGGAAAACAGTGTCAACCAGTTAGCAAACACACTATTTCAAATGGATTTCAAACTGCACCTTTCTGTTACTTTCAGCACAAAGGCACTGTAAAATCCTACCCCTCAAGTTTCTCCAGTGAATCTACTACCTTACCGTCATCTTCCTTCCACTTTCTGCAATCAAATTAATGCAAGTAAGTAGCATTTGTTTGCAAACTCCTCAAAAAAAGGACTGCAGTGTTGCCTGTAAATTGCAAGAATGGGTGGTGAAGAATGTTCTCTCTTAAGGCATCAAAGCTCAATGAAAAGCAGCTAGGCAAACTTACAACACACACACACACACACACACACACACACACACACACACACACACACACACACACACACACACACACACACACCTTACCCTTTATACATTACTGATAGCATATGTATCATCACATCATTAAGTACAGCAGTATAATAAAAATGCAACATGAAATGCGAGATCTATTTCAACATGCTTCACAAGTGACCAAACAATTAACTTTAAGGGGACTCAGAGATGGTTCTTCAGGCATGAAGTTTACTTCTCATACTATTTACCTGTCAAGCAGAAAACTGGCAATGAACATGCCTAATGGTGAAAAACAGAAGTAAACAAAAACATCAAAATATAGTTACTTCAGTGAAGTAATATTACTGTCCCTATAAAGTAACTCAAGTCTCAAAGAGAGACTGCCATCAGAGACATTCTTCACACTCAATTCTAGAAGTATGGCAAACTTGTACGTTTTTCAACAGTCACAATTTCTTGGAACTTCAGATTTAAAAGTATATGATGAAAATCCAACTACTGACTACTTACTGTGTTTTTGGATGGTTCCCAAGCACTATCTATCTTGCCAACATCTTGCATGTCCTGAAGTTGGCGGAGCTGTGACAAGGTATGATGTCTCAAGGCTTCATGAAGTGGAGTATCTCCATCTTTATCCTGGATATCTAGTTTAGCACCTGCACGGACCAAAAGCTGAAACAGAAACACAGATGTGACTAAAAACCTACTACAGTTTTCAGGCTCTGCTTTTGTCATGTTTCATATCTGGCAAACTGTTTCATCGGTTATATTTATCTACCTCAAACACCAACACCAAAGAATCCGAAATATTCAATCCTGGCACCATGGCTGAAAGAGTGTAAACTTCAATATATACCACAGAAGTGCGAGAAGCAAACAATCTGTGTAACGCTTATTTTTCGATTTTTACCCAATATGAACATATGTTCAATTTTTGACAAAAAACATGCAACTTCATCACAAGCCATCTCACTTGTGCAAGCTGTCTTGATGAATGTGCAATCCATTCCAGAACAAGTGAGGGTTGGCTGACAATAAATAATTTAGCTGATAAAGGCCAGCTCTCCTTCGTGGAAAGATAGCCCTATATCAGAATGATGACCTTTAATGTAAAAAGATGTTACATGCTGTATACAAAAATGTTGTGCAGATGTCTTGCACCTTCTTGCTCTAGGAGACAGGAAGGGAAAGGAAGGAGGATTTTACTTAAAGATTTTTTACAGCCATGAGCCAGGCACAAGGCGCAAACAAAAAGTTCAAGACAGATCATCATGTAATACAGTGATGCTTATTACATATCCTACAAAATCTCAAAGTTACTCAATATAGAAGGGAAATGTGCTACAGCAAAAAATGTCTTTCTGCCCAAGATTAAAAACTGCCTCACAATTATTGCCTGCTGCTTGGCCCAGAATACCTTACTACTTCATGCACTGTAAATAAAATTTAGATTTATATACATCTAGCTAGCAAAAGAGACCACCAATCTACTCAATAAACACAAACAAATGTCTTCCTCTGTCCACTAGGGTAACTCTTCGCACATTCAAAATTCTGCACAATAAGTTACGACCCCCCCCCAAAAAAAAAACACACACACACACACACACACACACACACACACACACACACAAATTCGACATCAGGAATCAAGGTTACTCTCTTAGTGACATCAAATCCATTCAATTATTAAAGTCACCATTTACTATTTCCACTCTAGAAAGAGCATTCACCAATACTGTATCTGACAGCTTGAGGTAGCTTTCTAGATCAGATTAGAATAATTTATCAACTTCAATCACTCAAAAGTTATCTAAATTCTCACCTTGTAAAAGAAAATAAATTCAGAAGACTAAATTTCCCTCCCCACCCTTTTTACATATTTTGTTTTTTGAATTTAATTTGCTACAGTTTACTATGTTTGCAGTGCACATACTGTTGCACTTTAACAGCTGAACGCTTCACAAGTCAACAGCTGTACTTCTATTTATTACAATACAGATTGCATACATTTTATCTCTGTTCTACAACTTCGTAATATGTCATGTTTGATTGCTGCCTTTGCTTTCATGGCCAAAAGGATCATTGGACCAGTTCACTCACCCAATTCACAAATAAAATCCATTAGCTGTTAGCTTCACTGCCTGTGTACTTCACCCACTTATCTGCGGTATGACAGAAGTGCATACCACTGTAAGGTAAACTCTCTTCTGAAGAGGGAGAATGGCACTGCCATCAGAAGTATGGGAAAGGGTCAGTGAATAACAAGCGAACTGGTAAAGATAAAGGCCACTTGCAAAGACAATGCTTCCATCTCCTATGGTTGAAAATTGGGTTGTTGTGGAATTACAGCTGAGGGGGTATGACACCTACCTGTGCAGACAGGATAATGATTAGGGGATGATATCCTACTTGGAGGAGGCCACAATACAGTATGACAAGTAAAGGAAAATAAAATCAGCACTACAGTCACTGTTTATGTGGACAAAAATGGAAATAGTACATCTTCAATGAGAGGTTGTTGTAGGAGTACATCAAAACATTTCAGTTTACTCAAAGCAAAACTGCAATGGTCTTGCCATTTTTTCCACAGCAGCTCTATTACTATGCAAACATCAAATATGATCTTGTTTCAGTTGCTGACAATGGTATGTAGTGGACAAAACTCTCATGCAAGTAATTTCAGCATCAATTCTCAAAGGAAATGTCCTTGCAGTAGCACTAGTTTTTCTAACAAAACAGATAAGGGTTCTGTGCTCGGATCTCTCCTGTTCGGCATCTACTTTTCTGAAGTAAAAGCCAGTACTAAAGGTCTTAATTTGACTACGTTTGCAGATGACTGCAAGCCAGTAGCACTCATTGAATAACCAAATGACTTAGCCATCCTGTAGGGAGGTTTGTCCCAAATAAATAGCTGGTGCCAAAAATCATAGACTGAAACAAAAAGGACAAAAAATGCAGTACTGTATTTTTGGGGAAGTCATGTACCCCAGGGAACTACCACACTGACAACATGCCCCTAAGAGCTGACCCAGTTGGTCAGGATTTGGAAACTTATGTGTACACTGACCCTAACCTGTGACTATTGTTGCATAAAAATTCCTTCTACATTGCACAGTTTATAAACAAAAGAATTCTGTCTAGATCTAGGGATGTCATTGCCCCCTTTACTCAGCCTTTGTTAGAACAATCATTGAATATAACGCCTCTTTTGGCATGTATCTGTCAGACACGTGCAAATAAAATGCCCACAGAGATACCTTACTAAAATGATGCATGGCCTAAACATCTCCTACATGGAATGACTCAAAGCCTCATTATACTCGGTATCTTACAGGTTTTTAAGATGTGACCTGTGTCTGGCATACAAGGCATTCTCGGACCCATTACTGAGACTTACTGCACATCAGCAAATCAAATGACATCAGAAATACTCAAGTCTAGGGATATAAACCTCTTGTGCAACATCAAGAGAATGGTTTGGAGTGACAGATGTATCTCATAGAGGATACCGCTGGTATGGAACAGACCCCCCACCCATTCACATAAAACAACGTTCATTCCTGTCCATATTCAAGCAAAACTTAAATCTATTAATGGGAAACAAAACATTTACCCCAGGACTACCCCCTGTACTACAAAAGGACAGAGGTGGTTCCCTAAATGCTTTATCCCGTGCATGGGTGCTCTTCACTTATCTAATGTATGATCCCAGTTACCCTCATTAGTGGTAATATATAATTATTGACCACTGGATGGGTAAGACCAATCTATAATCAAATGGGATAGCTTAAAGCACAAAAGGGGAAACTGGCTATGCTTAAAATGGCCCACAAGGGCAGCTAGCCTAGTACTTGCCTATGAACCTAAGAGGCATGGTGTTAAGTATATATACAATGACAAAGTACTGCGAGTATCAAGACAGCAAAACTGCCACGTTATCCACAATAAGAAATGGATGAAGAAAGAATGCTGCTACTACAGCAACCTCTTCTTGAAGACCTATTCAATTGGGCAGCACCTGTAGCTCCCTAATTTCAGAGAGGATCTGCTCCTGTAGCAGTAAATCATAACTTGTTACTAGAATCGCAAGCAGCAGGTACGAAAACCCAACTGGTTAACTGTTCCAGGATTCTCTGTAGTGCAGGTGTGCCAGAAATCTGTCTTACTCCTATATGTTTAACCTTTCTAGCATGTAATGTGTATCAAGACTGCTGATAACATTCTAAGTAGAAAAATGTCAAAATATGTAAAGAATATTACATAAATCTAACCTCTCAAAAAGAAAAGTACAGTTTTGTACCTACCATAAATGTAGATGTTCGAGTGCTAATACAGCTGCAGTAATCACAGATGGGTTTCCAGCCGTCAGGCGGTCCCTCGGTCGGCCGAATTCCAAAGTCTTGGTCCGGCGTCGGTTGTCGTCGCTTACTCTTCTGACGTCAGGAAGACCAGAGTATAAAAGACACAGCCGACGCCATGTTCTTCAGTCTTTCTTGCCCCAGATGTCAGGTGCCCCCAGAAAGGAAGGCAATACATAAATAAAGCTATGTACATATGCATGCAATGCAATGCAATGTAATGCAAAAACAGTGTAAGTAAGCAAATAAAACATAGCAGGATAACCCAGTCAAATGGTATGAAGAGGTTCTTAGGCCCCATGCCTTTACCAAGTGGGGAAGGAGGGAGGGAAACCTGTACTGCAGCTGTATTAGCACTCGAACATCTACATTTATGGTAGGTACAAAACTGTACTATGTTCATCGTGCACACAGCTGCAGTAATCACAGATGGGTAGAGTCCCAAAGCTATGCAAAGGGTGGTAGGTACTATGAGGAACTGGGTTGAGCCAGAATGCCCTGCAAAACAGCAGTGGCAAAGCCTGCTCTTGTTCTGGAATATAAGGGCAGGTGGTAGTGTTTTGTGAAGGTATGTACAGAACTCCAAGTGGCTGCCTCCAAAATGTCTTTAGTAGGAACACCTCTGAGGAAGGCTGTAGAGGTGGCAGTGGCCCTGGTGGAGTGAGATCTGATACCAGTAGGGACAGGTTTCCCATGATAGGAATAACAAAACCGTATGCAGTGGCCAATCCACTTGGAAATGGTCTGTTTTGTAACTGGTTTCCCTTGAGCTCCTACGGCATAGGACACAAAAAGTTGTTCTGATTTCCTGAAGGACTTTGTTCTGTCCAAATAATAACGTAGCTGCCTATGGATGTCTAAAGAGTGTAGCAGCCTTTCCCCTTTGTTTTGAGGGTTAGGGAAAAAGGTAGGTAGGTGTATGGCTTGATTTAAGGCTACCCGGGATACCACTTTTGGCATAAAAGATGGGTTGGTACAAAGGGAAACCCTGTCTTGATGGAAAATGAGGAATGGCTGCACCGCCATGAGGGCCTGTAATTCAGAAACCCTACGAGCTGAAGTGATGGCCAGGAGGAAAGCAGTTTTCCAGGACAAATATTGTAAATCTGTTGAGGCAGCAGGTTCAAAAGGAAGCAATGTTAATTTTTCTAGCATGTAATTAAGGTCCCAGGCTGGTATTGGTTGCTTCCTTGGAGGTCTTATATTCTTAGCCCCTCTGAGGAACTGTCGTAAGAGTGGGTGAGAGAATAAAGGAGGATCCGTGTTGAATTCTGCAGAAATGGCTGAGGCATGAATTTTTATGGAAGAAAATGAGAGCCCACTGTTCAGTAGTTCAGTTAGGTACTGTAAAACCTGAAGCAAGTTAAATTTTCTAGGGTCCTGGCCTTTTTTCTCATTCCAACAGCAAAACCGCTTCCATTTTGCGGAGTAAGCCTTTCTAGTAGATGGTCTTCTGGCCTCCAAAATGACATCCTGCACCTCCTTGGGGAGTAGGGTCTGTTGTGGTGTTAAGGAATTTTCCATGCAGCGAGGTTGAGTGTTTTCAGCTGACTGTGAAGAGTTTTGTAGTTGTTCTGAGTCAGCAGAAGAGGTATTAGAGGCAGGGACCAGGGAGGAGAATGCGTTAGGCTCCTCAGGAGTGGATACCAGTGTTGCCTTGGCCAAACTGGAGCAATCAGTATCCTCCTTGGTTTGTCTGTTCTTGCTTTCAAAAGTACCTTTGGCAGAAGAGGCAGAGGTGGGAATGCATAAACTGTCCATGCTGTCCAACAGAATGAAAGGGCGTCCACTTTCCAGGCCTTTGGATGGAAGGTCCTTGAACAAAACTTTTCCATTTGATGGTTCCTGTGGGAGGCAAAAAGATCTATGTCCGGCCTCCCCCACGCTTGGATTATCTCTGTAAACACCAGAGGATGTAACTTCCATTTGTGTGGATCTGTCATATTTCTGCTTAGAGTGTCTGCCAGTGTGTTTTCCATCCCTGGCACGTACTGTGCTTGGAGTTCGATTTGTCTTTCCAAAGCCAAGTTCCAAAGAGTCATGGCTAGTCTGCACAAGGGGTATGAATGTGTTCCTCCTTGTTTGTTTATGTACCACATTACTGTGGTGTTGTCTGTTCTTATTAGCAATTGTCCTGGATGCAGGAAGTCCTTGAAAGCTGTGATTGCATTTATTACTGCCAGCATTTCTTTTTGATTGATGTGCAGGTGCTTTTCCTTTTGGGACCATTTGCCCTGAATGCACTTGTCCTTCATGTGCGCCCCCCAGGCGTAATCTGAGGCGTCTGTGGTTATGACTTGTTTTGCTTGAGGCTTGCAGAATGGAAGGCCTGTGTTTACTTGACATGCTTGGGCCCACCATAGAAATTCCTTTTGCAAGCATGGGATTATTGGTATAATTGCTTCCAAACTGTGACTGTGTTGAGACCATAGATTTTTTAGGTACCATTGAAGTTTCCTCATATGCAATTTTGCACATGGGATTAGAAGAATGCAAGATGCCATGAATCCCAGAGCCTGCAGGATTTTCCTTGCAGTAAGCCTGGTACTTTTTGCTAGTGTTTTGAAGTACTGAGATAGTTGCCCTTGTTTTTCTAGCGTAAGATATGCCATCTGGGTGTTTGTGTCCAAGCTGGCACCCAGGAAGGTTATTTTCTGGGATGGTGTTAGCCTTGATTTCTCCTTGTTGATGGTATATCCCAGAGAAAGCAGTAACCGTGTCACATATGCCAGATGTTCCAGTAGTATGTGCTTGCTGTCCGCTTGGATCAGGCAGTCGTCCAGATAAGGGTAAATTTGTATCCCTTGAAGTCTGCAGTAGGCAATCACTGTTGCCAGGCACTTTGTGAATACTCTGGGCAGTAGATAAGCCAAAGGGCAATGCAGAGAATTGATAGTGGATTGAACCTGCAAGAAATCTGAGGTATCTTCTGCAGCTTTGTCTGATTGGGACATGCAGGTATGCCTCCTTGAGGTCCAATGTTACCAGCCAAAACTCCTTGCCCAGCATGGGAAGAAGTTGCTGTAATGTGAGCATCTTGAATTTTGGTACGAGCAGAAATGTGTTTAGGATGGATAAGTCCAGAATGGGTCTCCAGTCGGTTCCTTTTCTTGGTACCAGAAAGAGTCTTGAATAAAAACCTTGACCTTGTTGGTGCGTAGGTACCTTTTGTATAGCTCTCATTTTTAGGAGCTTTGAAATTTGTAATTGTGCCTCTGCCCTTTGATTTTGTGGCAGGTTTGGTATGCCTCTCATTTTTGGAAGAGTGTGAAATTGGAATTTGTAGCCTCTGTTTATAATGTCCAATATCCATTTGTCTGTTGTGACAATATGCCAATTGCTGGCAAATAATGCTAGTTTCCCTCCCAAAGGTGCTGTCAGCTGAAACTTGCTTGGCATGGAAATGAGGGAGTCATTGGGTTTGCTTCCTGTATTGTTGTGCACTATCTTCACCACCTCTTGGTGCTGTAGATTTCCATTGTCTGCCTCTATATGATCCTTGTGATTGCCCTCTGTCCCTTGTGCGTCTGTATCTGCCTCTTTGGGGCTTGTCAGTGGCTGGAAAGACCAGTTTTTTGAAGGCCAATTTCTACTAAAACGTGGTGGTTGGACCTGTAATAAAGCTTTGACTGTTTGCATAGATTTGGCTTTTTCTTCCATTTTCCGAAGTATCTCCTCAGCATTAGTACCAAATAGTACATCCTTTTGTAAAGGAGCATCAAGAAGTTTAGCTTTCACATGGTCAGGTAAATTTTGTTCCCAAAGCCAGGCGTGCCTGCGAATCACTGATCCTGTAGCAGCCGCTCTACTCGAAGCCTCTAGGGCATCATAACCACATTGTAAGGTGTGTTTACCCACTTGCTCCGCACTATGCATCATATCCTGTAACTCTTTTAAATCTGGTTGTTCAGGTTGAGACATTTTGTTCCTTAATTGTGATAACAGGTACTGTTGATATTTAATCATATGAAACTGACAGTTTAAGGCCCTCATGGCTAGGGTGGCTGAGGTATATACCTTTTTACCCCACCTTTCTAGAGATCTGGATTCCCTTTCTGCAGGAAGTGGATTCTTGGCAGTGGAGGCCTTTAATCCCTTGGGGCCTTGTGAAATGGTTTCAGGGTCAGCATTATGGCCTTTGTAGAGAAATTGGTGAGAACTGGGTACTCTGTAATACCTATCAGGTTTTACTGGTGCAGGAGGCAGAGAATCAGGGTTAAGGCAAGCCTCCGAGTAGACATCATCTAGAACATCCAAAACAGGGGGTATAGCCAGAGGCCTATGCTGAGGTAACCAAAGAAATTCCCTAAGCCTTTTCTTGGAATCTGAAAAGTCTTGGCCTTCCCAATGGAAGTGTTCCCTCAAGGTGTGCAAGGTTTCCCCAAAAGAGAAATCCTCAGGAGGGGATACAGAAGGGATGGACTGTTCTGCATCCGAATCCTCAAAAGGAGAGTAAGATTGTTCCTCTGCATCAGAATGTTCTGATTAAGTGGATCCCTGATCAGATGAATAACATTCTTCCTCCACTCTGGGTCTCTTGTCAGGAGGGGGCTGAGAACCTCTGATAAGAGTAATTAGATCCTCAGCCATTTTGAGCATCTGTTTCTTAGGCATGTGTCCAGGAGATGGGCCCTGTGGAACAGCCCTCGTGGGATGCCTGGCTGCTTTGGATTTAGTAAAGGCCTTAATTGAAAAAGCAGATGAGGGCCTAAATACACCATGGGTGGAAGTGGACCTGTCCACATTAGTAGGCTCGACAATAGCAGGGGCTTCGGTTGTAGTCTGGGAAAGGGCCGAGGACCCAGCGGTCTCGGGTACAGAGGACACCGCCAAAGGAGTGTCGTCGGTAGTCAGGGACTGCAAAGGCGTCTCGCTGAGTACCGGACCACGTGTAGCCTGTTTTGGCATGGTGTCGGCGGGGACTGAGGGCCTCGCGTGTCGGTCCTTTTCCTTGCGTTTTTTGGGCAAAACGGTAGTCGGAGTGTCCGACGACATTTTATAGTCAAAAGCTTTGCCAAAGTAGTGTTGGGCGAACTCCACCCGACGCTTGATAGTGCGTTTATTGAAGGTAGCGCAAAAGCGACAGCCCGAGACGTCGTGGTCTGGGCCCAAACAAGGTATGCAAAGGGAATGGAAATCCTTATGCGGTATTTGCTTCCCACAAGAAATACAATTATTAACTTTTTCTGACATCGGTCTGAAGCAAGAAAAGGTTCCCCAACGGGGTACTTAGCTTTAATGAAGACTTCGGTTCCAATTATTTTCGTAATTCAGGAGCTGGCCGACCGGCACTTGCGAACTGCTTCTGCTTCGGGCACCGCGCGGCAAAAAAGACTGAAGAACATGGCGTCGGCTGTGTCTTTTATACTCTGGTCTTCCTGACGTCAGAAGAGTAAGCGACGACAACCGACGCCGGACCAAGACTTTGGAATTCGGCCGACCAAGGGACCGCCTGACGGCTGGAAACCCATCTGTGATTACTGCAGCTGTATGCACGATGAACATCTTGTACAGCCAATTGCTTCTCTGAGTGTTGAGACTTATTTGTATTTTGCTCATGTCATTTAATTTAATTTATGCTTTATTGATCAGGTTGTCATCCTGGACTGAGGCGCACTTTCAGAGGAACCCAGGGAGAAAAACAGTTTTATAGGGAAATAGAATTGTACACACATAAGTAAACCACCAACTGAAACACCACAGGTTTCAAAGGAAACAGAAAATTAGCAAGGTCACATCTTCAATAAACTAATTCAAGAGACTGATATAGTTTCACTCATAATGCACCACCTGCTCCACATAAATAATTTACAGAGAATGTACAACTGTGAGTACAATCACCATAACAACAGACTCTAGCCACATGTTATGATTTACTGCTGCAGGGTTAGGCCCTCTCCAAAGTGACAGAGCAGGTCACTACTGCAACATAATTCAGTACATATGAGAATTAGCCACAGGCAGATGCCTGGTGGTAGTTCTGACTGCCACAGCTCTTCAGACATCTCAATGTGGGTTAATTCCACTCTAACACAGGAATGTATACACACATTCTGAATAAAAGGGACAGTCAGTCACTACCGACTAATTATTTTTTTGCTGCTGAAGACTAGAGGATATGACTGCTAAATCCACATAAAACAAATTTCATCCCTGTCCATATTCAAGTGCAACATAGATCTGTGGATGAGAAGCCGAATATTTACCCCAGGACTGCCTCCTTTACTACTAATGGACACAGGCAGCACCTAAATGCTTTATCCTATGCCAGGGTCCTCTCCAATTATCTATGATATGACACCAGTTATTCTCATTAGAAGTAATACATATAATTATCGATCATGGGATATGTAAGGTCAATATACAACCAAATGGGATATGTTACTTCAAGCACAAAAAGAGAAACTGGCTAAGCTTAAAACCTAAGAGAAGATCCCCCATCTTTAGTGATCACCAAGGAAGAATATTTAGGGAAAAGTTCCATATGCAACTCCAGTGGATCTCAAGGGATAGAGGCTGAGAACTGCAGGAGGGAGCTTTCTCCTTAATGTCACACCTCTGGAAGAGAAAATGAGGAGGATAGCTACCTAGAGAAATAAGACTAAAAAAATGGGTGACAGGGAACTCGTTTCCCATTTCATCTTAGTCTTTGGAAGAAATCAGAGACAATAGCAGAAAAGAGAAAAAAGTACAGTTTTGTACCTACCATAAATGTAGATGTTCTAGTGCTAATACAGCTGCAGTAATCACAGATGGGTTCTCTGCTGTCAGGCGGTCCCTCGGTCGGCCGAATTCCAAAGTCTTGGTCCGGCGTCGGTTGTTGTAGCTTTCTCTTCTGACGTCAGTGAGGCCAGAGTATATAAGACACAGCCGACGCCATGTTCTTCAGTCTTTCTTGCCCCAGATGTCAGGTGCCCCCAGAAGGAAGGCAATACCTAAATAGTGCTTATATACATATACAAGCAATGCAATATAATCCAAAATCAGTGGTAGCAAGCAAATAAAACATAGCCGGATAACCCAGTCAGGCAGTATGAAGAGGTTGCTAGGCCTCATGTCTTTAACAAGTGGGAAAGGAGGGAGGGAAACCTGTACTGCAGCTGTATTAGCACTCGAACATCTACATTTATGGTAGGTACAAAACTGTACTATGTTCATCGTGCATACAGCTGCAGTAATCACAGATGGGTAGAATCCCAAAGCTATGCACTGGGTGGTAGGTACTAGGAGGAACTGGGTTGAGCCAGAATGCCCTGCAAAACAGCAGTGGCAAAGCCTGCTCTTGTTCTGGAATATAAAGGCAGATGGTAGTGTTTTGTGAAGGTATGTACAGAACTCCAAGTGGCTGCCTCCAAAATATCTTTGGTAGGAACTCCTCTGAGGAAGGCTGTAGAGGTAGCTGTGGCCCTGGTGAAGTGTGATCTGATACCTGCAGGAACAGATTTCCCATGATAGGAATAACAAAACCGTATGCAGTGGCCTATCCACTTTGAAATAGTCTGTTTTGTAACTGGCTTCCCTTGAGCCCCTACAGCATAGGACACAAAGAGTTGTTCTGATTTCCTGAAGGACTTTGTTCTGTCCAAATAATAACGAAGCTGCCTATGGATGTCTAAGGAGTGTAGCAGCCTTTCCCCTTTGTTTTGAGGATTGGGGTAAAAGGTGGGTAGGTGTATGGCTTGATTTAAAGCTACAATGGATACCACTTTAGGCATAAATGATGGGTTGGTACGAAGGGAAACCCTGTCCTGATGGAAAATGAGAAAGGGCTGCACGGCCATGAGGGCCTGAAGTTCAGAAACCCTACGAGCTGAAGTGATGGCCAGGAGGAAGGCTGTCTTCCAGGACAAATATTGCAAATCTGTTGAGGCAGCTAGTTCAAAAGGAGGCAATGTTAATTTTTCTAGTATGTAATTAAGATCCCAAGCTGGTATTGGTTGTTTCCTAGGTGGTCTTATATTCTTAGCCCCTCTGAGGAATTGTCGTAAGAGTGGGTGAGAAAATAAAGGAGGATCCGTGTTGAATTCTGCAGAGATGGCTGAGGCATGGATTTTTATGGAAGAAAAAGAAAGTCCACTGTTCAATAGCTCCGCTAGGTACTGTAATACCTGAGGCAAGTTCAGTTTTCTATGGTCCTGACCTTTTTTCTCATTCCAAGAGCAAAACCGCTTCCATTTTGCGGAGTAAGCTTTTCTAGTAGCTGGCCTTCTGGCCTCCAAAATGACATCCTGTACCTCCTTGGAGAGTAGGTTCTGCTGTGGTGTTAAGGAATTTTCCATGCAGCGAGATTGAGTGTTTTCAGCTGACTGTGAAGAGTTTTGTAGCTGTGCTGAGTCAGCAGAAGAGGCATTAGAGGCAGGGACCAGGGAGGAGTATGTGTTAGGCTCCTCAGGAGTGGATACCAGTGTTGCCTTGGCCAATCTGGAGCAATCAGTATCATCTTCGGTTTGTCTGTTCTTGCTTTCAAAAGCACCTTGGGCAGAAGGGGCAGAGGTGGGAATGCGTAAACTGTCCATGCTGTCCAACTGAATGAAAGGGCGTCCACTCTCCAGGCCTTTGGGTGAAAGGTCTTTGATCAAAACTTTTCCAATTGATGATTCCTGTGGGAGGCAAAAAGATCTATGTCTGGCCTCCCCCATGCTTGGATTATTTCTGCAAACACCTGAGGATGTAATTTCCATTCGTGTGGATCTGTCATTTTTCTGCTTACATTGTCTGCCAGTGTGTTTTCCAATCCTGGCAAGTACTGTGCTTGAAGTTCGATTTGTCTTTCCAGAGCCAAGTTTCAAAGAGTCATGGCTAGTCTGCACAAGGGGTATGAATGTGTTCCTCCTTGTTTGTTTATGTACCACATTACCGTGGTGTTGTCTGTTCTTATCAGTTCTTATCAGTAATTGCCCTGGATGCAGGAAGTCTTTGAAAGCTGTAATTGCATTTATTACTGCTAGCATTTCTTTTTGATTGATGTGAAGGTGCTTTTCTTTTTGGGACCATTTGCCCTGAATGCACCTGTTCGTCATGTGCGCCCCCCAGGCGTAGTCTGAGGCGTCTGTGGTTATGACTTGTTTTGCTTGAGGCTTGCAGAATGGGAGGCCTTTGTTTGCTTGACATGCTTGGGCCCACCATAGAAATTCCTTTTGCAAACATGGAATTATTGGTATTATTGTTTCCAAGCTGTGACTGTGTTGAGACCATAGGTTTTTTAGGTACCATTGAAGTTTCCTCATATGCAGCTTTGCAAATGGGGTTAATAGAATGCAAGATGCCATGAATCCCAGAGCCTGCAGGATTTTCCTTGCAGTAAGCCTGGTACTTTTTGCTAGTATTTTGAAGTACTGAGATAGTTGCCCTTGTTTTTCTGGTGTAAGGTAGGCCCATCTGGGTGTTTGTGTCCAAGTTGGCACCCAGGAAAGTTATTTTCTGGGATGGTGTTAGCCTTGATTTCTCTTTGTTGATTGTATATCCCAGAGAAAGCAGTAACCGTGTCACATATGCCAGATGTTCCAGACGTATGTTCTTGCTGTCGGCTTGGATCAGGCAGTCGTCCAGATAAGGGTAAATTTGTATCCCTTGAAGTCTGCAGTAGGCAATCACTGATGCCAGGCACTTTGTGAATACTCTGGGCGCAGTAGATAAGCCAAAGGGCAATGCAGAGAATTGATAGTGGATTGAACCTGCAAGAAATCTGAGGTATCTTCTGCAGCTTTGTCTGATTGGGACATGCAGGTATGCCTCCTTGAGGTCCAATGTTACCAGCCAGAACTCCTTGCCCAGCATGGGAAGAAGCTGCTGTAATGTGAGCATCTTGAATTTTGGTACGATTAGAAATGTGTTTAGGGTGGATAAGTCCAAAATGGGTCTCCAGTCGGTTCCTTTCCTTGGTACCAGGAAAAGTCTTGAATAAAAACCTTGACCTTGTTGGTGACTAGGTACCTCTTGAATAGCTTGCATGCTTATGAGCTTTGAAATTTGCAGTTGTGCCTCTGCCCTTTGATTTTGTGGCAGGTTTGGCATGCCTCTCATTTTTGGAAGAGTGTGAAATTTAAATTTGTAGCCTCTGTTTATAATGTCCAGGATCCATTTGTCTGTTGTGACAATATGCCAATTGCTTGCAAATAGTGCTAGTTTTCCTCCCAAAGGTGCTGCCAGCTGAGATATGCTTGGCCTGGAAATGAGGGAGTCATTGGGTTTGCTTCCTGTATTGTTGTGCACTGTCTTCGCCACCTCTTGGTGCTGGAGTTTGCCATTGTCGGCCTCTATATGATCCTTGTGATTGCCCTCTGCCCCTTGTGCGTCTGTATCTACCTCTTTGGGGCTTGTCAGTGGCTGGAAAGGACCAGTTTTTTGAAGGCCAATTTCTGCTAAAACGTGGTGGTTGGTCCTGTAAGAAAGCTTTGACAGTTTGCATAGATTTGGCTTTTTCTTCCATTTTCCGTAGTATCTCCTCAGCATTAGTACCAAACAGCACATCCTTTTCTAAAGGAGCATCTAGAAGTTTAGCTTTCACATGATCAGGTAAATTTTGTTCCCTAAGTCAGGCATGTCTGCGAATGACCGATCCTGTAGCTGCCGCTCTACTTGAGGCCTCTAGGGCATCATAACCACATTGTAAGGTGTGTTTACCCACTTGTTCTGCACTATGCATCATATCCTGCAACTCCTTTAAATCTTGTAGCTCAGGTTGAGACATTTTGTTCCTCAATTGTGATAACAGGAACTGCTGATATTTAAGCATATGAAACTGACAATTTAAAGCCCTCATGGCTAGGGTGGCCGAGGTATAAACCTTTTTCCCCCACCTTTCCAAAGATCTTGATTCCCTTTCTGCAGGAAGTGGATTTTTGGCAGTGGAGGCCTTCAATCCCTTGGGGCCTTGTGAAATGGTTTCAGGGTCAGCATTATGGCTTTTGAAGAGAAATTGGTGAGAGCTGGGTACTCTGTAATACCTATCAGGTTTGACTGGTGCAGGAGGCAGAGAATCGGGTTAAGACAAGCCTCGAATAGACATCATCCAGTATGTCCAAAACAGGGGTATAGCCAGAGGTCTGTGTTGAGGTAACAAAAGAAATTCCCCAAGTCTTTTCTTGGAATCTGAAAAGTCTTGGCCTTCCCAATGGAAGTGTTCCCTCAAGGTGTGTAAGGTTTCCCCAAAGGAAAAATCCTCAGGAGGGGATACAGAGGGAATGGACTGTTCTGCATCCGAATCCTCAAAAGGAGAGTAAGAGTGTTCCTCTGCATCAGAATGTTCTGATAAAATGGATCCCTGATCAGAAGAGGGAGAATCTTCCTCCACTCTGGGTCTCTTGTCTGGAGGGGGTTGAGAACCTCTGATGAGAGTAATTAAATCCTCAGCCATTCTAAGCATCTGTTTTTTAGGCATGGGACCTGGAGATGGGCCCTGTACAACAGGCCTCATGGGCTGCCTGGCTGCTTTGGATTTAGTAAAGGCCTTAATTGAAAAAGAAGATGAGGGCCTAAATACACCATGGGTGGAGGTGGACCTGTCCACATTAGTAGGCTCAACATTAGCCGAGGCTTCGGTTGTAGTCTGGGAAAGGGCCGAGGACCCAGCGGTCTCGGGTACAGAGTCGTCGGTAGTCAGGGACTGCAAAGGCGTCTCGCTGAGAACCGGACCACGTGTAGCCTGTTTTGGCGTGGTGTCGGCGGGGACCGCGGGCCTCGCATGTCGGTCCTTTTCCTTGCGTTTTTTGGTCAAAACGGTAGTCGGAGTGTCCGATGACATTTTATAATCAAAAGCTTTACCAAAGTAGTGCTGGGCGAACTCCGCCCGACGCTTAATAGTGCGTTTATTGAAGGTAGAGCAAAAGCGACAGCCCGAAACGTCGTGGTCTGGGCCCAAACAAGGTATGCAGCGGGAATGGAAATCCTTATGCGGTATTTGCTTCCCACAAGAAATACAATTATTAACTTTTTCTGACATCGGTCTGAGGCAAGAAAAGTTTCCCCAACGGGGTACTTAGCTTTAATGAAGACTTCGGATTCCAAAATATTCGTAATTCAGGAGCTGGCCGACCGGCACTTGCGAACTGCTTCTGCTTCGGGCACCACGCAGCAAAAAAGACTGAAGAACATGGCGTCGGCTGTGTCTTATATACTCTGGCCTCACTGACGTCAGAAGAGAAAGTGACAACAACCGACGCCGGACCAAGACTTTGGAATTAGGCCGACCGAGGGACCGCCTGACGGCAGAGAACCCATCTGTGATTACTGCAGTTGTATGCACGATGAACATCTGTGACAGTGGCGGTATTTAACATCTAATGTTACAGTAAGTGAACTCACATCTACACTACGCTCTTTGTTACTACTGCTAAATAATTCAATGTATACTGGAAGACTGCTGAAGCAATGTACAGAAAAGGAAGTATAAATTGTCCTGAGACAACTTTTGAACCCTTGTACTTCCTTATACAACCGTATTTATACTGGGATACCACCAGGGCGGCTTGTTTATTGAGGAATTTGGAATTACAGCACACCAGGTACAATGGTCATGCCAAAACTTGTTGCAGTCCATGACTCGATGCACAGTTTAAACCATTTAGAAAAGACATGGACAGAAGATCAAACAGTTGCCTCAGAAATACTCTTAAGAGAGACATTATTAAACAAAGCTAATGAAGTAGCAGCCACTCCTGTAAAATAGGCTCTGACAAGTACATCCAAGAATCTGCCAAGACTGTCTTACATAACCATTTAGAAATCCTTCACATAGGTTCATAGGTGGTTAACTCGGCTATCATCGCAAGAGCCATTTTAAGCCTAGTCAAGCTTATATGGCTGATGTGAGTCAATACTCCAAGGAATTTTACAGTTATGATACAGGCTTGTACAAATCATGCCCTCACAGGTTGCTCCTGTTCATTAGTGACATAGGTGCCATACCAAGGGTAAACTTGTGATTTCCTTTCCACTGGTCCAAGTTGCACTTGAATACGGTTAGGGATGAGCTTTGCCTCATATGAATGGGAAATCTGTTCCAGTGAAGAGGTTATTTTTAAGACACATACTTGTCCCTCCGACAAGAACGGTATATGTCACAGGCATGATTTTGGTCCATAGATTGGTTATTTCTGATGCTTTTTTTTGTTTTGCAGATGTGCAATAGATGTATCAGTGTGGGATGAGAGGATGCCTTGCAGGCTAGGCATAGACTGCCATGCAGCAGTCTATAGGAGACCAAGTACGATAGGGCTTTGAGACAGTCCGCAGAAGATTTGTTTACCCCATGTAATCATTTGATGGGGAGCCTCTGTGGTTTCTCAAGCTGTTGCAACGGCTTGATCAGGTACATGCCGAAGGGTGCACTGTACTCGATGACTGGTTTGTTGAAAGAAGAGAGCAGTGAAACAATGACCACCTTGAACCTGGATGCCATGCCCCTTGATTATAAGTTTTGCAACACACAATGATTTTCTCACCACAGTAGACACAAGGTGGTCAAAGGTCAGGTAACTGTCAACATGTGTTCCCAGAACCATAACCACTGGGTCTAACATTAGGGGTGTGTTATCAATGTGGTAATTTCCAGGGGTGGCTGCCTTTCCAATGGGTACTATTATGCATGGTTTGACATTGACTTTTAGTCCACAAATCTGCCACCAGTTTGTCTATGTCAGGCCCTCTTGAAGGGTATGTGTCTTTAGAGGACTCAATTACCACACCTAGTCTGCAAACTTGGTCAGCCAGAGGCTAATGGCATTTGTCTTGACTTCTGAGAAGTAGATGCAAAAAAGGAGAGACCCCAGCACCAATCCCTGTGGGACTTCACTAGTGACTGACCTCTTTGTGGAGGTGGATTCCCCTGATCACAACTTCTTGTGTTCTATCATTGAGCCAGTTGGCTATTCATCGGGTGACATATGGGTTTGTGCCTAATTTTGTAAGTTTATCTACAAGGCACTAGTGAGGTATTACATCAAATGCCTTGTCAGGTTGAGGAAGGCTGTATGCATGGTACTGCCCTAATCCATAACTTTAGAGACCTTAATGAAGAAGTCCACCAGGTTAAGTAGTCATGACATGCCTTTTGACAAAACTAAACTGGGTAGGGTCTAGTGTCTATAGGTTTCCATTGTCATTGTTTATCAGATCCATAACAATCCTTTTGATGGTGTTACATGTGAGACTAGTCAGACTTATGGATCTGTAGTTTCCTAGGTCTATGGAAGCCCCCCCCTACACCCCAAACACAGGGATAACCATTGCACTCCTCTATTTGTAGGCATGAAGCTCATATGGAGGCTCTGGTTAAATAGAAATTCTAGCTGACCTGACAGAAAAATTCAGGAGGCATCCTGAGATACTATCAGGGTCCATCGAAACTGTGTCCTTGGCCTTAGACATTGCAGTGAAGATCTGTTCCTTGTGATAGCTGGTGGAGAAAATGGTGGAAGGTACTTCCTGGGGGAAGGGGACTAAATCTGGATCTCAATTTATCAGTCAGCAGATTTGCTATATCCTCTGGCTCCGTACAGGTGGTTCTATCCACCATTAATTGGGCACACTGTTGAGTGTTGACATTAAGGTTGTGGACTTAACTGAAGAAAACCTTATTATCGTACTTAGCTTGAGGCTATTACTCCTCGAATTTGGCTTTGGTGGACTTGATTAGTCCCTAAATTGCTTATGCAGACTGATAAGGGAGTTTTTACCTTGATGAGCAATGCCCTTCCTGTTTTTGGATATGACTTTCTTTCTTTTGTTATACAACCGTATTTATACTGGGATACCACCAGGGCAGCTTGTTTATTGAGGTTATCCTTGGTTTATTTTGGGTCAGTACAGCTGTCTCTATGCAGCTGTGTTTCTGTGAACAAATCTGAATAGGCAGCTGTCTTCTCTGTATTATGGGAGACTTTAAATTTTGCTAGACTGTTGCATAGTAGGTAGTTAGCTTAGACAGTTTTCAAATGTTCTGGGGTTAGCTGGGGGCCAGGGCTTAATATTTACTTTAAAGGGACAGCCTTGTTGTCTTACCTGACCAAGGAGAAAGTATAGTTATGTACACTTACCATAAATGTAGATGTTCGAGTGTATTGACTGTTGCAGTCATCACATTTGGGTTATCTACTTGTAGTAGCCCTCAGTCGACCTGATTATCAAAGTCTTGGGTCCTGCGTCGGATGCTGTCTCATCTTCCATGACGTCAGGTAGTCAAGGGTACAAAGCATGCAGCCGACGCCATTACATCAGTTTTTCTTACCCCAGATGTCAGGTGCCCCCATAATGGGAAGCAATTATATACAAGGTTATACCTCCAACAAAAAAGCAAATACACCAAAAAGCTTTAAGCATAGCAAACAAGAATAGAGGTATAGTCAATAGAAGTCAGGGGGCTGGAGAGAGGGTAACCAGGACTGGAACAGTGAATACACTCGAACATCTACATTTATGGTAAGTGCACACAACTGTACTATGTTCTTCGTGTTTCACTGTTGCAGTCATCACATTTGGGTAGATTCCCAAAGCTAAGGATGGGAGGAGGTAATTAGATAGCATTAGGACCAGCTATAAGGTCCTGCAAGACTGCAGTGGCAAAGCCAGCTCTAGATTTAGAAAAAATTGGCAAGGGGTAATGCTTGGTGAAGGTATGTACAGAACTCCAGGTAGCAGCTTCTAGGATGTCCCTGGTAGGGACACCTCTGAGAAAGGCTGTAGAGGTAGATTCAGCCCTGGTTGAATGTGGTCTTATCCCCTGTGGGGTAGGTTTTTCATGGTGCTTATAGCAGAAATGAATGCAGTGGCCTATCCACTTACAAATGGTTTGCGTTGAAATGGCTTTCCCCTCTGCCCCTGCAGCAAATGCAACCAGCAGCTGTTCAGATTTCCTGAGAGGTTTTGCCCTGTCCAAGTAAAATCTAAGTTGTCTGTGCACGTCCAAGGAGTGCAGGATTCGTTTCCCTTTGTTCTGTGGATTAGAAAAGAAGGTTGGCAAATGAATTGACTGATTAAGGGCCACACTGGATACCACCTTGGGCATGAAGGAGGGATTCGTCCTGAGGGACACCCTGTCCGTATGAAAGATGATGAAAGGCTCTACTGCCATGAGAGCCTGGAATTCAGACACCCTTCTTGCTGAAGTGATGGCTAGAAGGAAGGCTGTTTTCCAAGAAAGAAATTTCAACTCTGCATTTGCAGCTGGCTCAGAGGGAGTAAAGTGAGCTTTTCCAGTACAAAGTCAAGGTCCCAGGCTGGAGAAGGGGCTCTCCTGGGTGGCGTTACGTTTTTGGCCCCTCTGAGGAACTGCTTCAGCAGTGGATGAGAGAAGAGGGGTGGTTCTGTATTGTAATGAGCTGAAATGGCTGAGACATGAATTTTGATGGAGGAAAAGGAAAGGCCCTTGTGAAGCATCTCAGTTAAGTATTGAAGAATCTGAGGTAAATAGGGCACTGCTGTGCCCATCCCCTGAGTTTGGCTCCAGCAACAGAATCTTTTCCATTTTTTAGCATAGGATTTTCTAGTACTAGGCCTCCTTGCCTCCAGAATGACATCCATCACTTGCTTACTGAGGCAAAGTTAGGGTTTGGGCAGCAGGGGGTAGAGTGATTGGCAGTCCCTTGTTTTGGTGGCAGGCCTCTGCCCACCAAAGGAACTCTATCTGTAGACAAGGTATGATAGGAATCATTGATTCTAGATCCTGAGAATTTTGACACCATAGGCTTTTTAGATACCATTGTAGTTTCCTCATATGCAGTCTTTCATATGGAATTAGTAGAATGCAGGAGGCCATGAACCCCAGGGCTTGCAGCATTTTCCTTGCAGATAGCTGGGTCTTTGTGGACAGTAGTTTGAAGTAGGCTGTCAAATGAACTTGTTTCTCTGGCATAAGGTAGGCCATCTGGGAAGTTGTATTCAAGCTTGCTCCCAGGAATTCAATTTGTTGGCAGGGTACAAGATGCGATTTCTTTTCATTTATGGTGTACCCCAGAGAGGTTAACAATTTCCTTACAAATGCCAGATGATTTAATAGTATGTCCTGGCTTTCTGCCTGAATTAGACAATCGTCCAGGTATGGGTATATCTGAATATTTCTTTGCCTGCAAAATGCAATGACTGGAGCTAGGCACTTTGTGAATACCCTGGGCGCAGTAGATAAGCCAAAGGGCAGCGCAGAGACCTGATAGTGCATGTAGCCTGCTTTGAAGCATAGGTATCTTCTGCAAGATTCCTTTATTGGGATGTGCAGGTAGGCTTCCTTTAAATCCAGTGTTGCCAACCAGGCATCTTTGCCAAGCATAGGAAGCAGATGATGAAGAGTTAGCATCTTGAATTTTGGGATCACCAAAAATGTGTTTAGGATAGACAGGTGCAGGAAAGGACGCCAGGAATTGTCTTTTCTGGGTACCAGAAAAAGTCTTGAGTAGAAACCATGTCCCCATTCTTCTTCTGGGACAGTTTGAATAGCCCTGATGCTTAAAAGAGAGAGAACTTGCTTTTGAGCCTCTGCCCACTAATTTGGGGGTAGATCTGGCCAACCGTTTGGGGTTGGTAAGGAGTGGAAATGGAATCTGTATCCTTGGGAAACTATATTTAAAATCCATTTGTCCTGGGTAATGAATTCCCAATTTTCTGCCTGCAGGGCAATCTGTCCCCCTAAAGGAACAGTCAGTTGTGCAGGGCTTGGAAGGTTTAAAGTTAAGTCATTCAGACAGTTTACCATACGGGGGGGGAGCCTTACTACTTCCTGTTTTGGAAGTGGGAGCCTCCCACTGCTTAGTCCTGTGAATACCTTGGGACTGAAGCCAGGGTGTTCTGCTGGTTCTGGATTTGGACTGAGAAGGCCTGGAACAGGCAGGAAAGGACCAATTCTTAGAGGGCCAATGCCTACTAAATCTGGGAGGCTGTACTTGCAGGAAATCTATAACAGTTTGCATGGATTTAGCTTTTTCCTCCATCTTTTTAAGTACTTCTTCTGCTTTGCTGCCAAACAGGCGGTCTTGGTTTAAGGAAGCATCCAGCAATTTAGATTTAACATGATCTGGCAAAGATTGCTCCTTAAGCCAAGCATGCCTTCTAAGTACAGACCCAGTGACAGCAGCCCTGCAAAATGAATCAAAACCACATTGCAAAGTATGTTTTCCAAATCGTTCAGCAGAATGCATTAAATCCTGTAAATCTTTATTTTCAGCACTGTCAGAAATCAACATAATTTTCTGTTTAAGCAATCCAGTAATATGCTGCTGATACTTTAACATATGAAACTGGCAGTTTAAGGCCAAGGTTGCAGAAGTTTATACCTTCTTACCCAATCTATCCAGCACCCTGGAATCTCTATCAGAGGGGGTAAGATTTTTGGCAGTAGTAGCCTTAATGCCCTGGGTCCCTGTGATATAGTCTCAGGATCCGCAGTAGGATTTTTAAAGAGGAACATGTGACGGTCAGGAACCCTATAATACCAATCAGATTTTCTGGGAGCAGGAGGTAAAGAGTCAGGGGCCAGGCAAGATTCAGAAAAGTCATCATCAACAATGTTCAGTACGGGAGGTATAGTTAAAGGCCTGTGCTGGGGCAGGAGTAAGAAATCCCTAAGCCTCTTTTTAGAATCAGAGAAATCCTGACTTTCCCAATGAAAAAGCTCCTGAGAGTATGCAAAGTTTCACCAAAAGAGTAATCCTCTGGGGGTGAAGCAGAGGGAATAGAGTCCTCAACATCAGAATCCTCATAGGTACATAAGGGTAAATCCTGGTCATTAGAGGAAACAGAAATTTCAGAATCCTGGTCAGAAATATCATAAACAAACTCAGCCCTAGGTCTCTTAGAGGGGGAAGGTTGGCTTCCCCTGATTACAGGTCTTCAGCCATTCTTATTATTTGTTTTTTAGGCATAGAGGCCTGACCATGCAGTCTAGGTGTCAGTTTTCTAGGCATGGTTCGAGTTTTAGGCCTCGAAGAAGAAGATGGCGTTGGTTTAATATGCAAGTCAGCAGGCCTGAATACACCCTCAGAATCCGGTGCCTGCACAGCGGCTTCGGTCCCATCCAAGGTAGAGATATCCGCAGGTTCCACAGCTGAAGTATCTCGTGGCATACCACACTCCGAATGGGTCTCAGAGGCCTGCGAATCTGAAGTAGCGGGTATCAGGGGCTGCGAAAATGCCTCACTGAGTACCAGTGAACTGGCGACTGGCTTAGGAAAAGCGTTGTCGGCAGATTTGGACCTAGGCAGCCTGTCTCTGTCTATCTTTGCATTTTTTTGGAATGTTGGTAGTCGGACAGCCTACCGAAGACCTATCAGGATAATTGAACCGAGCACCAAAATATTTAGAAGCGAAAATATACCGCCGACGGATAGTTCGTGGTTTAAATAAGGCAAAAAACTGGCAGCAAGGTACGTCGTGGTGGCCTAGGCAATGAATACAGTACAAATGAAAATCTTTATGAGGTATTTGCTTTCCACTATAAATGCAATTATTTACTTTTACTGACATCGGTTTAGAGCAAGAAAAAGTTTCCCCAATGGGGTACTTAGCTTTGAGTTGAAGACTTGGGTTCTGAAACTCGAAAACAAAAATTTCTGGAGTCGGCCGACCGGCTTGCGAACTGCTTCTGCTTCGGGCACCGCACAGCAAGAAAGACTGATGTAATAGCGTCGGCTGCATGTTTTATATGCCTGATGACATGACGTCACGGAAGAAGAGACAGCAACCGACGCAGGACCCAAGACTTTGTTAATCAGGCCGACTGAGGGCTACTGCAAGCAGATAACCCAAATGTGATGACTGCAACAGTGAAACACGAACATGCGGCCAGTAAACCTCGCAAGGGGAAGGAAAATGTATTCAATGACCCTATCCTCTTACAGAGATGCTTTATGCATAATTCGTGAAGCTGATTATTTTCTTGAGAAGCAAACAGATCACTGCTTAGTACATACTACCTCTTTAATAATATCTCAAAGATGAATTTCTTTACCCACCACCCATGGCTGTTGGCTGATGATCCGCTGAGTGTGTCCAGGTCTGAAGTATTACAAAATACCTTGAAATTACATCTACAACTTGACAGCTTAAGTCCCAGGCTTACAAAGTCAGCTAGCATGTGTGTGCATTTAAGGAGGGGGACTGTAAAACTGAGACCCTGTTTGCTCATATACTACATGACTGTGCTGTCAGTGGAAAGATGCAGATTTCTGGTTTCTAGGTTTCCTTGAAGGCTTCACTCATCTTTAACACTTCCTTGATACCTACATGTTTTCACCATTATGTGAGATCCCACAACACCTACACACTTTCAAGCTGCAGACACATACACGTGCAAGCTGTGTTCCCCTCCACTATTAAACCTCATTTCAGTAGAGGTTAAAAAATACACCCAGTATTTGCCCTAATTTGCAATTACAACCAGGCAAACTACTTCTGAAAAAGAAGTTATGTACTCACCATAACGTTCCATTTGAGTAGTTGGGCTTCATTTGTCATCGACCTGTGGGATGTCGGATCCGGACCAGATCCAAGATGGCAGCTTCACCAGCATCTGATCCGAGCTCCAAGCTCCTCCCCTTACCCATAATAACCCTGCATCTCCTTCCTTCCCTCAGATCGAGTTTATTATACCCCTCACAGGAACCCGATCCAAAAAACTTTCACTAACAAAGATAAACAAGAGGCTGCAAGGCACACTCTCCTACCTGCCAATGCAGAAAACATAATAAGAAGGTCAGGGGGAAGGATGAGGGGATGGTTGATGACAAATTAAGTCCAACTACTCAGATGGAACGTTATGGCGAGTACATAACTTCTTCATCTGAAGTAGTTGACTTCATTTGATCATCAACCTGTGGGACAGAGTCCTCAGCTACCAAAACCTTGGGTGGGCCTCATGGAAGGATATTTCGGAGCACGGTGGAGCCAAAGGATGCTCTCCCCCTGGAAACCATGTCCAATTTATAATGAGAAATGAAGGTGCGTGATGAGGACCAAGTAGCCGCTGAACAAATATCATCTAATGACACCCTATACCAAAAGGCAGCTGACGTAGCCATGGACCTGGTAGAATGAGCATTTATCCTACCAGGAAGGGACATACCTTTGTCTTTATAAACCTGAAGGATGCAAAGGGAAATCCATCTGGCAATGATTACCTTAGAAACTGGTTTGCCCAGAAAGGGTGTAGCAAACAACTGATCAGACTTGCGAAAGGCTTTAGTCCTGTGTAAGTAGAAACGTAGTTGTCTATGCACATCTAATAAATGTCATTTATATTCACCCCTGTTCTGAAAATTTGGAAAGAAAACAGGTAAATTGATTGACTGATATTTGTTTCAGAGGCCACTTTAGGCAGAAAAGAGGGATTAGTATGACGTGAAACCCTATCTTTATGAAAAATCATATATGGAGGTTTGACAGATAATGCCTGGAGTTCTGACACTCTCCTAGCCGAGGTAATAGCCACTAGAAAAGCTGTCTTTCAAGATAAAAATGTCAAATCCACAGAAACAGCAAGCTCAAAGGGTGGAGCAACCAAATCTTGTAAAACTACTGTAAGGCCCCAAGGAGGGGTAGGATCTTTAACCGGGGAGTCTTAAAAGAAAGGTACCTCTAATAAAGGTTTTGCAAAGTCTGGAGGAAGCTAAAGAAGCCATGTTCTCACCTATATGGAAATTGGAAATGGCAGCCAGTTGAACTTTTACTGTGGATAAGCTGGCACCCTACTGGAAAATGTATGCCAAGAACTCAAGGACCACTGGTACAGGAACTGTGAAAGGGTCCAAATCCCTCTGAGAACCCCAGATAGAAATGTCTTCCATTTGCTATGGTATATTTTCCTGGTAGACGATTTAAGAGCTGCCACCACAACGGTCTTAACCGGGAAAGACAGACCAGGAGTCCTAGCAATCAAGGGAACTGGAGCAGCCAAGCAGTGAGCTTCAGACTGCCCAGGTCTGGATGAGGGAACCTCGAGGGGTGCGAAATGAGATCCGGTATCAGATCTAAGATCCAAGGAGGAACTATCAAATGACACCACAGAAAGGGAAGCCAGACTTGGCGAGGCCAGAATGGGGTAATGAGGATGACTCTGCTCCCCAAGCGATGAGCCTTCTGGGAAAATGTTGTCATGAGAGGTAAAAGGGGATAAGCATAAAGAAGGCCAAGCAAGGACCAGAGCATCCCTGGGGAACTCCGCCTGTGGGGGGATCAGAGCGAAGAACTCGCTGCACTTCGTTGGAAGGAGATGCGAAGAGAATGCAGCAAGGCCAACCCCACTCGAGGAAGTTCTGCTCCGCTTCAGAAGGATTCAGAGACCACTCGTAAGGCATCAGGATAGTTCTGCTCAGTGTGTCCGTCAGTATGTTGGATCAACCTGGAATGTGCGTTGCTACCAGAAAACAGTTGGTGGAGATCACCCATTCCCACACTCTCATGGCCTCACGACAAAGAGGATAAGATCTGGTTCCCCGTTGTTTGTTAATATACCAGACCACTGACATGTTGTCCGTCTGAATTGCAATAGTTCCCAGAAGGAAGGCATGAAGGGCCTGTAACACCAACAAGACCACCCTCATCTCTAGAACATTCATATGCAATTTGGTCTCGATCAGGGACCACGTGCCTTGGACTGTCCTGCCCGAACAATGCCCCCCACCCTAGTTGGGAGGCATCTGTGGTCGCAGTGTCTTGGGGAGGGGCTGCTATAAAAGTTCATCCCTCGAACAGATCCAAGTAGTGTATTCACCAGAGGAGGGACTGTCTGCAAGTGTTGCTTATATGAATCGGATGTGTCAACGGTAGATCTAGTAGTGACCACTGAACCATTAGTGTCCACTGTAGTACCCACATATTCAGAAGAGCATTAGGGAGAAGAGTAATGGTGGCTGCCATGGAACTTGGGGCTTGTAAAACCACCTCGGCTGAGGGAAGATGAGACTGAAGGATCACTGACACATGAAGTTGTAAATTTCAAACTTTCTCTGGAGTTTGAAAGACCTTGGTTTGTAACATATCTATTCTCGCTCCTATGTAGTCTAAGACTTGAACAGGGTATAGAAAAGACTTGGATATGTTGATTTTAATGCCCAGCAAGTCTGACAATTTCAGGAGATAGTCTATGGCCTGACAAAGTAGATGCCTGGTGGGAGCAGGCAAGGAGCCAATCGTCCAGGTATGGGTAGACTTGTATCTCCTGAAGCCTCATGTGAGCCGCTATTACTGCTATGACCTTGGTGAACACCCTGTGGGCTGCGTTGAGACCGAAGGGTAGGGCTCAAAATTGATAGTGACTGACCCCTAGCCGAAAGCGGAGGAACCTCCTGCAGCATCTGTGTATCTTTACATGGTAGTATGCACCCTGGAAATATATTGAGCACATCCAGTCGTTCTCCTGCAGGTAAGGCAGGATGGATTGTAGAGTGACCATCCGGAACTTCTCTTTGGCAACCGACAGGTTCAGGGTGGAAAGGTCCAGAATAGGCCTTAGGTCCCCTGTCTTTTTTGGCACTAAAAAGAACCTGGAATAGATGCCTGATCCAGACTGATCTTGGGGGACGGGCTGGACGACTCGTCTTCTGAACAGCTTTTCTATTTCGAGTTCTGCTACCTCCCTTTGCGTGGGTGGAACGTCTGGGAGGTGTTTTGAGGGAATGGGAGGAGCCACAAAGGGAATGGTATGACCTCTGGATATTATCTGAAGCACCCAATGGTCCGATGACATGGACTCCCATGGCGCCTGGTGCCTCGAAAAACAACCCCCCGTCTGCCTCCAAAGCAGAGCAGTTGGGCAACCCCCTCAGGGCTGCTGTGCGGGCCTGCCCGAGAACGGTTCTTGAGACCAAAAATTTCTCTGACCCCCCCCCACCTTTGGGCCAGCTTCAGTCTTGTCCTCCTCTGCCTCCAGGGGAAAAATGAGTCCTGAGTGTCCAAGAAATACTGAGACTTCCAGAACCACATCTTCTTTTGTCCTCGATGATTTCTGGAAAAGGACCTTTGGGGGTTAGAGAAGTCGATCCCGACGGCAGACAGTGTTTTCCAGTCCTTTTCACTCTGGACCAATGTCTCAAGAACCATCTTCCCAAACAAGGAAGAGCCATCGTAAGGTGCATTCGTGAAAGACACCTTAAAGGGTTCCGTATACTGACAGCCTGAGCCACGCATGTTGCCTCAAGGCAATGCCAGTCCCGGCCACCCTTGCCGTTCCTTCAGGGCATGCAAAAGGAGTCGCAGGGATGTATTAGAAACTGCTTTGAGAGTGGCCATTTGCGCAGAGAATATGCGTTTATACTCCGGTGACATGGACTCCAAGGGCGACTCAGTGAATTCCTTTACCAGTTCTCGCTGCAATCGGATTACGTGAGCCAGATAATTCAGCACCCTTAAAGAAAAAGGTAGCTGAAGCATAAGTCCGCTTTCCCTGACGGTCCATCGACCTGGACTCTCAGTCGAGGGGATGGACTGTAGAACTTTCCTGGGCTAGTTCTTTCTTAGTCGCAGCCAGTACCACCATGGCATCCACTGGGGACCCCTTGTTCCAACTAGGTCTGTCTACAGGAGGGCTCAGGATTTTGTCGGGGCTCTTGGGGATTGGGTCCACAGTGTCTGGCTCCTCCCATGCCATGGTGGTAATAAGGTCCACCAAAGTATCTGCAGGGGGGGGGACACCCAGGAGGTAGACAGGCCCATGCCAAAGGCCTCCAAAAATACTGACTTGTCCGAGGAAGGCTTGGGGTGGACCAACCCCCCCCCCCACTGCCGCAGGACTTCCATGATGTCTCCAAAGGAGACATCATCGAGGGGTGATCGGTGGAGCCTTCCTCTTCCTCCAAATTGGTATGCTCAGTGAGGGACACTGGAGAGGAGTCCACATGCCTCCTTTTGCACATTCTCTTGGGTGGGACTCTCCAGAGAGGGCTCCGAAGCAAACTACCTGTGGTTCCTCAAGGGAAACTGTCTGGGGCACATCGAGCATGGGCTGTCCCTGCATGGTCAAAATGGCTGAGGGAGTCGAGGTGATGTCCGAGGAAATGGTCAGGGGCCTCGATCCACTAGAGAGAACCCTTTCCACCACATGGAAACCCGAAGGGGAGCGAGCCTCCCAGAGACTAATAACGAGGCTGCTCTCCCCGAATCCAACGTGGGTATCGGAGCCAAACCCGACAGAGCTAAGATGCTGAGGGGAGGGCCCTAAACTGACAATGTCGGCGTCAAAGGAGAAAGATCCAAACCCTTGAATCTGACACCCAGGATTCGGCTCCAAGAGCCGCTCTGGTCCGAACTAGTCAGATCCAATACGTTCAAGGTAACGGGGAGGCGTCGAAGTACTCGGTACTATAGGTGCCGACCCCCCCTGACTCCGGGACCTCTTGGATCCAAAAACCTCTGATACTGGGTATCGGACCAGAGAAGGAGATACCAGGGCAAAGAGGAAAGCGAGCTCACCCCTACAGAGGGAGAGGGGGCTGGCAAGACCCCCATCTGAATCTGGGTGTGAATAAACCTTCGTATCATTTTGTCCATGTCCACCTCACTCAAACTTCTGGTGGACCACGAAGAGGCCACCGACGTCGACCGGGAGGGTTGATGTACGGAGGTCCTGGAAGATGGTCTAGGCTCCTCCAGCGATAATCTGGGCAATTGGAGCCGGGGAGAAACTGGCCTGGAAAGTACCTGCCGGATCCATCCAGCCTGGGGCTCTATTCCTCTCTTTGTCTCTCTCTTTCTCTGTCCTTGTCTTTTATCTTTTTCTAGGCTCCCTGTCCCCAGGCCTATGCACAAGAGGTTGAGTCCCAGCCTGGGAGGAAGTGGAAGAGACCGTGGCTGAAGAAGCGGTCACGGCCGTGACAGTAATAGAAGTGGAGGCAGCTGCCTGCGAATTAGGGAGAAGTCCTTTAAGGATAAATTTTGTCCTGTGATTAGTCAGGGCCCTGGGGTCGAACCCTGCACAAATAGGGCAGTCCATGGAAAGATGGGCTGCCCCCAAACACACCATGCACAGTGTGTGCCCATCAGCCGGTGACAACTTACGGCCCCACTCTTTGCATTTTCTGAAGACCAGTTTAGAATTCTGATCTGCCATACCAACAATGTAAAGGAAAAGTACGGTGAACCACAACGTATGTAAAAAACAGTAATAGTGTACTCCAATTCACTCGAAGCTGGTAATTCCGCAAAAAGCACTTTATTACACAAAAAACAAGCTGAGGTTGAACGCTTTCATCTGCTAGTATACAGATTTCATCAGAACCAATAATATGCCAATAATACAAGCATTATATATCCAGTTTGGCGCCAAAAATTAGAAAGAAAGTAGATGGCAAATATGCACAGACGCTACCACACCACCAGGTATTAATGACTTTATCAGTTTGAAACCTTTGTTAGCATTACATTAAGTTTTATAGAAACATCTATCCAGTCCCTAGTATTTAATTACATACATCACACAGTTGTCTATAAATGTTTACACATCTAAGTATGGCTTCAAATATCAAGTAAAACGAGTTTACATTCAGTTGCCCCTTATTTCAGTTGAAATTTGGATGCAGTGAAACAGCCGCCAACATATTTTCATTATAGGGACATTATACAGAACGGGCAGTTTCAAAAAGAAAACAAGATATAAAGATATTTAGTGTATTTAAAGACATTCAATGCATTTAGGAACATTAATAGGGCTATAGAGTTTATAGGAACCTAACCAACTCACGTATTATATGTATTTAATTATAATTACAACATTTAATACTTTATATTAATCATTTGAGAATTTTAACATTGTACAGACAAGTTTTATTATTTTAAACATATATTTTAAACATATCTTTTAGTATGCATCTAGTGTATTAATGTGCATTGTAACATGTAACACTTTTTAATAATATTTTTCTAAATAGTTTATATGCAACATCATTTTTTAAGATTAGTACAATTAATTGATTTTTGGCGCCAAACTGGATATATAATGCTTGTATTATTGGCATATTATTGGTTCTGATGAAATCTGTATACTAGCAGATGAAAGCGCTCAACCTCAGCTTGTTTTTTGTGTAATAAAGTGCTTTTTGCGGAATTACCAGCTTCGAGTGAATTGGAGTACACTATTACTGTTTTTTACATACCAACAATGTACACTATGAGGCACAAGGCCTTAACTAGCCTGACCACACCACTCTCATATACTCACTAGCAAGGAGGTAGAAAGGGGAGAAGTTCTACTCTACTACAGCAAAACTTTTTTTTTTTTTTTTTTATGACAGAAACGCGACGCAAAATGAAGGGGAGGTTAAGCAAAGGGAAAAGGGAACCTGCCTAAACTAACAGCAAGACTAACACCAAAAATTAGCTAAAAAACACACCTACCAAGCCTGGAGCTCTGGGACCAGGCTGCTTGGCAAAGCTGCTGCAAACGAGATCTGAGGGAAGGAAGGATGGAGAGGTATTATGGGTAAGGGGAGGGAGCTTGGAGCTCAGATCAGATGCTGGTGACGCTGTCGTCTAGGATCTGGTCCGGATCAGACATCCCACAGGCTGATGATCAGATTAAGTGAACTACTTCAGATTACATGTTATCATTGACAGTTCCACCTCTAAGGTGAGTATGCTGCTCCCATACTCATATTGAGCACGTATAATGTGTTCAAGGGGATCATTAATATGGTGAAAGCAACATACCACAGGGATTGACAACATCCTTTGCTGACATACTGTTGGGAAGAAAACAGACTTCCAATTTACTCACCTTGGGTAGCAGAAAGGCCTTCATGGAGCAGCTGCTCAGGGTAGTCCCCAGGACAACCTTGGATATGCTGCTGGGGATCAAGCTGGACTTTGGAAATTTCAATGAAAAACCCTCATACTGGATATAAGTGCAGGTTACTTTGTTGGTCTTCCTCAGAGTTTGAATCAGGCAGTTTTCCTTGTAAAGGTAGATGTGAATGCTCTTTCTCCTCAGGAATGTTGCTACTAAGGCCAGGTATTTTACTAAAGCTTTCAGAGAAACACAATCCAAACAGTGATGAAGTAAATTGGAAAATAGAAATTTCCACCATGAACATGAGGAGCTGCCTGTGTTCTCTGTGTACTGGAATACTGAGGAAGGCTTCCTTCAGATCCACAGTGATTAAAGTAAGCCTCAGGCATGAGTAAAGGCAGAAGGGACTGCAGGGTCAGCATTCTGAATTCTGGAACCTTTAAAACATAGGTTTAGCTTTGAGAAGTTCAGAACAGGTTTCTATGATCTTTTTTGGAACCATAACAGCCTGGAGTAGAGCCCTCCTCTTCCTTCTCTAAGGGGAGCTTTTCTATAGCTCTTAAATCAGCAGCAGCTTGAGAAGTGACAAGGCCAACTCCACCTTCCCTGCCAGGATGGTTGGCATTCCTATAAAGGTTTTCAGCTATATTTTGTGTCCTGAATACACTGTATATAGCACCTACTGCCTGCATTAACCATATTCCAGCTGATCCAGAAGGTGGTTACAGAAAATGGGGGTGCGCTGGGGTAGAAATGGTCTGCGGTGAAATTTTCTTTATTGTTATGACTGCTAAGAGGACTGTGGGGAATTAATTCCAGATAGCTTCATTGACTTGCTCTTTTTGTTTGCCCTGCAGCTATTTTTCTTTTCAAACACTGTTCTGTCACTCCTACTGACCTCTGGCCTGATGACAGCAGAAGGGCCACTACTTGGATGGGTAGTTTCTGCTAGATTTAGATATGGATAGAATACCTGATGCATTGTTTACACTTCCCCTTCTCTTTAAGGTTTTGGAATGTATGATGTGAACAGTGAACAAACGGAACTCTTATTTGGGGAACTATTTAAGACCTGCTTCTGTTTTGGCAGGTACTGTATCCTTAGCCAAAATGTGCCCCCTGAAAACCAATCCCATGCTGCTGTAATGGAACATTACACCTACAATTCACTCTGTATACTACTGTATTTGCCCCCCACCCCACTAAAAGTACAGTTGTGTACACTTACCATAAATGTAGATGTTCGAGTGTATTCACTGTTGCAGTCATCACATTTGGGTTACCTGCTTGCAGTAGCCCTCAGTCGGCCTGATTATCAAAGTCTTGGTTCCTGCGTCGGTTGCTGTCTCATCTTCCGTGACATCAGGTAGTCAGGGTATAAAGCATGCAGCAGATGCCATTACATCAGTTTTTCTTGCCCCAGATGTCAGGTGCCCCCCTTAATGGGAAGCAATTAAATATATATATAAATATATATATATATATATATATATATATATATATATACATACACACACACACACACACACACACACACACACACACACACACACACACACACACACACGGTTATACCTCCAACAAAAAAGCAAATACACCAAAAAGCTTTTAAGTATAGTAAAGGAGAATAGAGGTACAGCCAAAAGAAGTCAGGGGGGGCTGGATGGAGGGTAACCAGGACTGCAACAGTGAATACACTCGAACATCTACATTTATGGAAGTGTACACAACTGAACTATGTTCTTCATGTTTCACTGTTGCAGTCATCACATTTGGGTAGATTTCCAAAGCTAAGGATGGGAGGAGGAATTTAGATAGCATTAGGACCAGCTATAAGGCCCTGCAAGACTGTAGTGGCAAAGCCAGCTTTGGATTTAGAGAAAATTGGCAAATGGTAATGCTTGGTGCAAGTATGTACAGAACTCCAGGTAGCAGCTTCTAGGATGTCTCTGGTAGGGACATCTATGAGAAAGGCTGTAGAGGTAGATGCAGCCCTGGCTGAATGAGGTCTAATCCCCAGTGGGATAGGTTTTCCATGGTGCTTATAGCAGAAATTAATGCAATGGCCTATCCATTTAGAAATGGTTTGCTTTGAAATAGCCTTCCCCTCTGCCACTGCAGTAAATACAACCAGCAGTTGTTCAGATTTCCTTAGAGGCTTAGTCCTGTCCAAGTAAAATCTAAGTAGCCTGTGCACATCTAAGGAGTGCATTATCTGTTCCCCTTTGTTCTGTGGATTAGAAAAGAAGGTTGGCAAATGAATGGACTGATTAAGAGCCACACTGGATACCACCTTGGGCTTGAAAGACGGATTAGTCCAGAGGGACACCCTGTCTGCATGAAAGATGATGAAAGGCTCCACTGCCATAAGGGCCTGTAATTCTAATTCAGATATCCTTCTTGCTGAAGTGATTGCTAAAAGGAAAGCTGTTTTCCAAGAAAGGAATTTTTAACTTTGCAGCTGCAGCTGGCTCAAAAGGAGGAAGAGTGAGTTTTTCCAATACAAAATTAAGGTCCCAGGCTGGAGTTGGGGGTGGTCTTAAGTTTTTGGCCCCTCTGAGGAACTGCTTGAGCAGTAGGTGAGAAAAGAGGGGAGGTTCTGTGTTGTCATGAGCTGAAATGGCTGAAGCGTGAATTTTGATGGAGGAAAATGAAAGGTCCTTGTGAAGCATCTCAGTTAAGTATTGAAGAATCTGAGGTAAACTGAGCGCTGATGTGGCCATCCCTTGAGTTTGGTTCCAGGCACTGAATCTTTTCCATTTTTCACCATAAGATTTTCTAGTACTAGGCCTCCTTGCCTACAAAATGACATCCAACACTGGTTTTCTGAGGGATGGTAACGGAGAGATTAGGTAATTAGCCAGGCTGGCAGGTTCAGGGCTTGAAGCTGGGGGTGCAGAATCTGGCTCTCCTGCTGAGACAGCAGAGTAAAGGTCTGAGGTAGGTGCCATGGGCCAGCTGTGACGCACTGTGCAGGGGGGGGGGGTACCAGTGTTAGCATGGCCAGTTTGGTGCAATCAGTATCATCCTTGGTTTGACCCGTTTAATCTTTAGTAGTACTTTGGAGAGGAGAGGCAGAGAAGGAAAGGCATAAACTGATTTTTCCAGCTGAAGAACAGAGCATCCACTTTCCAAGCTTGTTTGTGGGGAGTCCTTGTGCAGAATTTGTTCAATTGGTAGTTCTGGGGGGAGGCAAACAGGTCTATGTCTGGGATCCCCCATTTGTTGATCAACATGTTGAAAATCTTTGGTTCCAGTTTCCACTCATGTGGGTCCATGAGATTTCTGCTTAGTTTGTCTGCCAGTTTATTTAGTTTTCCTGGCAGGAATTGAGCCTGTAGATGAACATGGTAGCTCAAGGCTGTGTTCCACAGAGCCATGGCTAGTCTGCAGAGGGGGTAAGAATGCCCCCCCCGCTTGTTTATTTACCACATAACAGTGGTGTTTTCAGTCTTTACCTTTAATTGTCCTGGAAGAATGTAGTCCTTGAAGGCTGTCAGAGCATTCTGTACAGCTAACATTTCTTTTTGATTGATATGCAGGTGCATTTGACTTGGGTTCCATTTGCCCTGAATGCACTCCCCTGCCAGGTGAGCCCCCCATCCATAGTCTGATGTGTCTGTTGTTAGGGTTTGGGTGGCAGGGGGTAGAGTGAATGGTAGTGTCTTGTTTTGGTGGCAGGCCTCTGCCCATCAAAGGAATTCTAACCATAGGCAAGGTATGATAGGAATCATTGCTTCTAGATCCTGAGAATGTTGACACCATAGGCTTTTTAGATACCATTGTAGTTTCCTCATATGCAGCCTTGCATATGGAATTAGTAGAATGCACGAAGCCATGAACCCCAAAGGCTTGCAGTATTTGCCTTGCAGAAAGCAGGGTTTTTGTGGCCACTAGTTTGAAGTAAGTTGTCAAGTGACTTTGTTTCCCTGGTGTGAGGAAAGCCATCTGGAAAGTTGTGTTCAAGCTTGCTCCCAGGAACATAACTTGTTGACAGGGTACTAGCTGTGATTTATTTTCGTTTATGGTGTACCACCGACAAGTTAACACCTTCTGCACAAATGCCAGATGATTTAGAAGTATGTCCTAGCTTTCTGCTAGATTTAGACAATCGTCCAGGTATGGGTATATTTTAATATTTCTTTGTTTGCAAAATGCAATGACTGGACCTGGGCACTTTGTGAATACCATGGGCGCAGAAGACAAGCCAAAGGGCAGCGCAGAGAACTGATAGTGCATGCAGGTATTTTCTGCAAGATTCCCTGATTGGAATGTGCAAGTAGGCTTCCTTTAAATCCAGTGTTGCCAACCAGGCATCTTTGCCTATCATGGGAAGCAAATGGTGAAGAGTTAGCATCTTGAATTTTGGAATGACCAAAAAGGTGTTTAGGATAGACAGGTCCAGGATAGGACGCCATGGGTTGTCTTTTCTGGGTACCAGGAAAAGTCTTGACTAGAGACTTTGTCCCTTTTAATCTTCTGGTACAGTCTGAATAGCCTTTAATCTTAAGAGGGAGAGTGCTTGCTTTTGAGCATCTGCCCACTGATTTGGGGGTAGATCTGGTCACCCGTTTGGGGTTGGTAACGTGTGGAAGTGAAATCTGTATCCTTGGGAAACTATGTTTAAAACCCATTTGTCCTGGGTAATGAGTTCCCAGTTTTTTGCTTGCAGAGCAATATTTCGCCCTAAAGGAGCAATCAGTTTGGAAGTGCTTGGAAGTTTTAAAATTAAGTCATTGAGACAGCTTACCACAGGAAGGAGTCTTACTACTCCCTGATTTGGAAGTGGGAGCCCCCCACTGCTTAGTCCTGTGTGTACCCTGGGACTGAAGCCTGGGTGTTCTGCTGGCTCTGGGTTTGAACTGAGAAGAACAAACTGAAAACCTTGCCCATACGGTATGCACGGCCAAACCATCGAACTAAAAAACACAAGAGGCCAGCATGACAGTCTCAATACTTTAATAATGATAAACTTGAATTCAGGACATAGAAACGACCTGAAATACCAATTCAATTCCAAACCGGTTTCGGCTCGACAGCCTTCATCACTGATGAAGGCTGTCGAGCCGAAACCGGTTTGGAATTGAATTGGTATTTCAGGTCGTTTCTATGTCCTGAATTCAAGTTTATCATTATTAAAGTATTGAGACTGTCATGCTGGCCTCTTGTGTTTTTTTTTGAACTGAGAAGGCCTGGAAGAGGCAGAAAAGGACCAATTTTTTGAGGGCCAATGCCTACTAAATCTAGAAGGCTGCACTTGTAAGAAATCTTTAACAGTTTGCATAGATTTAGCTTTTTCCTCCATCTTTTTAAGAACAACTTCTGCTTTGTCACCAAACAGGCAGTCCTGATTTAAGGGAGCATCCAGCAATTTAGTTTTAACATGATCTGGCAAAGTTTGCTCCTTAAGCCAAGCATGCCTTCTAAGCACAGACCCGGTGACAGCAGTCCTGCAAGCTGCCTCTAGTGAATCAAAACCACATTGCAAAGTATGTTTTCCAACCTGTTCAGCAGAATGCATTAAATCCTGTAAATCCTTATTTTCAGCACAATCAGGAATCAACATCATTTTCTGTTTAAGCAATCCAATAATATGCTGCTGATACTTTAACATATGAAACCGGCAAATTAAGGCCCTGATGGCCAAGGATGCAGAGGTGTATACCTTCTTACCCCATCTATCCAGGGCCCTGGAATCTCTATCAGACGGGGTCGAATTTTTGGCAGCAGTAGCCTTAATGCCCTTGGGTCCCAGAGAAATGGTCTCAGGATCCACAGTAGGACTTTTAAAAAAAACTTGTGAGAATCAGGAACCCTGTAATATCTACCAGGTTTTCTGGGAGCAGGAGGTAGAGAGTCAGGGGCCAAGCTAGATTCCGAAAAGGCATTGTCAACAATGTCTAGCACAGGAGGGATAGTTAAAGGCCTGTGTTAGGGCAGGAGTAAGAAATCTCTAAGTGTCTTTTAGAATCAGAGTAATCCTGGCTTTTGCAGTGAAAATGCTCCCTAAGAGTATGTAAGGTTTCACCAAAAGAAAAATTATCTGGGGAGAAGCAGAGGGAATAGAGTCCTTTGCATCAGAATCCTCATAGGTAGGTAAGGGTAGATCCTGGTCATCAGAGGAGACAGAAATTTCAGAATCCTGGTCAGAAGTATCATAAGCAAATTCAGTCTTAGGACTCTTAGAGGGGGAAGGTTGGCTTCCCCTGATTAAAGTAATAAGGTCTTCAGCCATTCTTATTTGTTTTTTAGGCACAGAGTCCTGACCATGCGGTCTGGGCGTCAGTTTCCTAGGCATGGTTCGAGTTTTAGGCCTAGAAGAAGACGATGGCGTCAGTTTAATATGCAAGTCAGTAGGCCTGAATACACCCTCGGAAGCCAGTGCCTGCACAGCGGCTCCATCCAAGGTAGAGACATCCACAGGTTTCACAGCTGAAGCATCTTGCGGCATACCGGACTCCGAATGGGTCTCAGTAGAGGCCTGCGAATCCGAAGTAACGGGAGTCAGGGGCTGCGAAAGCGCCTCACTGAGTACCGCCGAACAGGCGACTAGCTTAGAAGTGTCGTTGGCAGCTGTGGACCTAGGCGGCCTGTCTCGGTCTTTATCTTTACGTTTTTTTCGGAATGTCAGTAGTTGGATGGCTTACCGAAGACATATCAGGATAATTGAACCGAGCACCAAAATATTTAGAAGCGAAACTATACCAACGATGGACAGTTTGTGGTTTAAATAAGGCACAAAACCGACAGCAAGGTACATCGTGGTCAGGGTCTAGGCAAGGAATACAGTACGAATGAAAATCTTTATGAGGTATTTGCTTTCCACAAGAAATACAATTATTGACTTTTACTGACATCGGTTTAGAACAAGAAAAAGTTTCCCCAACGCGTACTTAGCTTTAGTTGAAAACTTCGGTTCTGAAACTCGAAAAAGTACAGTTTTGTACCTACCATAAATGTAGATGTTAGAGTGCTAATACAGCTGCAGTCATAACAGGGTTGTCCTGCCGTCAGGCGGGTCCTCGGTCGGCCGAATTCCAAAGTCTAGGTCCGGCGTCGGTTGTCGTCGCTTCTTCCCTGACGTCAGTGTGCCAGGGGTATAAAAGAACCAGCCGACGCCATTTTCTTCAGTTTTTCTTGCCCCAGATGTCAGGTGCCCCCAGAAGGAAGGCAATACATAAATTTGTGTAATAAAGCAATGCAATATAATCAAAATACAGTAGTTGCAAGCAAATACACCATAAAAGAATACCCCAATCAGGTTGTATGAGGAGGTGTTAGCCAATAGGCCTGTCCCAAGAGGGGAAGGAGGGAGGGAAACCTGGACTGCAGCTGTATTAGCACTCGAACATCTACATTTATGGTAGGTACAAAACTGTACTATGTTCATCGTGCATACAGCTGCAGTCATAACAGATGGGTAGAATCCCAAAGCTACGCACAGGGTGGTAGGCACTAGGTGGAACTAGGAGGTGCCAGAATGCCCTGCAAGACTGCAGTGGCAAAGCCTGCTCTAGTTTTGGAGTATAATGGTAGGTGGTAGTACATGGAGAAGGTATGCACAGAACTCCAAGTGGCTGTTTCCAAAATATCTTTGGTAGGAACTCCTTTGAGGAAAGCTGCAGAGGTAGCTGTGGCCCTTGTGGAGTGAGATCTGATGCCTGCAGGTACAGTTTTATCATGAAAAGAGTAACAAAAACGTATGCAGTGGGCTATCCATTTTGAGATTGTCTATTTGGAAATTGGCTTCCCTTGAGCTCCTATAGCATAGGACACAAAGAGCTGTTCTGATTTTCTGAAAGGCTTTGTTCTGTCCAAATAATAACGCAGCTGTCTGTGGATGTCCAAGGAATGTAGTAGTCTCTCCCCTTTGTTTTGAGGATTAGGGTAAAAGGTAGGTAAGTGAATAGCCTGATTCAAAGCTACCCTGGATACCACCTTTGGCATAAAGGACGGGTTGGTTCGTAAGGAAACTCTGTCCTGATGGAATATGATAAAAGGCTGCACAGCCAAGGAGGGCTTGTAGTTCCGATACCCTATGAGCTGAGGTGATAGCCAGAAGGAAAGCTGTTTTCCAGGACAAATATTGCAAATCTGTTGAGGCAGCTGGCTCAAAAGGAGGCAAGGTCAGCTTTTCTAGAATGAAATTGAGATCCCAAGCAGGTATTGGTTGTTTCCTTGGGGGTTTTATATTCTTAGCCCCTCTGAGGAACTGTCTTAAGAGGGGTGAGAGAATAAAGGTGGATCAGTGTTGTATTCTGCAGAAATGGCTGAGGCATGGATTTTGATGGAGGAGAATGAAAGTCCACTGCTTAGCAGCTCAGCTAGATACTGTAATATTTGAGGTAAATTCAGTTTTCCAGGATTCTGGCCCTTTTTCTCATTCCAGGCACAAAACCATTTCCATTTTGCGGAGTAAGCTTTTCTAGTAGACGGCCTTCTGGCCTCCAAAATGACATCCTGCACCTCCTTGGAGAGTAGGGTCTGTTGTGATGTTAAGGAATCTTCCATGCGGCCAGATTGAGTGTTTTCAGCTGACTGTGAATAGTTTTGAAGCTGTGCTGAGTCAGAAGAAGAGGCATTAGAGGTAGAGTCCATGGAGGGGAATGCGTCAGGCTCCTCAGGATTGGGTACCAGTGTTGTCTTGGCCAGTCTGGAGCAATGAGAATCATCTTTGGTCTGTCTGCTCTGGTTTTTAATAGAACTTTGGGCAGCAGAGGAAGAGGTGGAAAGGCATAAACTGTCATTGTTGTCCAACTGAAAGAGAGAGCGTCCACTCTCCAGGCCTGTGGATGAAAAGTCCTTGAGCAGAATTTTGTCAATTGGTGATTTTTGTGGGAGGCAAAGAGATCTATGTCTGGCCTTCCCGATGCTTGAATTATCTCTGTAAAAACTTGAGGATGCAACTTCCATTCGTGTGGATCTGTCATATTTCTGCTTAGGTTGTCTGCCAGCATGTTTTCCTTGCCTGGCAAGTACTGTGCTTGAAGTTCGATTTGCAATTCCAGAGCCATGTTCCAAAGTGACATGGCCAGCCTGCATAGGGGGTATGAATGAGTTCCTCCCTGTTTGTTTATGTA
Organism: Protopterus annectens; assembly: GCF_019279795.1. Lineage (NCBI taxonomy): Eukaryota > Metazoa > Chordata > Ceratodontiformes > Protopteridae > Protopterus > Protopterus annectens. The sequence goes on from NC_056731.1 coordinate 1,143,367,827, forward strand.
CCACATTACTGTGGTGTTGTCTGTCCTTATCAATACTTGACCTGGATGCAGAAGGTCTTTGAAAGCTATAAAAGCATTTATTACTGCTAGCATTTCCTTTTGATTGACGTGAAGGTGGTTTTCTTTTTGGGACCATTTGCCCTGAATGCACCGATCTGTCATGTGCGCCCCCCAGGCGTATTCCGAAGCGTCTGTTGTGATGACTTGATTTGCTTGAGGCTTGCAGAATGGGAGACCTGTGTTTGTTTGGCATGCTTGAGCCTACCACAGAAATTCCTTTTGAAGACATGGAATTAGTGGTATTATTGTTTCCAAACTGTGGCTGTGTTGAGACCATAGGTTTTTCAGGTACCATTGAAGTTTCCTCATATGCAGCTTTGCACATGGGATTAGTAGTATGCAAGATGCCATGAATCCCAGAGCCTGCAGGATTTTCCTTGCAGTCAGCCTGGTGAAATAAAGTACTGAGTTAGTTGCCCCTGCTTCTCTGGCGTGAGGTAGGCCATCTGGGTGTTTGTGTCCAAGTTGGCACCCAGGAAAATTATTTTCTGAGAGGGTATAAGCCTTAATTTCTTTTTGTTGACTGTGTATCCCAGAGAATTCAACAACATTATTACAAAAGCCAGATGTTTCAGAAGTATGTGCTTGCTGTCCGCTTGGATCAGGCAGTCGTCCAAATATGGGTATATTTGTATCCCTTGAAGTCTGCAGTAGGCAATTACTGATTCCAGGCATTTCGTGAATACTCTGGGCGCAGTAGATAAGCCAAAGGGCAATGCAGAGAATTGATAATGGATTGAACCTGCAAGAAATCTGAGGTATCTTCTGCAATTTTGTCTGATTGGGACATGCAGGTATGCCTCCTTGAAGTCCAATGTTACCAGCCAAGACTCCTTGCCCAGCATGGGAAGAAGCTGCTGTAATGTGAGCATCTTGAATTTTGGTACGAGTAGAAATGTGTTTTGGATGGATAGGTCCAAAATAGGTCTCCAATCTTTTCCCTTCCTTGGTACCAGGAATAGTCTGGAATAAAAACCTTGACCTTGTTCGTGAATAGGTACCTCTTAAATAGCTTTCATGTCCATGAGATCTGAAATTTGTCTTTGTGCCTCTGCCCTTTGATTGTGTGGCAGGTCTGGGATGCCTCTCATTTTTGGAAGGGTGTGAAAATGGAATCTGTAGCCTCTGTTTATAATGTCCAGGATCCATTTGTCTTTTGTGACAATATGCCAATTTTTTGAAAATAATGCCAGTTTTCTGCCTAAGGGTGCTGCCATTTGAGCCTTGCTTGGCATGCAAAGGGGAAAGTCATTGGGCTTGCTTTCTGAATGGCTGCGAACTATCCTCACCACCTCTTTGTGTAGGAGCTTGCCATTGTCTGCCTCTAAACGATCCTTGAGAATGCCCTCTGCCCCTCGGGCACCTGTATCTACCTCTTTGGGGTCTGTCCGTGGCTGGAAAGGACCAATTTTTGGAAGGCCAATTTCTACTGAAACGTGGAGGTTGTACCTGTAGAAAATCTTTCACTGTTTGCATTGATTTAGCCTTTTCCTCCATTTTCTTTAATACCTCCTCAGCTTTAACACCAAATAATACATCCTTTTGTAGAGGGGCATCTAGTAACTCAGCTTTGACATGATCTGGTAAGGTTTGCTCCTTGAGCCAGGCATGTCTACGTATGACTGATCCTGTAACAGCAGCTCTACATGAGGTGTCTAGGACATCAACACCACATTGCAAGGTATGTTTACCCACTTGTTCTGCATTATGCATCAAATCCTGCAACTCCTTCAAGTCTGGTTGTTCAGGTTGTGACATTTTACTTCTCAACTGTGATAACAGAAACTGTTGGTACTTTAGCATATGGAATTGGCAGTTTAATGCCCTCATGGTTAAGGTGGCCGAGGTGTATACCTTTTTCCCCCACCTTTCTAAGGATCTGGAATCTCTCCCGGAAAGTAATGGGTTTTTAGCAGTGGAGGCCTTAATTCCCTTGCGGCCCTGTGAGATAGTTCCTGGGTCAGCCGCATGGCTTTTGTATAAAAATTGGTGTGAGTCAGGAACCCGGTAGTACCTGTCAGGCTTGACTGGGGCTGGAGGTAAAGAATCCGGGTTAAGGCAGGCCTCCGAGGAGTAAGAATGTTCCTGTTCATCAGAGTGCTCTGAAATAATGGAGGCCTGGTCAGAGGAGGGGGATTCTTCCTCCACTCTGGGCCTTTTTTCCGGGGGGGGGGGGTTGAGAACCCCTGATAAGAGTAATCAAATCCTCAGCCATTTTAAGCATCTGTTTTTTAGGCATGGGGCCTGAAGAAGGGCCCTGTGGAGCTTGTCTCTTAGAATGCATGGCTGCTTTAGACTTAGTGAAAGCCTTGATAGAAAAAGAAGAGGAAGGCCTAAAGACACCTTGAGAGGAGGCAGACCTGTCTACGTTTTGAGATTCACCACCAAGAGTGGCTTCGGTATCTGTAGTCGGGGTGTGGGCCGAGGAGCCTGCGACCTCGAGCACAGAAGACACCGCCAATGAAGTGGCGTCAGTAGACAGGGGCTGCGTAGGCGCCTTGCTGACAACCGGACCACCTGTAGTCGGCTTTGGCGTGGTGTCGGTAAAGGCCGCGGACCTCGTGTGTCGGTCCTTATCTTTGCGTTTTTTAGACAAAACTGGAGTCGGAGTATCCGACGACATAATATAGTTAAATTTTTTGCCAAAATAGTGCTGGGCGAACTCCGCCCGACGCTTAATGGTGCGTTTGTTGAATGAAGCACAAAAGCGACAGACCGAGACGTCGTGGTCTGGGCCTAAGCAAGGAATGCAGAGGGAATGAAAATCCTTATGCGGTATTTGCTTCCCACAAGAAATACAATTATTAACTTTGTCTGACATCGGTCTGAGGCAAGAAAAGTTTCCCCAATGGGGTACTTAGCTTTCAAGAAGACTTCGGTTGCAAAATTTTTCGTAATTTCAGGAGCTGGCCGACCGGCACTTGCGAACTGCTTCTGCTTCGGGCACCGCGCAGCAAGAAAGACTGAAGAAAATGGCGGTGGCTGGTTCTTTTATACCCCTGGCGCACTGACGTCAGGGAAGAAGCGACGACAACCGACGCCGGACCTAGACTTTGGAATTCGGCCAACCGAGGACCCGCCTGACGGCAGGACAACCCTGTTATGACTGCAGCTGTATGCACGATGAACATCGAAAATTTCAGGAGTCAGCCGACTGGCACTTGCGAACTGCTTCTGCTTTGGGCACCGCACGGCAAGAAAGACTGATGAAAAGGTGTCGGCTGCAAGCTTTATACCCCTGACTACCTGACGTCATGGAAGATGAGACAGCAACCGAAGCAGGACCCAAGACTTTGATAATCAGGCCGACTGAGGGCTACTGCAAGCAGATAACCCAAAAGTGATGACTGCAACAGTGAAGCACGAAGAACATCAGCATGGGCAAGTTTGCCAGGTGTACCTTCAAGGTCAAATCAATAATCTCTCCTGTCAAATCTTCTATCTGTTAAAGGGTATCCTCATGATATTTAGTCATGTACACCTGGCAGCCAATAGTTTTGATGGCTGGGATAGCACAGATGTAAACTTTCTTTCAAGTAGAATACACAACTCTGCCCTTCCTGTCATCTAGAAGGCTGCTGAAGCCAGTAGCAAAATTATATCTCCTGGCAACATCCAGGGAATCTACTACTGAATCTGCCACCAAGTTCTTGTAAAGTTACTGAGTCCGCTAAATGTTGCAAAACCTGAGAGGTGTTTTGGGGGTGGGGGAACTAGGAATCAAATTCAGGAATGCAGTCATAAGCAATTTCAAAAGCCTCAAACAATGGGGCACAGAAACAGATTTAGGTTTGTCCACACCTAGCAGGTCTTGCTCACTCACTCATTCTCGCTTGTGCCACATCCAACTCCTAGAATTACCTCAGGGACAGCCATAGTGGAGTTTATAAAGCAGAGAAGGAAATGAAGGAGGTGCCCAGGTCTTTCTTCTTTATTACATGTGCAAGCATTCATACCTACAGGCAATTTAGAGTCTTCGCTTGACTAAGTACCTCTTTTTAGTCACCAAGATTTTCTATTGCTCCATTTGGGGTGCTTCCTAAAGAAACTGAAGGCCTCTGTAAATAATTCATCAGTCAAATTCAAGATGAGAAGACATTTTGGAGGTACAAGCTAAAATTTCTCTTCATTAGAGGAATCTGACTCCCTTTGTGAAGAGGTCCTCCTCTTTTCTCTTGATAAGCTGGGCCCCCTAATTGGAAGGCTGACTGGCAGTGGGTTGCAAGTTCAGTCACACTCAGAAGAGCTCCACTGCCATCCTGTAGGACAAAGACCTGCTGAGGGAGAGTAACTCTGGGTATCAAAGGTGAAGGAGCCTTAGGGACTCAAGTCTTGGATGAAGAATGCTGGTCAGATGTCCAATTATCTGGAAAGGCCTTAAGAAAGAAGTTATTTTTTTGACCTGCAAGTGCATTCCTGGAGAAAGTACAGTTGTGTAAATCCTAGTCATCTGCAACAGTAGATGTTTGAATTCCTCACTGCCTCAGTGGCATTCTGGATTATCTGCCAAGGTGACTCAGTATTGGCCAGCTTTCAAAAGCTCAGGCTGCCCTTCCTTTCTCTTCCTGTGACAGCTGATTGGCTGAGCATATCCAGAGATGGAAACCTTCAGGTGTCACAGGAAGAAAGTTTTCCACTATTTTCACTTCCACAAAAAAAGAGAGGAAAGTATATGAAGGCAGAATCATTTAGCAAGAGTAAATTTGCAGCCAATCACAATACCATATAAAAAACATGTCCAACAACAACTGAATCAAAGAGGTTGAAACCCACGTCAACTATGAACAATCTGGGGAATATCAACTGAGTGCTGCCAATGAGGAATTCAAACATCTTCTGTTACAGGTAAGTAGGACTAGCATTAACTGTACTATGTTCATCACTCCCACTGTCTCAGTGACATTTTGGGTATATTTTGAAAGCTTACCCCCACCTGGGAGGTAGAGGAAGTAGAAGCCTCTGGTGAATGGTCCTAATAAAGCCTACTCTGGACCTTGAAAAGGAATCCAGTTTGTAGTGCTTTGTAAAGGTATGAAGACAGGACCAGGTTGCTGCTTCTAGAGTCTACCCCCTTTCCTACATGTCATCAAAGAGCATAAGAAACTGTTCAAGTGAGCTTTAACCTTGCCTCAGAGAGATTTACCACAGTGGGAATAAAAGAAGTCAATAGCAGACGACAACCACCATGCAATAGTTTGCTAAGAAACAGGTTTATGTTTCTTAGCCCCTGTATAGGAGATAAAAAGCTGTTTAGCATTCCTAAAGGGCTTCATTCTGTCAAGCTGGTACCTGAGCTGCCTGTCTGCATCCAAGGTATGTAGAATTTTTCCTGTCTTGTTTTTTGAATCAGGATAGAACACTGGGAGATTGATGGCTTATTAAATGTAAATTCAGAAAAAAACTTTACTCATGAATGATGGATTAGTTTGCAACACAACTCTGCCCTTCTGAAAAAATCAGATAGAGTTGTCCCACCATGAGAGCTTGCAGCTCAGAGACTCACCGTGCAGATGTCAGAGCAATGAGTAAAACAGTTTTCCAAACACTGAACCATAAATCAGCCTGACAGTCAAGATCCCAGAGAGGAATTGGATTTTTATGGAACATAACCTGTCGGACCACAAAAAGAAATGAAACAGGGGGATCCATTGGCAAACAAGTTGAGATGGCCACAAAATGCATTGTGATAGAAGCATATGACAAAACATCTCTAAGCAGCTCACACAAATATTTCAAAACCAGGAGGATTGAAATTCTTCTGGGATCTCTGTTACTGGCTAGGCACCACTTAGAAAACCTCTTCTGCTTGTAAATGTAAGATTTTAATTGCAGGTTTTCTTGCCTCCATAAATACCTGCTGCACATCCCTCATGGAACAAGTGCCTAAAAGCCATCAAAACAGAATCATCCAGGCTGTCAGTTGCAGTTGGTCTAAGCTGGGTTGTACCATTTACCTCTAATGTTGTGCAAGCAGATCCAGTCTGACAGGAACCTTGTGGTAATTGTCCTTGGCCAATTAAATTAACAAGTAGAACCAACTCTGCCTGGGCCAAAAGGGGGTTACCAACAATGATCTTTGGTAATTTTTTTCTCAATCTTTAGAAGTACTATGGGAATCATTGAAAAGATTGGGAATGCATACAGGAACACTGCTGATCATAGGAATAATAAGAGTGTCCATCTTCCAAGCATGGCTGCAACAATACATTAAAAAGACTTTTTCAGTTATCTGATTTGCTGTTTTGAAAGGAGCAAACAGGTCTACTTGAGGTGGTCCCCACATCTGGATCAAGTCTTGGAAGAGATCTACATGCAGCTTCCACTCGGGAGAGTCTGTCCAGGATCTGTTTAGTGTGTCTGTCACTGTGTTTTGCTCTGAAAGAATACAAAAGGCCTGAAGAGTCAGAAAATGCTGTACAGGTAGTTCCCAGGCCATCACTGCCAACCCGCATACAGGGAATAACCTCATACCCCCCTTGCTTGTTCACATACGACACCACAGTAGTGTTACCTTTGACCACTAAAAAGAGGACCAAGTGTTGTTAAGTGGTGAAGAACTTTAAAGCCATAAATCACTGCCAACACCTCTTTTACATTTTCACATGCTTTGGCATGTCCTGAAGACCCGCACATGCAGTTGCACTTAAACCCCTATGGACACTGCTTCCCACGCAACATTTGAAGGGTCCATATGGACAGACTGTACTGGGGTCTGAAGACAGAAAGGGAGTCCTGGCTTCAAAGACAGTCAAACCCTCCATCACTGATGCTCCTGTTAACCAAGAGATGAAGGTGCTAGGTCCAGGAATTCTTTCAGCACCACTGAATGTTTCTCATGTGTGGTATCATGAAGATCACCGATTCCATGAGGCCTACAATTTTGAGGAACACTCATACTGAGGGCACGTTTAGAAGACAGAAATCCAAGAAAAAAAGTTATATGACCAAAAAGTCAGACTAATTAAAACCACAAAACAGACTAAAGATCCAGGCATAAAATCCAATTAGTTTAATGTATAGCTTCTGAAGAACAGCAGCATTGATTGGTAAAGGTAGACTAGAGGGAGAAGGGGCAAAAGGTAAGTGGTCTGTGGGCTGAACAGAATTACTGACCATAGGTTGAGCACATTTTTCTTTTTTTTTTCTTTTTAGGTGCAATTGGATTTGATGGGGGTTACCAGAGTTATGATCCATCAAGTAAGGAAGAGAACACCAGCCAGAATAACAAACTGACAGTCCTGGATAACGTATCTCAATACACACTTCAAGTTTCTAATAACAAGCACCTCCCCACACAACTAAAGTCTGCCAAACTGTTATCACAAAAACATGTGTTCAGAATTCTTTTACAACTGACAGAAGTTAAAGAATTTTCAATACACAAAATCCAAACATCAAAGCAACCAATGTGCCAAACCAGTGTTAACAATTAGCTCTACACACTTTAACCACATTAAACTGCCTCTGGGGTCTACACACACACACACACACACACACACACACACACACACACACACACGGACGGCACTTTTGAGAGGTACAGAAAGTTTCCTCAGAAATAGTAAAAACAAGTATTTGTCAAAGACAAAGACAGAGGCTAAATAAACACTGACACTCACAAAAATAAAACTTTAAAATATTTTTCAATAAACAGAAAAATAGAAAGAGAATAATAAATCTAATAATAAAATGAGAGGAGGGAGGTCCCCAAATGGGGCTTATCTGAGCAGTAAACCAGAAAAAGTAACACCAGATTTTGTGAATAGATAGAGGGCTTTCTTCATTGGACTGAAGAAAAATATTGAAAACTCATGTTCTGTAAAAGCTGATGGCTTCTCTCTCAGGATATGCTCAAGCCAATCAGTTGTCACAGGAAGAGAGAGAGATGAAAGCTGGCCAGTGCTGGATTACCTTGGCAGATAACCCAAAATGCCACTGAGGCAGTGGGAATGATGAATGTATGAATTCAATACTGTTAATTGATCCTTGAGATAATTTTCATTAATCAACACACTGGCAAGGGAGATTGACTTCCCATTTAGAAATACAGCTTCAATGCTGACATCAATGAAGGCTAATTGGGCTGCTGTGGCATTGATTCTAGTACATTTGCCATGTAGAACAAAGCCTGGGAGGACATGCTAGAACTCCTAGGATGTCTGACTCTTGAACACTCAGGCAGGGACTGGCTGATAAAATAGATGCCAGGTCCACAGAGTTGGTAACCACCTCCTGGTCACAGCACCCGATGAACGCTTTCATCTTGAAAAATGGACTTTGGTTCCCTGGCTGAGCTCTTTCTGAACATCTGTTTGCCTTCAACAGGTTGTTTGTGATGGCATTCTTTTTTGCAGCTCTTTATGAACAATTAGGGGTAACCCACAGTTCTGACGTCTGAACCAATGTCAAGGTGAAATACTACAGTAGGACCACTAGAATTCTGTGAGTCAGCCAAGCATGAAGAGAAGCTTCTCAATACCTATGGGTCTTTCACATGAAACATATACAAATATGGCAGTCTACAGTAAAGTGGGGAGTCTTCCAGGCATAATAAGTACCTGCAGTGATAATCTTTAGATGGGATCTGATGCCTGCAACTACAAAAACTTCCCAAGCCTCCATGAGGCATGCACCAGGAAAAGCACACATTTTCCAAAAAGCCATTCACCATCAAAAATATAATTAATTAAAACCAGAATCAAAAGAATTTTTAGTGAGGTTCTTGGCATTACAAGAATGTTTTTTCTTGGAGATCTGCATCCAAAAGTAGACAAAACAACCCTAAACTTTACTTCAAAGGAACAGTATAACCCTACCGAGAAAAAAATAAAGATGAGCTAACCGCCCATTTTATACAGAAGGCAGGTTTGCATTCTTGCACAGGAACACAGCTAGCCCTCAATGAGATGTCTGAAGAGTTCTAGGACTCAGACTTTTGGACTGGATGTAAATCTGCAGCTAATTCCCAAACATACCAAGTTATACAGCAACAGTAATCTACACACATCTACAACTGTGGGCAGTACAGAGGCATCAAACCCCTACAACACTGCATGAACGTTCTGGAGAGGGTAATTGATAAATGGATACACAGAGTAGAAGAATTGTAAGATGGGAGATGAGAAGTCTGGATTCAGATCAGGATGCATCACAACTGACCCGATGTTTTCAGTGAGACAGACACTTGAGAAGAAACTAAATGTGAGGAGAGAATCTCCAACTGGGCATCCTAGACTTGGAGAAAGCATATGACAAGGTCCCAGGAAAGCTGATCTGGGCAGTACTGCAGTGGTTTGAAGTCCCAGAAACATTGGTAGAATTAGTGCAGGCTATGTACAAGGACCCAGTGAATCAAGTACAAATAGTGTTCGTCCTCACAGAGGGGTTCCTAGTGGGAGTGGGCGTACACCAGGGTTCATCTCTGAGCTCACTGCTTTTCATGCTGGTGATGGACTACATTAGCAAACAGGTCAGAGGGGGCAGATCAACAAAGTTGCTATATGCAGACGATGTGGCATTACAAGCAGACTCTGAGCTAGAACTTCAGCACAGGGTAGGAGAATAGAATGCAAAACTGAAGGCACATGGAATGAAACTAAGCACAGATAAGACAGTGGTAATGGCAGCAAACTGGGGAAATCAGAAGAAGCTGAGAATAGAGATAGAAGGGAAGATAGTGGAAAAGGTACACAGCTTCAAGTATCTGTGAGGAGTGGTTGAGGAGAAGGGAAGTCTGAATGAAGAGGTCAAAGCTACAATCAATCCTACCAAAGGAAATGCATTAGATCTTTAGGAAAACAGAAAGGTAAAGGGAAACTAAAAGAATGAACAGTGAAAAAAAATTATACCAGGGGCTCTGCCCACTTGTGCCTCTCTTAACTAAACATACTAACGCCAAGGTCAAACCACCCTGGAAGACTGAGGGAATACTTGGTTTTCCAGTAATAACAATTTATCACTACTTATCTTAACGCATGACCTGTGAGTAAATGACTTTTCAAAAAACAACTTTTCTCAGATGGTTAAGTCCTCTCCCTATTTCACAATGTACCACTTTGATTGTGGAACAAGTCAAAAATCCAAGGAACAAGGTACAAAGAAAGAGGGTGGATTGTTTTCTGCAGCAGAAGCTGTATTCAGGGACCCAGCCTTATGTTAAAAACCTCAAGCCCACCAACGCAACTAAAAGAAAAACCTAGTCAAAATACAGTGAATACAAAAAACATTACTAGAATAAATCAGAATTACAACCTCATAGCTCTGCTTTTTAGTCATTGACAATAGAAATGGAATCATTTAGACTGGGCTGGGTTCATGGCATCTAATCACAGTTGCCACATCAATTCTCAGTGTAAAATAATTTTTCCAGTCACCAGTTAGTGCATTTCCTCCAACTTGTTCCAAAAAACAAAAATTAAACCTTACAAAAATCTTGCATGTTAATGCACGTCTTGCCAACGCACTTTTACTATCTTGAATACTATAGGTGTGCAGATAAATTCTCTTGTTCAGAGCATTGTTCGTTTTACCGATCTAAAACGCAGAACATGAAGCACACCATATAAACAATTAAAGTTGACCTACAATTAAATAAGACGTGCATTCCACATTTACTTATCAAAACAAACAAGTGTCCTTCCAAATTTGAATCAATGTAGGGAAACTGATGGCAACAGCCGCATTTAGCTGTCTGTGGAAAACCAACACTTAGTTGCTTCTTGGGTTTTAATTCTTTTTATAATAAAACAGTTATTAAATGTGATGGATGGTTGGTGGTTGATTAAACTATGTCTTTAAGGATTCACCACATTGCAGAATCTGCCAGTTTCTATTCAATATGCCTATAATTTCCTTTGACTCTAGTGTACAATGCAAAACCATTTTGTTATTACAGTTGGAAGATGGAACTAAAATTATGTTCAACAGAGTTAATTTGTATGCCGTTGTTTATAATAGCACCATATTTGTTGCGTCTGTCCTGGACAACACGTTTGTGAGCTTCCTCAATAATACTAAAGGGATAACCACTTTCAACAAACAAATTGTAATTGGTCGAACTCTTGTAAGCAAGTCTGATCATTGGAGGCAAGACGAGAAATGCAGCTAAACTGGCTTTTAACCATACTTTCTGATGGGGGGTGGTTACTCAAAGTGTAAGAAAGTATTGTAAAGAGTCGATTTGCTACAAACAGATGTTTCAATAGACCAGTCCTTTCCTTTCTTAACAGTGATGTCAAGAAAATTCATAACCTCTTGGTGAAAATGAGTAAACTCAAAAAATTCGGAAGACAGCTGAAGCTGTTTTGCAAACCAAGAGTCATCTACATCACCTGCCCATATAAAAAAAGATGTCATCCAAACAGCAATAGTAACAGGAACAAAGTTTCAAAAAATTCAAGTGGAACATAGATTTAATCTCCCATCTTAATAGTACAGCACTGGCAAATGTGGGGGCACAAGCGGCCTCCATTGCAACCCACATAATTGTTTGTAGTGCCCCTATTCAAATGAAATAAAGCTATTGTCTAATATGAGCTCCAATAAACCAGTAGCTAAAGACATCGCAAACAGAATGACCTCCATATTGGGAAATGATCTCATTAAACCACTGAATGCCTTCTTCGTGGGGAATAGCAATGAAAAGATTTTTAAGATCAAAAGTAACCAAAATGTGTGAATCATTTACAACCCCCTAAGCTTGTCTAAAAAGTCCCAATAATCTCTGATAATATGGGTAAAGTTGTTAAACAATCCCTTTAACTTACAGTCCACAAATTTAGCTAGTGATTCTGTAATCGATCCACCTGCAGAGACTATGGGACACAGAGGGAGGTCAGCAATGTTGGAATGAATCTTAGGTATTCCAAATATTTTTGGGGATGACTGGATGTTTTACTTTCAAAAAAATTCATGGAAACCCAAAAGTATAATATCAAAAAGCGACAATTTATCAAAGTGCACATTAAAAGCTTTATAGGCTAAATTAATCTTGTTGATGGAAACAATTATGTATACTGACAGGATGCACCTATTGTTGACTGACCAACCAGAATAGTCCACAGTATCCATAATGACCACTCCCCCACCTCTGTCCAGTTTCATGCAGCATATATTACTATCACATATAATTGCATTTAAAATATCAGGCTCCTGTTTTTGACAAGTTACACCATTTATTTTTACACTTGCTGCTTAGTAACCCTCTTATATCCCGTTCACACATTCTCTCGTAAATGCTAATAATGGGATGCAATGGGGGACTGGTTGTGCTTTTATGTCTGAAATTACTGTTGGTGGGTTCACCTTCCATGTTTCTACCAATCAAAACTTGAAAATTAAGCTTTTTGGTGAAAATTTTCAAGTCTCACAAGGTTTTTTCAGTGTTGGCCCGACTATAAGATACAAAGGCAAATCCTTTCAAAAAACACTTTATGGTGTTCAGGACCAATAATAATAATATCTGAAAAATTGTAATTATTAAAATTGTAGTATGAAGTAACAGGAACGAACCTTTTTCAGATCCGGATAGTTGTAGATTACCAGTGAGAGGAATACATACTGAATCCAATATTAATCCTTGTGCCTGCTCCATTTCTGTGTGTTGTGTGAGTGCTGATAATTATTTGAATTCCTTCCTTGTTTGTTAGCTAGGCATTCGAATCTCCAGAGTGCCAATTGATGTAAAGGGAGGGCATCGACTTCATCATGGATGCTGTTTTGCTAATTTTTTGCATAAAAATCCGAGCTGAAGTCTCTCACTCTTTTAGCTGAGTTTGGAGCTTTAGTATATACAGTTCTACTGTTGTAACTGTGATCACCACAAATACATTTTTTGTCTTTTCCTCGTTTGATAAATATTAATTTGGACTCAATCTGCCTGAAGACATTACTGAAATTGATCTTGTGTCTAGGGAAGTCGAGTTCTGAAGAGATAGAATTCATAAGCTTAGAGATATCGTCTTTGAGCAAATGCATCCGATGCTGACCAAATGGGTCAAGTCCAGTTTTGTCAAACCATTCAAGGAGCTCTAGATGAAAAGGTGAACTCTCCTCAACCCCTCTGGAAAGTTCCAAAGTCTCAAACCTTTTGGTACATGTTTCCGTTTTAAGCCTTTACCAAGAAAAATAACTGTCCAACTGAAGAGACTTGTACTTAAAGTCCTATTGAGGGCATGAATCTGCTCATTCATGATAAAGAATGCACCATCAGGAGAATGAATGTAATCTTTATCCACAGGGTGATTAAAGTTATCAAGCCATCTATTAACATTGGTGGTCTCACTGAAATCACAGAATGAGGAAGACAGTGCATGTTTCATAGCATTAGAACTACCTCACAAAGATTGTAGAAAAACAGGAGGAGTTCCTAATACTGTTTCCTTAGTAAATGGACCTCCATTAGTAGCTACACCATCAGCCTGTGACAGATACTGTGACAACTGCTGAACAAGCAAAGTTAAACTTCCCACTAGACCAGTTAAATCCACATTACCAGGATACACATTGGGGGTGTCTGAAAAAAGTAGGCCCTGCGAGTCAGGAGTAGACATACCAGCTGCACACTTGAGAATCAAGTAATCCAAAGTAGATAGCTGGAACCAGTACATACACAGGAAGTAATAAAATTGAAAATGACCAGGTAGCTTAAAACTCGCAAACAATACCATTCATTTGCAAAGTTAAAACTACGGTTAAGGGCTTTCATCATTAACTTTAAGTTAGGTGATACTTGTGGGTGTATCTGTTGGATTTGGGGCAATTCCTCTTATCTGGAGGATTAAACTTCATTTTTTTGAATATGTACACAGCCTTGTGTATTTCTTCGAAATTAATAGGTTATAGGGTGTTCTGAAAATGTATATAGTTATTTGTTTACGGGTTTTCATTAAAACACACAAAGTTTTCAAAAATTGACAGGTTCAAAAGGAGATACCAAGAATTAACTGTATAAAAGATCACCCTGTCAAACACCATTGCGTGCATGTAACACAAAAGTTGGAAATACATATTCAAAAAAACTGTCATGCATAATAGATGAGAACAACAACTTCTTATCATAATGGCTGCATTATCTGTGTCATCTTGGAAAGTAAGTAATCTTACAAGTATAGACAAAAAGGAAACAGTATTCAATTACATTAAGAAATGTAGAGTGCAAACAGCAATGCTGCAGGAGACACATTTGGAAAGAATGAGCATGTGAATTTGATAAAGAAAAGATTTCAGGATGGATATTCAGCAGAATATCATGGACAAAGGGAAAGAAGTAACTAACTGTTACACGAGTTCCAATAGTGATAGAAAAGGGGAAAAAGATAATAATGGGAGATTTGTGGTAGTAGGGAGCTATTGGCAAGAGAAGAGGATTATGCTGACATGTATTTATGTTCCACCTAAAACTACTATTATGGAACTTATGAAAATCTGGGGAGAAATAAACAGCTTTCTGCATGGAATATTACTAACAGGTGGGGACTGGAACCACACCTCTCAACCTCTTAGAGCTAGAAATCTGGACAAAGCCTAAAACAATGTGGGAACAAAGGCCCAAAGATAGGAACTAATTTTAAATATCGCTTTTATAACCTTAAAAAATTTCTAGAAAAACAGGATTTATGTTAGTATGCATTTTCTGAAGGATAAGAAGTCGGGAAAACAACTGGCTTCAGTCCTTAATGATTTGTCAGAAACCCACAAGTTTTACGAAGAACAGACCAAAAATATGAGGCACAAATCTGGACATTCTGCAAAAATTTGGATACTTCAGAAGTATGACTAGAACTTGATTTGCGACAGTGAGGATGTATCTGGGGGACCTAGAGGGGAAAATATAACAAAAAGAGCATAGATTTCTAAAGTAACTTATGAAAATATTTAATATAGAAGTTGTGAACTGAGATAATTGAGATATTATTCACCAAGATGTAATAACTGTGCTAGACTAGGCAGAAATTATATTTCGAAGGAACATGTGCATTTAATTGAAAGCTTCAACACTCATCCGATAACTATTTTGGATCAAGCACTAATATAAAAATGCAGAGTAGTGAAGTAGAAAGACACTGGCACCTTACCTGTTAAAAAGAGAGGAATGTATAGAATGGGTAGCTAAAATTATGTGAGAGTTATTAAGGAAGATTTTTTTTTAGACATTATAGCTAGTGAATGGAAAAAATGATTCGAGATTAAAAACAGGGTAGGAATTAAAAAGAAAGATATACGGTTAAAAAGTAATATGAATTATTAAAAGGAGACAACAAAGGTTAAACTACTGTAGAATAAGGAGACTCAAAGAACAAGAAGAGGCACAACTGCAAAGTGTTAAAGAGAAAATAAGGGAGTATCTGGACAATATACATGACTTTAGAAAGATCACTAGTTTTTGATAACTCCAGAGCACAAAAAACTTCTAACATGACTTAGGCAGCAGAAAGTAGAAAGGGTTGTTTCCAAATTTAGGGAAGAAATAACCAAGGATCCTGTACAGGTATTAGAGATATTTCTTGAATTTCATGAAAATTTATATAAAGAGATAAGCAGAAATCAAGAAAGAGCACACATGGAAATATTTATGGAAGACTAAATTATGCCAAGATTAGAGGTAGATGAGGCTGAACAATGAACAGTTAAGATAGGACGAGATGAGATAAAAACAGTGATGTATAATCAATCTAAAAGAAATTCTCCAGGAACAGATGATATTCCTGTGCAAGCTTGGAAGTGAGAAGGAAAAAAACTGATAAAGATCTGGAAGATTTTGTTTAACAGTATTTTAAATGGAGGGAAAGCACCAACATATTGGAAGAAAGCTGTGGTGGCTATAATACCTAAAGAATATAAAAGACCTGCCAGACCCTGCTTCATACAAACCTATTTCAATATTAAACCATGATTATAAAGTGTTTATGCCTATGCTATCTAAAAGAATGGCTGAGATGTTGCCAAAATTGATATGCACGGAACAGTGTGCTTTTGTGGAAGGCAGGCAAACATTTAACAACATTAATAGAACAATGATGATCCAGAGGGAAGCAGAATGTCAGTAAGGTCTTATTGCAGAGAAAGCATTGGACAGAGTAAGCTGGGATCCTAAGTAGGGCAATGGAAGCATGTGCATTCTATGATAACAGCAATACGGTTAACAGGGAGATTATGAAGGATCAGAGGCAATAATTAAAATGGGAGGGTTCTTCTTTGATAAGATGTGTCTGAACAGAGGAATCAGACAGAAGTGTCCCTTTTTCCTTTTGTTATCTGCTTTATATTTAGAGCCAGAGGCAAAGAAAACAAGGGACTCAGAAATTCTAGGCTATAATTGGTATGGTAATCAAAAAAAAAGTTTGCTTTACTTGCAGATGATATTATTATGCACCACACAAATCCTGAGGAGGACATCTCAATGTTATGGAACATTATGAGACAGTGTCAAGTCTTTGCTGGATATAAAATTAATGACTATAAAGGCTATAGCTGTTAATGATATACCCATGCATGAACTGGTTCAGCAATATCCATATTTATGGGGACATTATAAGATGGAGTACTTAGGAGTATGGATTAAAAAGGCAAAGACTTCTGTTATGCCAGCTAAGGATATGTGGAAAGAGACTAAATAAAAAAAAAACTGAGAAGCCGGAAGCTTTTGTTTACAAATATGGATAGTAAGATGCATGCAGTGAAAATTTCAGTCCATTTAGTTTTAAATACAGATCAGACATATTTTTTGTCAACCAGATGAGATGTTGTGGACAATAATTAATAGAGTTAAAGGAATTTATATGGGAAGGGAAGAGGGCAAGATTATGTGTGTGTATGTGTGTGTGTGTGTGTGTGTGTGTGTGTGTGTGTGTGTGTGTGTGTGTGTGTGTATATGTAGTGTAGTGTTTATATACATGGGGGTATACATGTGTGATTTGGATCAACTATGCATGCATATATATATATATATATATATATATATATATATATATATATATATATATATATATATATATATACAAACACACACACATATATATATATATATATATATACACACACACACACACACACACATTATATGCATCTACACACACACACACACACACACCAAGTTACAAAATGTAGTCCTCGTAAAAATATACTTAAGTGGAAAGTATTTTTTTATTTCCGAGTCTTACGACAATTATTATAAAGTAATGCATACCAAAATCCAAACACTAACAGTACATTATTTAAAGAAAAAGTTTAATAGTAGAAGAAAAATTAAAAATATATTTTAGTTACCAAACCATACATGTGCACAGCACTTTGGGATTGGAGGATGGGACACTATCCTGTAAGGATGCTGTTATTCACTCATCTGTTGCTACAGTAAGTACCTTTTATAACTGCACTGTGTATATCTTAAGCTCCACTACCACAGGAAATCACATATATTACTAGCTCAATGACTTGGTGGCTACTCTACTGCAAACCTGCAGGCCTGCTAAAGAAAATCCTGCTAAACATTTACACCAGACACTGAATATATAATAATAAAAGTATGAATGATGGATCAGGTAGTGGACTCTCGTATACCCTGAGCTGAATCAGTTCAGAAGGTGGCTGCAGAGGTACTTGATGAACAAGTACAATGGGTCCTAACCTTACCAAATGTTCTTTTCTACACACCACTGCAAAAGCAATGGGAATTAGTCAAACACTCAAAAAGGTCTGCTGCATTACTCTCAACCATGTTTTCCTTTCATAAAAGGAGCAAACAACTGACCAGACTGACTAATCAGTTTACCCTTTGCATTTAAAACCTCATTCTGCTTTTGTTTTGTCACACTGGGAGGAAAGCAGGAAGATGGTTGGATTGCTCAAATTCAATTGAGAAATTTATTTAGACATGAAAGGAGGACTTGTTTTTAAAGACACCCTACGTTTCTGAACACTGTACAAAACTCATTACACGCTTAAGCTTGCAATTCAGAAATACCTTGCGCTGAGGTAACTACAACTAAAATGAGAATCTTGCAAGCAAGTATCCGCGGTCAAATGAACAGACAGTTTTGAAAGAGAGAATTTTTTTTTCAGTTAGGCAATTCAGATCCCATGCTGGAGCCAATGATTGGTCTAAGGTAGTTTCTTATGTAGAGTACCATTCAATAACTGCTTGACCACTGCATCTGCAGGTATGTAGGGAGTTTAAATGGAATAAGAGAAGGCAAGTCTGAGGTGCATACTCTTCTAGAGGAATAAGACAAACGTGTGTTACACAGATGTACCAGGCACCAACAAATTTGGGGAACAGAAATACCATCCAATGTTAAAAGATCTCCTTTGACACCAAACGGAAAACCATGCCAATTTGGTAGGTAAACATCTTCTTATATCTGGTCTTTTTGGTTAAAATTGTTCTAACAAATGGTTATTTGAGTACATAAATCAAGTGTTTAGGTATGTTTCTGCAAGTAAATTTCATTTAGAGGAATATTATCTGCATAGGGTTATGGCATTCAACTCTACAATTAGTTTCTCACATAAAAAGTACTAAAGGTGTGATTCACGAGATAAATTCATCAGATTCTAGTACTTATGGGAGAAAATAACCACTTTTTAAATAGTCTGTTATTCTTTTACAGAGATGAATGTCAGAAAAGGAGAGAGGTATGGTTCTGGTCAGCTGAAATGTGAGAAGCCATTTACATAGGGCCAACCAAGTACAAAGTGCCATTTCAACTTTAAAAAATAGTATGTAAAGAGCTGAATGAATGTCTTTAGTTGGAGAAAAGGCTCAAGAACAATTATGGAGGCACAGTAGTACCAAATACCCCAGGAATTGCCCACTCAGACATTAGATCAGAAACATCTCTCACTGCTCATGTCATTTTACAGTGGCAAAAACAGGTAAATTGCAAGTTTTCTTTTATTTATTTTCCAATTTGTTTCTGTTTAATATCTTTTGGGGATTCTGTCTAAAATTGTCTGTCTGATATTTAGGCCTGTCTGAAGTTCTGTGAAATATTATACAAGAAGTAATACAAGTAATTCAATAAATGTGCCTGTATTTTATCACTTTATGGTACTGCAGTTCTTATTACTGTCCTTTATATTTTCTGGATCATTTTCAACATTATTTTTTCTGTGAAACAGTACAGTGACAAGAGTTTTTCATTCTTTCTGGGTTTTTTTTTGTCGTTTTAAGTATAATGCATTTAAACACAGAGTGAGGGGCGAGTCATTAAACATGCTACTTAGACCATTAACCCTGGAATGACATTTTGAAACAAAATATTATGGCATAATCAGAAGGATCACAGAAATGACACTTCAAGCACAATACCCTTCAATGTTTTTTTTAAGCTACTGATTAGAGAAAGTGGTGGCTAGCTATACCTCTTTACTATCCTACCTCCCTTATGGGGCTAAAGATGCTAGTAAGCTGGCTATGTTAACTGTATGACCTGGACCACAGAAATGGAGATATAGGCAAAATAAAGTACTTTTGAAAAGTGCACCAGGCTAATCTGAGGAGTAAAATAAGGAAAAACGTGAGCTGACAACAGCAGAGAAGTTGGCTGTATTCTTAATGTGCGTTTGGGGATACCATTTAAAGAGAAATGATGACATCAGCATTTTGGGACATTAAAAGCTCATGTTGTTCTAAATCAAATGTCTCAGTGTTGGAGAAAAGACCAGGGGATGAGTAGAAGAATGGACTTGTACCAGATTGGTGTTGGGAGGTCAAGATGATCAGGAAGAAGACCAACAACAATTTGAAATTAGTGAATAAATGGGAGAAATGTGTAGCATTGTTCCCAATGTAGCTTAGACATAAGAACAGTGGTTCTGTAAGAAGTGACTGAAAAAGACTGGAAGTTTGCTGACCATATTAAACTGGTGAGAGAACTCGAGCAGAGACCCCTACAACACTGTCATTAGAGTTTGAAGAGACTGAAGAAGTAAATGCAAGCAAAATATTTTTGCTCTTATTATTACAGCAGAATTCAATACGTAAAATGCATATTTACATTATAAAGCAGTTCTATATAGTATGTAGATTTTAAATGCAAGATGGGAGAGTTTTACCAGCGGCTGCTATATATGTTAGTGATATTAAAGAAAAAATACTTTTTCCTAACTGCAATGTATCCCGCTTTTACATTGTAACAAGACAAGAAAGGTTGGAAAGAAGCATGTTAAAATTAATAGAATGTTGCGATCTTGGGCCATGAGGGGCTGGGCAGAGGAAAAGTGTATTTATCATATGTGTAATACAAGATTAATTCCCCTGTTTTATTTGACATCTTGACTAATTTCTTAGTTTAAGCTTCAGACAAGGTATTTTTTAAGTAAACAGGCTTAAAAAAAACGAGATAAATGAAAAGAATGTTTATTTTTACATTAGCACATTTTTTTAGCTGAAGACACAGAACAAGCAGGGGCAAGCAATTAGCCTTGGGGCTGACAGTCTGATCTGAGTGAAATATGCAATGAATATTATAATTAACTTTGAAAGTGAACTGGCAAGTACTTTGGTGAAATAAATGAAACTCAGGAAAAAAAAAAAAACAATCAAGTAAAGATCCAAGTTGTTCCACAAACATAAACATATAGTTTTATTACCAATCTGGCACCTTAGCTATTCGCCTCCTTGGGATAGGACATCAAAACACTGATTAGTTGCTTTTATACAGGAATGAACCCAGCAAATTACATAATTAATCAAATCAATTTAACCAATATTAAATATATATTAAGGTTCATAGATATGTACTAGGCTAACTGCCCTTGTGGGCCATTACTTTCAGATATAGATAATTAACTTTATGTTTCTGAAAGCATTTAAATAAAAGATAATTTTATACTTAATTTATTAATTTTATTAATTTGGTTTAAAGATAGGTAGTACACTTTTTGAATGCTAAAAGTTAAAGTTTACTGAGAACATGCATGTTGTTTGAACACAAGTTGTAACATGTGCTTCTAGCATGAAGAACCATAATTTAAGAAGAGGCAATGTCTCTGAGTACAGCTCCCAATTTAAAGCTACTACCTCTGTATGGAGGGATCAACTCCCCTTTTTGGAAAATGTATACATTTCTGTGTGTTTGATACCCATTAAAGGAGAACTGCACAAAAACTTAAAATAAATAAATAAATAAATACACACACCTGCGCGCGCACACACACACATGCTTTTCAGCATATCTTGAACTTATCGGCGTTACTAACGCCTCTGTATCCAAGTGGTTTTTATTATTTTCTAATGCCCTGAAAGAGGACAGCCATGGGCAGCATGATTTTATTTTACAGTTAATCTCTTCATCTTCTTGATGTTATTTTACAGGGGAAGACATCTGAGGATCATTTACTATGGATTTCTCTCTCAACAACTTATAACACTACCGTGACCACCTACTTTTGGCTATCAGCATCAACCTGCATTTTTAACTACTTTGCTTCCTTTCATTTTCATTAACAGCTATTTCTGCTACAGCAGTTTAAGGAATATTTGAATACATATTGTATGTCTAAACCATTATGCTTATGCAAATATCTTATGCAATCACATGTAATGATCTGCTATATGTTTATAACTGAATGTATAAACCACAATGCTCATGTAAATATCTTCTGTATAGTATGTTTGTAATTGTTCTGTAGCTTTTCTCCTCAGGCCTCTGCTGAAAACGGACAGCTCTGTCCAGTCGGACTTCCCTGGTAAACAAATAAATAAATTAAATAATAAATATTTGAATGAAAGGCTTGAAAATGTAGTTGAGTTAACTGTTCTTTAAAAAATAACAACTGTGGTCCAGTCCTGAACTGTGAGAAATCAAAATAACAACTGTGGTCCAGTCCTGAACTGCGAGAAATCTGACCCCTGTGATTAATAGGTTGGGCTCAGATTGTGTGTGTTTAATTCTAGTTACAATATTAAAATCTGTGAATGCATGTCTTTGATGTTAATCTTCCTTCCTGAACTCACTGACTTGTCTCAACAAAACACTGTGTGGAATCCCAAAATAATGCAACAAAGATGCACTTTTGCAGAAACTACAGTGTAGAAAAAATGGAAAATCAAATATTGATAGAAAATAAGAGTAAGATGATAACACTTTTTCTCTGGGGTGCTCACAGTTTCATTAAAGGGAAACGTAACCAATTTGCAAAGTGTGACTTTTTTTTTTTTGCATCTAAAAACTAAGCTTGAAAGCCTTGCTTTTGTTTAGACTCCAGGCTACACTATCTGAGGTGTGATGTTGGCAAGTTATGAATGATGAGGCACACTTGAATGCCACTGTTTTCCTAATGTCTCTAACTGGAATAAGTGCTCTAATCTAATTACTCTGCCACTATTAGTAGCCTTTGTCACGGATGACAAAAAAATTGCAGGAAAGAAGAATTTTAGAAGAAATAAGCTTTCAGCAGGAATTATTATTTATGGGTGGAGGACTGGAACCTAACTTGCAACAGTGATGCTGGGTTAGAGGGACATAAACAGTTGATAGATTTCGACAGCAGTATAAAATGTGGCAAGTTTTGCAGAAGGACCTTGGACTAAATTTACTTATTTCCCATAACAATAATAGAGACCCACTAGACAGAAATTATATTCCACGTAAGCAAGTGAATCCAACTGAAAGCTTTCAGATCCATTCAAAAACTATACAAGATCATGCTCCAATAAAATGATACAAATGCAGGGTAGCAACATAAAAAAATAGATACTGATGTTTTCCTATTTGCTGGTTACAAAAAGAGGATGGGTAGTGGATATATGACAGCTAATATATAGAAGACAGAAATTACTTCAATCACAGCTAGCGGGTGATTTAAAATAGCAGAAATAAGAGGGAGGGACAGGAATTACTTAGTGAAGCTGACAAAGTTTAAAGTATTACAGAAGAAGGGGAATCTTACAGTACAAGAACAGGTGCAACTGTAGAGTGCTAAATGGTTATTAGGTCAGTATTTGGTTTATATGCAGGAGTTTAAAAGGGTTGCTGTTATGCAACAACTTTTTGATAACTCTAGAATGCAAAAATGTTATCACAACAACTTCAGCAACAGAAAATAGAAAGAATTGTAGTGAAACATAGGCAACCTATGACAAGAAAAATAACCAGAGATCCAATAGCGGTATAAGAAATATTTCACAAATTTTATGAACATCTACATAAAGCACAGGAATGGTGATTCCAGGAAATGGCACAAATGTAAATATTTATGGAAGATTTAATTATGCCAAAGTTAGAGGAAGATAAGCTCAACAGTTAAAAGCCAAGATCGGCACAGATGAAATAAAAATGGTGAAGTCGGCCTGAACAGCTAGCATTCCAGTGGAAATGTGGAAGTTATGAGAGGAAAAAGTGCTAAAGATCTTGAGGGATTTGTTAGTTTTAACACTATTTTAAAAAGAGGTGGGCGAGTACCAGCATCTTGTAAGAAAGCTGTTGGCTGGTGTTATCCAAAAAGGGGTAAATACCATTCAGATCCAGCTTTACATACACCTGTTTCAATTTTAAACCAGGATTATAAGGTGCTTATATCTATGCTAGTGAAGAGAATGGTAAGGGTGACACAAAAGTTGATAGGAATGGATCTATGTGGTTTTGTGGAGGGAAAGCAAACATCTGACAACATTAAGAGAACAATGATGATACAGGGGGGGGGGGCAGCGTGTAAGAAAACAATATTATTGGTATGACTGGAAGCAGAAAGTATTTGATCAGAGTCAGTCAAGATTACATGCATAGAACAATGGTGCTATTTACATTTTCTCAAACAATAACAGGGTTAATAAGGAGCAAAAATACAACTGCAGGGCAAGGACTAATGTGGGACAGTCCCTCTCGAACAAGATATGCTTGAATAGAAGAAGCAGGTACGGATATCCCCTTTCACCACTGTTATTTGCTTTACATTTAGAAACACTGGCAAAGAAAACAAGTTATTTACAAATTCAAGAGCATAACTTGAATTGTACTAAAAAGAGATGTCTTTATTTGAAGATGACATTATTCTGTACTTGATAAATTCAGAAAGGGATTTTTAGGTGATGTAGATTAATTTGAAACAGTTTCAGTTTTTCTGAGGACATAAAATAAATGAAGATAAAATGCATTTTAAACCCCCCAACCTTTTTCAACTTGCAG
Organism: Protopterus annectens; assembly: GCF_019279795.1. Taxonomy (NCBI): domain Eukaryota; kingdom Metazoa; phylum Chordata; order Ceratodontiformes; family Protopteridae; genus Protopterus; species Protopterus annectens. Next base: position 1,143,392,015 of record NC_056731.1, read on the forward strand.
CAAACACACAAAATTATACCCATTTTCAAAAAAAAAGAAGTTATGTTCTTACCATAACGTTCCATGTGAATTGTTCATCTCGCCTTTGTTCTTACACACGGGTTCGGAGCCGATCCACAGCTCCGAGTCGGCCACATCACCAGCTCAGCATCTTCGAGAAAGCTCGAGGCACAGTTCTATCCCATGATCCTCCTGTGCTAACCCTCAGATCTAGTTTGCTAACACCAGAAGAATCCCAGTAGTTATTGCGCCTTAAGCGAGTAGAAAAAAACGCAACCACACTGTCTGAAACTTTGTCATCAATAGAAGATAAAAGATCCCATCCCTGATGTACACTAGGAAGCTCAAGAATAACAATATCTAGAGAAGACTGAACCCGAATGCAGTCTTACCCATTCTTCGAGAACGCAGGATGGGGGATGGAGGGGGGGGATGTAAGAACAAAGGCGAGATGAACAATTCACATGGAACGTTATGGTAAGAACATAACTTCTTTATGTGAAATTGTTCGATCTCGCCGTTTGTTCTTACACACGGGTAGCGTCCCTAGCTCCTTTATCCTGGGTGGCTCACGGGAGAACATTCCTAAGAACAGTGGAACCAAACGTCGCCCTGTCTCTGGAGATTTTGTCTAATTTGTAGTGAGCGATGAAAGTATGTGGTTTCGCCCAAGTTGCCGCCACACAAATTATATCTAATGGCAAGCGGGCGGCATGGGCTAAGGAAGTAGCAGTCACCCTCGTAGAATGAGCCTTGGGTTTAAAGGGGAGTTGTTGCTTTGATTCTGAATATACGAAATTTATACAGTCTGAGAGCCATTTGGATAAAGTAACTTTTGTTACCGCCTTTCCCTTCCTTTGGTCAGCATATGATACAAACAGTTGGTCTGATTTTCTGTATTCCTTCGTCCTAAGTAAAATCTCAGCGGCCTGTGGACGTCTAATTTGTGCAGCATGTATTCCAACTTACTGGAGTGATTTTTGAAGAAGGTGGGTAGTTCAATCGATTGATTAATATTTTGGACTGAACAAATCTTTGGAAGGAAGGACGGATTGGTGCGCAATGTTACCCTATCTGGATGAAATATCATATATGGGGGCCGAACAGATAATGCTTGCAACTCTGAAACTCTCCGGGCGGAAGTGATGGCAACCAGAAAAAGTGTCTTCCACGATAAAAATTTTAGAAGGGCTGTGGCGGCTGGTTCGAATGGGGGCAACATGAGCTGTGATAACATCAGGTTAAGATTCCATGGGGCCACTGGACTACGAAAAGGGGGGGACGGAGGTGAAAGGTACCTTTCATAAAGGCTTTGCAAAGTCTGTGAGACATGAGGGAACTATTTCCCTGGCCAACATGAAAATTAGATATAGCCGCAAGTTGTACCCTTATCATGGAAGTCGATGCTCCTTCATGAAAAAGTGTCGAAAGAAACTCTAATATCTTGTATACTGGAGCCCCTGATGGATCTATACCCTGCTGCGAGGCCCAGTACGCAAAGCGTTTCCATTTGCTGTTGTATAGCTTCCTTGTGGACGGCTTGTGGGTAGATACAATTATGTGTTGTACTGCAGGGGACAATAAATCTGAACTGGCTAAGATGGGAAGCGGAGCAGCCTAGCTGTCAGTTTGAGGGACTTGAGAGATGTGTGAGGAACTCCCACTGAGTGCGTCAACAGATTTGGCACTGGGTCCAGAATCCATGGTTCCTCCACCTGATGAGTTTGAAGGAAGGGGAACCAGATTTGTCGAGGCCAGAATGGGGCTATCAGAATTATGGTCCTTTCCAGACGTTTGGCTTTCTGCAGGAATTTGGGAATTAGTGGAACAGGGGGAAAAGCATAAAGGAGACCTGGGGGCCAATCGTTCACAAGTGCGTCCCTGGGGGCACCCCCCGGGGGGGTGTATTAGGGCAAAGTAGCTTCTGCATTTGGCATTCAATGGGGATGCAAATAGGTCGCAGCAAGGCTGGCCCCATCTGCGGAAAATCTTTTCCGCGACTTGAGATTTGAGGGACCACTCGTGGGGCAACAGGATGGCTCTGCTCAACCTGTCCGCAATGATGCTGGATGTCCCCGGGATGTGCGTTGCTATCAGAAAGCATCCGGTAGACACAGCCCATTGCCAAATCCTGAGGGCCTCTCTACACAATGGATGAGACCTTGTTTGTTTATGTACCAGACTACTGACATGTTGTCCGTCTGAACTGTCACTGTTCCCAGAGGCAAGAACTTTTGAAAGTGTTGCAACGCAAGAAACACTGCTCTCAGCTCTAGGACATTGATGTGCAGGTTGTACTCCAAGTTGGACCATTGACCTTGGACTGTTCTGCCCTGAAAAAGTCCCCCCTCACCCTATCAGGGAAGCGTCCATGGTTACAGTAGCTATACGACTGGGCAACACAAACAGTCGGCCTACTGTTAGGTCCTGACTGTGCATCCACCATAGATCATCTCGTTTGCAGGAGTTCGTGATTAAGATCTCGTGAGATAGTGGAAGTTGTAGGTACGACCATTGAGCGAATAGCATCCATTGAAGGATCCTCATGTGCATCCTGCCTAGGGGAACTACGATAAGACCGGCTGCCATCATTCCTAGTACTCGCAAGACTTGTTGAGCAGGGACTCTCTTGCTCTGAAGAAGGATAGAAATTTGATTTCTGAGGGCTGATACTCTTAGTGGGGGGAGATTGATTCGAGCCAGGGAAGTGTCTAACTCTGCCTCTATAAATGAGATGCACTGTGAGGGCGATAAGACAGATTTTCCAAAATTGACTGTTATGCCCAGAGAGGAGCAAAGATTGATGGTGTAATCCCTGGCTTACACAAGACGATACTCGGTGGTGGCGGACAGGAGCCAGTCGTCTAGGTAAGGAAACACTCGGAATCCCATTTGTCTCAGGTGAGACGCTACTACTGCCATGCATTTGGTGAACACCCTGGGGGCTGAGGTGAGGCCAAAGGGCAGAGCACGAAACTGGAAGTGACTGGCTCCCAGCCAGAAGTGCAGGTGATCTCTGGACGCTCTGGCCATTTTGATATGGTAGTACGCATCTTTGAGATCTATAGAGCACATCCAGTCGCCATCCTGTAGGAAAGGAAGGATCGACTGTAGCGTGACCATCCGGAACTTTTCCTTTTTCACGAAAGTGTTGAGTCTGCTGAGGTCCAAAATTGGCCTCCAGTCCCCTGTTTTCTTTGGAACTAAAAAGAATCTCGAGTAAGTTCTGGATCCTTTCTGGTCCGCCGGGAGTGGTTGGATGACTCTGTTTTCAAGCAGCCTTTTTATTTCTACGGCTGCCTGGTCTCGCAGACTGGGTGGAACATCTGGGAGCTTTTTGGGGGCAGGTGGAATTTTTATAAATGGAATAGTGTAGCCTCTGGTAACTATGCTTTTTACCCAGGAATCCAATGTAAGATTTAGCCAGGCCACTGGGTATAAAGCCAAACGACCCCCGACTGCCTCCAGAGTAGGACAGCCGGGCATGCACTCAGGAGTGCTGAAAGGGCCTTCCAGAGAACGTATCTCTGTCGCCCTGATTCTGCGGACCCCCTCTGCCGCCTGGACGGCGTCTTCCATTTCTTCCCCCTCCTCTGCCTCTGGAGGGGGCATCACTCTGTGTGGGCTGAAAGGATCCCTGAGTTTTTCGGAACCACATTTTTCCGCCTCTTTGCCCTTTGGGGTATGGTCTAGATGGGGCGGAAAAACGGACCCCTACGGCAGACAGGGTTTTCCCTTCTTGCTCGCAGCTAGTGAGAGTCTCCTTTACTTTGGGACCAAACAGTGAGGCACCATCAAAAGGGGCGTTAGCAAAGGAAGACTTGAAGGCTTCCACAAAGGAGCATAGGCGCAGCCAGGATTGTCGGCGCAGCCAGGATTGTCTCCTCAGAGGAATTGCTGAGGCTGCCGCCCTACTCGAACCTTCGGCTGCATATGAAATGAGCCTCATGGATGAGTTAACTATGGAGTTGAGGGTGTTACGGTGTGCTGTCACTTTCTCGGAGACAGCAGCATCTGTATTGCCCTGGAGAGCATCTCCCAGTTCCTTGAGGAGATCTCTCTCTAGACGCGTGAAGTACGTAAGGTAGTTCAGCGATCGCATGGAAAACGTCGCAGAACTAAAGATGCGCTTCCCATATCTGCCCATCGTCCTAGAATCCTTATTAGGAGGATGGACAGAGGAAGATGATTCAGACATTTCCTTTTTAGTGGCTGCCGCCACCACCATAGTATCCACTGGCACTCCTTTAGTTAGAAAGCTTTTATCTTGAGGGGCCGTGATATACTTGTTGGGTCTGCGGGGGATCGGTTCCACTGTATCAGGTGTCTCCCATGCCCTTTGCGCTATCAGGTCCATGAGTTCGTCAAAGGGAGGGGTCACCCAGGAGGTAGAAGGTTGAGCCCCAAATGCCTTCAGCAATACCGATTCGTCTACAGAAGGGGTAAGGGTCTGCCAGTCTCCCCTCTGTTTCAAGATTTCCAAAATGTCAGCAAAGGAGACATCTTCAGAGGGGGACCGTGGGGACCCTTCTGCTTCATCCAAATCGGTATCAGAGGTCAGAGATTCCTGTGGGGAATCAATGTGCCTCCTCTTGCACAATCTTTTCCTCGGTACATCCTCAGAGGGGGTTTCTGGGGAGACATCCGAGGAACTAGGGGTGCCCTCTGGGGCTGGCTGAGGCACTGGGTCTCGACGCTTGGTAGGAGCCGAAGGTACAGAAGCAGAACGCGGACCCTTTGGGGGAGGAGAAGATGATGCCGATGACGTATGTGTCTGTTCAGACAAGACCTTCCTCATGATGTCGAAGGCACCGCTGCCCCGGCTCGAGGATCCCATCGGTTCCGAAGAAGCCGGTAGTTTCCCCGGAACCGGGACCACGGGCTCCGACCCTGAGTACGGATCCGAGCTGATCTGAGCCGAGGCCCCGAGGGGGAGATTCGGAACCAAAAGTTTGGCTCGACTGTTCGCCCCGGAACCTAGGAAAGATAGTCGGCTCCGAGACCCCCTGGCTGGTTCCGAAGGTGTGGAGGTCAACGGTGCCGATAGCGCTACTGGAGGCTTCGGCACCGAGGGCTCTACAATCATCGGCTCTTCGATCTCTGGCACCGACGAGGATCTGTCTCGAGGGCAGGAAGAGCCTCGAGTTTCGAAACCAATTGAGACGAAACTTCGATTAATTTGGACAGAGCCGAGTTCTCCATTAGCTTCTGTACCACTCGGTCCAAGTCGGAGTCGGAAAGCGGCCTCGAAGAACGGGTCGAAGGGGCTAAAGCTGTCACCGAGCGAAGGACTGAAGGCGGTGGCACCTCCGATACCGGCTCCAATACCTGAGTCTCAATCAGAGATAAGCATTCGACGCCCGACCCCGAGGTCTTTGGAGCCGGTGTCCGAATCTGAAAAGAGGTGCTCAGAGCCAAGGACTTAGGCTCCAACACTCGTGAAGACTTGGACCCCTTCGAAGACTTGGACACTTGTTCAGCCTTGTCCAGAACCTCCTGAAATTCGGGTTTTAATAACCCTCTGTCCACCAACTTCCTGCGCCTTTCTAGCATGACCCTCCCACTGAAGGAATGACAGATGGAACAGTCTTCCTGCAAGTGGAGAGGGCCAAGGCAGTAGACGCAGGAAGAATGGTTATCAGTAATGGACATCTTTTGTCCACACTGACACCTTTTAAAGCCTGACTTGGCTTTTTCAGACATAGTATCTAACCTAAATATACAAATTTCTAACAACACACTTATATATATATATATATATATAATTATAACAACACACTACAAACACTTGTAAAAGTAAGAATAATTCCTATCTCTAATATATATGAAAAAGAGAAGAAAATTTTAAGGCAGAAATTAACAGTTTAAACCCTACTGTCAGTCCTGACAGAATTACCACAAGGCCTTAACTACGGCAAAAATTTACTAAACTACTTTAAACTATTTTAACTATTGAAAAAACACACTCTGTAATAAACTATCACACTAGTAACTACTTTTTAACTATTTTAAATATTTTTGACAACTACAACTTCAAAAAAGAATGAAAAAATACTGGCCTGAGCCTCTCACGATGCGATCTGCTGCTAGCGGCAAACTAGATCTGAGGGTTAGCACAGGAGGATCATGGGATAGAACTGTACCTCTAGCTTTCTCGAAGATGCTGAGCTAGTGATGTGGCCGACTCAGAGCCGAGGATCGGCTCCGAACCCGTGTGTAAGAACAAATGGTGAGATCGAACAATTTCACATAGGGTGTTTAGCCAAAGAACAGACTGATTAAATTTTACTCATACTTGTAGGGACATTTATAAATCCCAACCCTTCTTAACATGCAGCAAACACACACAACTATAAACACTTTGCAAATATAGAGGGTTTATTCCATGCATGAATTGGTTTTGCACTATCCATGTATGCATATGAGGACATAAAATAAAATACTTGCATATCCAGATTAAAAGGATTCTGTTATGGCAGCTAATAATGTGTAGAAAAAACTAAAAAGCTAATACAAAAATTGAGGAACTGGAAGCTCATGGTTAAGGATATGGGTAGCAAGATACACGCTATGGAAATATTTTAATTCCATTAATCTTGTATACAGATCAGGCATATTTTTATCAGCGTGAGGAGAAGCAGTGACTGACAAAGAGCTGAAGGAATTTTTTTAGGAGGTGAAGAAGGCAAAAGTTAAACATTTTCTCCCCAAAGAACAAGGTGATTTAGTTTTTCCCGATTTAAAGTGGTATTTTGGAAATTACAGTTGTGTACACTTACCATAAATGCAGATGTTAGAGTGTATTCACTGTTGCAGTCATCACATTTGGGTTATCTGCCTGCAGGTAGCCCTCAGCCAGACTGAATACCAAAGTCTTTGGATTTCTGCATTGGATGCTGTCGCTGCTTCAATGACATCAGGTCGTCAGGGGTATAAAACATGCAGCCGACACCATTACATCAGCTTTTCTTGCCCCAGATGTCAGGTGCCCCCAAAATAGGAAGCAATGATATGGTGTGGAACACCCCCAGCAAAAAGCAAATACACATAGCATAAGATATGCCAAACCAAGCAGGATAAGTGAAATCAAAGACAATTAGAGGGCTGGAGGGAGGGTAACCAGGACTGCAACAGTGAATACACTTGAACATCTACATTTATGGTAAGTGTACACAACAGTACTATGTTCTACATGTTTCACTGTTGCAGTCATCACATTTGGGTTGATTCCCAAAGCTAAGGAAGGGTGGAGGTAGATTAAGAAGCATTAGGCCTGGCAATCAGGCCCTGTAAGACTGCTGTGGCAAATCCAGCTCTGGATTTAGAAAAGATATGCAAGTAACGCTTGGTGAAAGTGTGTACAGAGCTCCAGGTCACAGCTTTCAGGATGACCCTGGTAGGGACTCCTCTGAGAAATGCAGTAGAGGTAGATGTAGCCCTAGTGGAATGTGTTCTTATCTCCTATGGGGTAGGTTTTCCATGGTGCTTGTAGCAGAAATGGATGCAGTGTGCTAGCTATTTAGATATGGTTTGCTTTGAAATGGCCTTCCACTCTGCCCCCGCAGCAAAGCTGACTAGCAGCTGGTCAGATTTTCTGATAGGCTTAGTCCTGTCCAAATAGAATCTAAGCTGTCTGTGCACGTCTAGAGAATGCAGTATCCTTCCCCTTTATTATGAGGATTAGGGAAAAAAGTAGGCAAATGAATGGACTGGTTTAAAGACACCACCTTGGACATAAAAGACTGTCTGCATGGAAGATAATGAAGGGTTCCACTGCCATAAGGGCCTGCAGTTCAGACACACTTCTTGCTGAAGTGATGGCTAGAAGTAAAGCTGTTTTCCATGAGAGGAATTTCAACTCTGCTGTAGCAGCCGGTTCAAAAGGAGAAGTGTAAGTTTTTCCAATACAAAGTTAATGTCCCAGGCTGGAGTGGGAGCTCTCCTTGGGGGGGGGGGGGGGGTCTTAAATTTTTGGCACCTCTAAGGAACTGTTTTACCAGAGGATGAGAGAAGAAGCTCAGTATTATAATGAGCTGAGATGGCAGCAGCATGAATCTTAACTGACTGCAGGAACAGTATCTTTTCCACTTTTCTGAATAGGATTTTCTAGTACTAGGCCTCCTTGCCTCAAGAATGACATCCAGTACCTGCTTACTGAGGGTTGCTAGAGGTGAGTTCAGGGGATTAGCCAGGCTGCAAGGTTCAGGGTCTGAAGCTGAGGGTGCAGACGGCCCCTGCTGGGACAGCAGGGAAGGGGTCTGAGGCAGGTGCCATGGTTGTAGCACTGTCAGACTGCACAAAAGAGGATACCAGTGCTGGCGTGGCCTGTCTGGTGCAATCAGGATTGTCCTTGGCTTGTCCTGTTTGATCTTTAATAGAACATTTGAGAGAAGAGGCAGAGGGGGAAAGGCATAGACTGAGATACTTTCCCAGGCAAAGGACAGGGCATCCACCTTCCAAGCTTGGCTGTGGGGATTTCTGGTGCAGTATTTGTTCAACTGATAGTTCTGAGGGGGAGCAAACAGGTCCACCTCTGGTGTCCCCCATCTGTTCCCCAAGAGCTTGAATATTTTGGGTTCCAGTTTCCATTCGTGTGGGTCCATGAGATTCCTGCTTAAGTCGTCTGCCAGTGGATTTAGTTTGCCTGGCAGGAACTGAGCTTGTAGGTGCACTTGGTTGCTCAAGGCTGTGTTCCACAGAGCCATGGCTAGTCCGCAGAGGGGGTAGGAATGTGTTCCCCCCCCCCGCTTGTTTATGTACCACATAACTGTGGTGTTCTGTCTTTTCCAATAGTTGTCCTGGAAGAATAAGGCCTTTAAGGCTGTCAGAGCATTCTGTACAGCTAACATTTCTTTTTGAATGATATGCAGGTGCATCTGCTTTGGGTTCCATTTGCCCTGAATGCAATGCCCTGCCATATGAGCCCCCCATGCATAGTCTAAAGCATCTGTTGTTAGGGTTTGGGCGGCAGGGGGTAGAGTGAAAGAGTCCCTTATTGTGGTTGCAGGCCTCTGCCCACCAAAGGAACTCTGCCCTTAGACATGGAATGATAGGAATTATTGTTTCCGGGTCCTGAGAATGTTGACACCATAGACTTTTTAGATAGCACTGAAGTTTCCTCATATGCAGTCTTGCATATGGAATTAACAGAATGCAAGAGGCCATGAATCCCAGAGCTTGCAGTATTTTCCTTGCAGATAGCTGGGTTTTTGTGGCCAGTAGGATGAAGTAAGTTGTCTCATAAATTTGTTTCTCTGGAGTGAAGAATGCCATCTGGGAAGTCGTGCTCAAGCTTGCTCCCAGGAATACAATCTGTTGGCAGGGTACTAGGTGTGATTTCTCTTCGTTGATGGTGTACCCCAGTGAAGTTAGAAGTCTCTTTACAAATGCCAGGTACTCTAGTAGCAAGTCCTATCTTTCCGCCTGAATCAGGCAATCGTCCAAGTATGGGTAAATCTGAATAATTCTCTGCCTGCAAAAAGCAATGGCTGGAGCAAGGCACTTTGTGAATACCCTGGGCGGGCGCAGTAGATAAGCCAAAGGAAAGTGCAGAGAACTGATAGTGCATAGAGCCTGCCCTGAAGTGAAGGTATTTCCTGCAAGATTCCCTTATGGGGATGTGCAGGTATAAGCTTCTTTTAAGTCTAGGTTTGCCAGCCAGGCATCCTTGGCTAGCACTGGAAGCAGCTGTTGGAGTTAGCATTCTGAATTTTGGAACCACATGAAAGGTGTTGAGAATAGATACATCCAGGATAGGATGCCAGGAGTTTTCTTTTCTGGGAACCAGGAGCAGTCTTGAATAAAAGCCTTGTCCCCTTTGTTCTGCTGGGACAGGTTGAATAGCCTTGATGCTGAGGAGAGAAAGTACTTGCTTTTGGGCCTCCGCCCACTGGTTTGGGGGGAGGTCTGGCCATCCACTTAGGGTTGGGAGTGAGTGGAAGTGGAATCTGTACCCTAGGGAAACAATGTTTAAAACCCATTTGTCTTGGGTAATGTATTTCCACTTTTTTGCATGCAGGGCGAGTTTTCCTCCTAAAGATGCAAGTACTTGAGCAAGGCTTGGGGCAGTTAAGGATAAGTCATTGTGCAAGTTTACCATAGGGGGAGGCTTACTACTCCTTGTTTTGGATGTGGGAGCACCCCTCTGCTTAGATCTGTGCATAACCTGAGACTGAAGTCTTGGGGGTCTGCTGCCCCTGGGTTTGGACTGAGAAGGCCTGTAAGGGACTGGAAAGGACCAGTTCTTAGAAGGCCAATGCCTACTGAATCGAGGTGGTTGTACTTGTAAGAAATCTTTAACAGTTTGCATAGATTTAGCTTTCTCCTCCATCCTTTTGAGAACTTCTTCTGCTTTATTGCCAAATAGGCGCTCTTGGTTTAAGGGTGCATTCAGTAATTTTGCTTTGACATGATCTGGCAAGTTTTGTTCCTTAAGCCAAGCATGCCTTCTAAGAACAGACCCAGTGACAGCAGCCCTACAAGACGCTTCTAAAGCATCAAAACCACACTGCACAGTATGTTTACCAACTTGGTCAGCAGAATGCATTAACTCTTGTAAATCTTTGTGTTCTGCACAATCAGGAATCATCCTTTTCTGTTTAATTAGCCCCATAATATGCTGCTGATACTTTAACATATGAAACTGGCAATTTAAAGCCCTAATGGCCAGAGTAGCAGAGGTGTATACCTTCTTACCCAATCTGTCTACAGCCCTAGAATCCCTGTTAGAAGGGGTAGGATTCTTGGCAGTAGTAGCCTTAATGCCTTTTGGTCCTTGGGAAATGGTCTCTGGATCCGCAGTAGGATTCTTGAAAAGGAATTTGTGAGAGTCAGGTACCCCATAGTACCTGTCAGGTTTCCTGGGAGTTGGAGGCAAAGTATCTGGGGTAAGGCTGGATTCCAAGAAAACATCATCTACAATCTCCAGAACAGGAGGGATAGCTAGAGGCCTGTGCTGAGACAGGTTTAAAAATTTCCTGAGTCTCTTTTTGGACTGAGAGTAGTCCTGGCTTTCCCATCATAAATGCTCCCTAAGTGTATGCAGGGTTTCAACAAAATAAAAATCTTCTGGAGGGGAAGCAGAGGGAATGGAATCCTCTGCATCAGGATCCTCATAGATAGATAAGGGTACATCCTGGTAGTCAAAAGGAACAGAGATATCAGATTCCTGATCAGAAGAATCAGAAGGAAAATCAGTTCTAGGTCTCTCTGAGGGGGAAGGCTGGCTTCCCCTAATTAAGGTAATAAGGTCTTCAGCCATTCTAATCATTTGTTTGAGGCCTGTGGGCCTGAGAATGTGCTTTGGTCATCAGTTTCCTAGGCGTAGTGCGAACTTTAGGCCTGAGAAATTCAGTATTTTTGGCTTGAAACAAAGTTGTCGGTTTAATATGAAAATCAGTAGGCTTGAATACACCCTCAGAAGCCAGTGCCTGCACAGCGGCTCCGGACTCATCCAAGGTAGAGACATCCGCAGGTTCCATAGTCGAAGAAGCATCTCGCAGCATACCGGACTCCGAATGGGTCTGAGTAGAGGCCTGCGAATCTGTAGAAGCGGGTATCAGGGGCTGCGAAAGCGCCTCACTGAGTACCGGCGAACTGGCGACTTGCTTAACGGTAGCGTCTTCAGCAGTTTTGGACCTATGCAGTTTGTCTCTGTCTTTATCATTAACGTTTTTTCGGAAGATCGGTAGTCGGATGGCTTACCGATGCCATTTCAGAGTACGGAGATCGAGAGCGAAAGTATTTAGCTACAAAAATTGCCCGGCGACGGATAGTTCAGGCGTTGAACAAGGCACAAAACTGACAGCGAGGTACGTCATGGTCTGGGCCTAAACAGGTGATGCAGTAAGAATGAAAATCTCTATGAGGTATTTGCTTTCCACAGGCAAGACAATTATTAATTTTTTCTGACATCGGTTAGAGCAAAAAAAAAAGGATCCCCAATGAGGTACTTATCTTTTAGAAGACTTCAGGTCTGAAAATCGAAAACGGAAATATCAGGAGTCTGCCGAAAGGCACTTGCGAACTGCTTCTGCTTCAGGCACCGAATGGCAAGAAAGACTGATGTAATGGCTTCAGCTGCATGTTTTATACCCCTGACGACCTGACGTCATGGAAGAAGTGACATCATCTGACGCAGAACTCCCAAGACTCTGGTATTCAGGCCGGCTGAGGGCTACCTGCAGGCAGATAACCCAAATGTGATGACTGCAACAGTGAAAAACGAAGAACATCTATGCAGTTAAGGCTCATACATATCACTCAAGCAGATTAAAAATCACAATGGTAAAGAATGAATGAATGAATGAATTAATTAACTGTAATGCTGAAATAGGACGGAAGTTCTGGAAGCAAGTACTTAAGGAAAATAAGAATTATATAACACATTATATTTATAAAACAGCAGTCGAATTAAGACAGAGCAGAAATGGAGAAAGTCGATTTTACCAATAGGTATGTCTGGTAGTAGGGGTATACAAATAGTCAAAGAGCAGCTGGAGTTGACTTGAAAAGAAATTAGCAAAGCAACCGAGATATCAGAATAGAAAGGTAAAATAGGAAGAGGCTAAGCAAAATTTGGACTGCAGGTTAGAGTCTGCCATCCCTACCAGAGACTAATAATAAGAGTATAGGGACAAAGAAGTGCTAAGGAAAAGACTCTTTCTGGTAGTTTTATTTTTGTTGAGTCTAGAACAGATGTTATAAAATGGATAATTAGTAAAGTGTATAAAAATTGCTTAATAACTACAAGAAAGAATCAATGTTAGAAAATATTGGGAAAAAGGAATAAAAAATGCAATTTATAAAAGAACAACGGAAAAAAATGCGAGAGACTCCCAAGAATGCAAGAATGTTCAGAAGGTTTAGGATTTTGCAAGGAAGTGCTTGCAAAGGTATTTCATACCCAAGTAGATTTATGAAAAAAATAATGTGATGAGGAAGAAAATTTTAATTAAGAACATGTTTTCTGTGAATATAACAGGTTAGAAGATTTGACTCCCTACAGAGTACTGTAACAGAAATATAAAAGTGAAAAGAATAGTGTAAAATCTTATCATAACCATAGACGTCCTTCTCTTCCATGTTGCAGTACCAATGAAGGGGAGAGGATATTTCAATCCCTGGATGTACACAGACAGTTAAGATTTTACCTGGACAAAACAAAATCCATTATAAAATCCAATCAATTCTTTGTTTCCTTCCACCACAAGGCCCTGGGCAAGGCAGTCTCCAAACAAACCATCGCCTGTTGAATCAGGAAAGCCATTTGCCTCTGTTACTCACACCATGGCAAAAAACACCCATTGGGGGTAAAAGCTCATTCCACCAGGGCAATGGCAGCCTCCAAAGCCTTTCACAAAGGCATGGACACTGCTTCCATTATGGAAGCAGCCACATGGTCCACCATTCACACTTTCACCAAACACTACAAGTTAGACCATGTCTCCAGAGCACGGGCAGGATTTGCCAGGGCAATCTTACAGGGCCTTGTAGAATCAGCCTTTTCATCCGCCTCCCTTCCTTCCAACTAAGCTGTGGTACTCTCCCACAACAATAATACCGCAAAGTTGTGTAAAATCTTACTATAACCATAGATGTCCTCTTCCATATTGCAGTATTCCTCCCCACCCACCAAAACCCCCCTTATCCTTCTCTTACGGAGTCCAGCAGATCCTTAGGCCCCTGGTGTCCTACACCCTACCCTGGGACCTATGAAAACCACATAAGGGCTCCATGGCCGTATGCCTGACATCACTGGCATCTCCTCCTGCCAGGCCTTCAACTCCTTCTGCTGGGCTTTCAAGTTCTGAGGTCTGTGCGTGCAGACATCACATTTAAGACCCCTGGTTTATGGCCCTACGTGTGACGTCCCACGCAGCTGCAACAGCCAAGCTGAAGCTTTTGTATAGGAGCAGATGTACGGGTCGCCTGAGGCGGGAAATCCCACAACAAGAATACTGCAACACAGGAGTAGAAGGACATCAAATGGGTGTAACTAAAGAAATGATTCCTTTGAGCTGGGATTTAAGATCCGAATTGCCTAGACATAGCAAAACCTAAGTAAGCATTACTGGCTACTAAAGAAGCAATAACTAGAAAATGGAAATCAATATCTAAATCAGCTGTAATTCCTGTATGGAATATTGCAAAAGAGATAAAATAAGTGCACATATGTGTAGGAAAAAGGAAGGAGCGGACCAATGATTATAGACATAAATGGAATTTGTTAGAATATAACCAGAATAATGTTTAAGAAGAGAGATGAGATTAAAAAAAACAACATGTAAATTACAGGATAACAATGGAAACTTATCACAGTTTCTTTTCTTTCCTAGTAGTTTACATGTGCTTATCTTACAAATCAGAATATGACAATTTAATAAAGATGTTAAAAAAAGCAATGCCTGAGAAATGCAGGAACCAAGGACCAAGTGGCTGAAGTAAAAATGCATGCAGAGAAGAAATAAATATGTGGACTGTGGAACAAGAATCTGCAGCAAAGAATTATTCATTGGAGATGATATACTTGAAGAACCATTGCAACTACTGGAATTACTTCTGACAATAGCATTTCCAATGTGTGGAAAGCCGCTTGATGGCAAAAAATACTGTGATTGGGCATCCACTTTGAAGGGTGATGACTGGTAATTGCAGCCCTTCCTTTCCTGTAACAAAAAGAAAAAAATGCTGCTCAGTCTTCCTAAAATTATGTACCCCACTTCAGGTCAAACTCAGCTGAGTGTACAAGCTCAGGACTTATGAACAGCTCTCCTCTGGTCTCTTCCCCACTACTAAAACAAGCAAAACAATAAACAGATTTTGGGTCAATTCAGAAACCACTTTCGACAGGACAAGTGGATTGATCTGAAGGGAAATACAGTCTGTGAGAAACCAGCTATGACTCCCTAAATATGACATTTGAGTCAGACTAGTCTTATACACAGGTCAGGCATATTATCAACCAGAGAAGTTGTGGACAGTAATTAATAAAGAGCTGAAGGATTTAAACTGAGAGGGAAAGACAGCAAGAGTCAAGTGGGATAAGCTTATTCATCCAATAAAACAGAGCAGATTAGGATTACCCGAGTTGAAGCGGAACTTCAGAGCAACACAGTTAAGGCTCCTATACATAGCACAAGCAGAAAACTATTATTCAAAGCGGGGGAAGGGGGGTGGCTTAAGTAACAGGGAGAGACTGGGATTTTGGATGCAGACCTTTAAGGAGGACAACAATAATCATAGTGGACATTATATTCATAAAGTAGTAAAAGGTCTTCTAAGAACTAAGGAACACTGGAATGGAAAAAGCAGATTCTGTTGATAGGGACGACTGCAATTAGGGATATAGACAATAGGCAAGAAGGGGCAGGAATACACTGGAGAAAACTGGCAAAAGGACCAAGGTACTGGGAGCAAATAAACAGAAAGGGAAAGGTAACAGAATGGGAATATGCCAAGAACTTATTTGCACTACAGACTAAATACTGCTTTCCATATCAAGGATTGATATCAGTGTGCAAGCAAACAGAAATAAATGGGGGGGGGGGGTCCTAAACCTAAACGAAAGACTGTACTGGCAGAGTTTTTAGTAGAATCTACAACAGAAGTTACCATTAAGAAAGGAATAAGTAGTAGAACATATAAAATGTTGCATGACAACTATAAGAATCAGAGGAGGTTAGGAAGGACTGGGAAGAGAGAGATTAGATGAGCAATTCACACAGAAACAATGGAAGATATATGTATGTCTCCCAAATATGCAACAAAATCTTGGAAGTGCTTGCATAGGTATTTTTATACCCCAAGCAGACTTCAAAGAATTTTTCCTCGAGTAGACAGCAAATGTTGGAAGTGTGATGGGGCAGAGAGAGGTAACTGGGAACATATTTTCTGGAGTGTAATGGGCTGGTAGACTTTAAAGATTCCCTGTAGACTGTTCTGTCGGAGATGCTGGATGAGAAAGGAGGAGTGATTATGGAAATGATTTTTTGACCTATGATACAAACTCGGAATTGCCTAGCCATAGTAAGGCCTTGCTGAGTCTAATTATGATGGCTGCCAAAACAATTACTAGAAAATGGAAATCAAAGTCTAAACCAACCTTACTAGAAGTAGTGAAGGTAGTAACAGAGTTAAAACAACTAGAACTGGGATCTTTAGAAAATGGTAGGAGCAAATTACATAGGAAACAATGGGAACTGTGGGATCAATACATGCAGAGAATGAACAGGGTTTCAAAGAAGGCAGGATTTGAATGAGCTATGTACTGGTTAAATAACAATGACTGGATATGTTAAAAGTGATGTACACTATTTGCAGCTACAGTTGTGTCGGCACAGTTTGGAATGTACAATGTTTGCAACTGAGATTGTATTGCTGTGGTTTAGTGTCATTTATATACATATAACATAGCCTATGCCACAGGTTCACAAGTTCACAGGTAGGTACTAGGCTATCGGCCCTGGGGCCTATATAAGCCTAGCCGAAAAGGTTCCCTGACTTCCTAAGAAGCAAGTCCCTGTTCTAACTGGTGGAGAGGGTTATGATAAGGGACTGTGTGACTGTGCATAGCTTAAACTGGAAGGTGCAGTGGGATGCACTTAGGGGTTTTGGAGCAGTGCTCATCATCCATTATAATGTTCAGGTGAACTTTACCACTCTGCAGTAAATGCTGCTGAAAAGAAAATCAAGCTGGAAATAAAGAGATACTGCATGTATTGTTCCTAGCAAAGAACACCAACAGAAACACCACTACCATGAACGCTGCACTCAACAGCTGTGGCACTGCAGGAATAGCTCTTAGGTATCATGGATTAGACACATATTTAATGCAAACCTGAAAACATTGAAAACTAAACCAATCAATGTCCATCAGGATACATAAAAAGAAAGCAACTATATAATAACCTGAAAGAATTCAATTAACAACTCTAGCTTCTTAAATGTTCATCAGCAAAACTGAACAATTTTGCATTCACAGCATCCAAACCATCCCACACATTTCTACTGCCAGCAACTTTACTACTGTAAACAATTACTGCCTGACATATGCTGGGCTCAGTGTTGCACGGCACTATGAAAACAACTTCCCATGTTGTTGATAAATAGGGGGGAAAAACATTCATTAAAAAAAGTATGCTGTTTTTTTTCGGATGCTGATTAAATCTTTCAATTAAATGCGAACTGCTAAATCTCACAAGAAAAGAAGTGAAAATCCATTCTGTACATACCCAACCTTGCTGAAAAGGTTCCCATGGGCATGGAGAAAAAGTACAGTCGTGTACACTTACCATAAATGTAGATGTTCGAGTGTATTCACTGTTGCAGTCATTACATTTGGGTAATCTGCTGGCAGGATCCCTCTGTCGGCCTGAATTCCAAAGTCTTGGGTCCTGCGTTGGTTGCTGTCTCCTCTTCCATGACGTCAGGTCGTCAGGGGTATAAAACATGCAGCCGACGCCATTTTCTTTAGTTTTTCTTGCCCCCGATGTCAGGTGCCCCCAAAAAGGTAACAAAACTATATATATATATATATATATATATATATATATATATATATATATATATATACACACACACATGCATCAATATAAACTTTACCTTCATCTACAAGCAAATACACCACATAGGTTGTAGAAGATAGAGAAGGAAAGATAAACTCCAGAATGACAGGGGGATGGTGGGTGGGTAACCCGGACTGCAACAGAGAATACACTCTAATATCTACATTTATGGTAAGTGTACACAACTGTACTATGTTCTTCGTGTTTCATTGTTGCAGTCATTACATTTGGATAGAATCCCAAAGCTATGGTTTGGAGGTTGGAGCTAAACAGCATTAGGTGTGGCTATAAGGCCCTGCAGAACTGCAGTGGCAAAGCCTGCCCTGGACTTAAGAGTAGAGAGGCAAATGATAACGCTTTGTAAAGGTGTGAACAGAACTCCAAGTAGCAGCCTCTAGAATGTCTTTGGTTGGTACTCCTCTGAGAAAGGCTGCTGAAGTAGCTGCAGCTCTGGTGGAATGAGACCTAATGCCCTTGGGCACAGGTTTACCATGGTGTAAGTAGCAGAAACGGACGCAGTGGCTTATCCACTTTGAAACTGTCTGCTTTGAAAGAGTCTTTCTTCCGAACCTGCAGCATATGTCACTAGTAATTGCTCAGTTTTTCTTAGAGCTTTAGTTCTGCTCAAGTAGAATCTTAGCTGTCTGTGTACGTCCAAGGAATGCAGAATTCTCTCCCCCTTGTTCTGCGGATTTGGATAAAAAGTTGGCAGATGAATTGTTTGGTTAAGAGCCACACTGGAAACCACCTTAGGCATGAATGTAGGATTTGTCCTCAGAGACACCCTGTCTGGGTAAAATATGATAAAAGGCTCTACAGCCATGAGGGCCTGTAGCTCTGAAACTCTTCTTGCTGAAGTAATTGCTAGTAGCAGAGCTGTTTTCCATGATAAGAACTTTATATCAGCGGTAGCAGCTGGTTCAAATGGAGGCAGGGTGAGCTTTTCCAACACATAATTGAGGCCCCATGCAGGTAATGGTGATCTTCTAGGAGGCCTTACATTTTTGGCTCCTCTAACATGCTGCTTTAGTAAAGGATGAGAAAAGACTGGTGGCTCTGTATTGTAATGAGCCGAAACGGCAGAGGCATGGATTTTAATTGATGAGAAAGACAGGCCTTTGTCAAGCATCTCAGTTAAGTATTGTAATATCTGAGGAATATTTGGTTCTGCTGTTTCAGTTCCTTGTGCTTGATTCCAAGCACAGAATCTCTTCCATTTGTCAGCATAAGATTTTCTAGTACTAGGCCTTCTGACTTCCAAAATGACATACATCACAGCTTTACTGAGAGGTGTTTGTATAACTACATGATCAGCCATGCTGCCAGGTTCAGCGTCTGTAGTTGATTGT
The DNA here is from genome assembly GCF_019279795.1 of Protopterus annectens. Taxonomy (NCBI): domain Eukaryota; kingdom Metazoa; phylum Chordata; order Ceratodontiformes; family Protopteridae; genus Protopterus; species Protopterus annectens. The sequence continues at coordinate 1,143,410,928 of NC_056731.1, forward strand.
GCAGGATCTGACTGTTTTGCTGGGACAGTAGTTGAGGTCTTTGAGGTAAGGTCCAAGCTGGGTATTGGGACAAGTTCCTTAGGACTGGGTACCAGTATTGGCGGGGCCAGTCCGGGGCAATTAGTATCTTTGGCTTCTCTTATCTGACTTTTAGGAGGACCTTGGGGAGAAGAGGCAGAGGAGGAAAGGTGTAAACTGATAGGTTTTTCCAACTGAAGGACAGGGCGTCCACTTTCCATGCTTGTCTGTGATAAGTCCTTGTGCAGAATCTTTTCAATTGATAATTTTGAGGGGAGGCAACTAGATCTATGTCTGGGGTCCCCCATTTCTCTGTTATCATGCTGAAGACTTGTGGATTTAGTTTCTACTCGTGAGGATCCCTTAAGTTTCTGCTTAAATCGTCTGCCAGAATATTTTGCTTTCCTGGCAGGAATTGAGCTTGAAGATGTATTTGGTAGGTCAAAGCTGTGTCCCACAGTGCCATGGTTAATCTGCAAAGGGGGTATGAGTGTGTGCCCCCTTGCTTGTTTATATACCACAAGACCATGGTGTTGTCTGTCTTTATCAGTAGTTGTCCTGGATGAAGTAAGCCCTTGAAGGCTGTTAGGGCATTTTGAACAGCTAGTATCTCTTTCTGGTTGATATGTAGATGCATTTGTTTTGGAGTCCATATGCCCTGAATGCATCTTCCTGCCATGTGGGCCCCCCAGGCATAATCTGATGCGTCTGTTGCTAAGGTTTGGCTGGCAGGGGGTAGAGTGAAGTCCCGTCCCATATTTTGGTGACATGCCTTTGCCCACCATAGAAACTCCTGTTGTAGGCAGGGAATGAGAGGAATCATTGCTTCCAGACTGTGAGAATGTTGACTCCATAAACTTTTTAGGTACCACTGTAGTTTCCTCATATGCAGTCTTGCATATGGAATCAGTAGGCTACAGGATGCCATGAAGCCCAGAGCCTGCAGAATTTGCCTTGCAGATAACTGTTTTTTGTTGCCATCAGTTTGAAGTAAGTAGTCAGTTGCCTTTGCTTGTCTGGCATGAGGTAAGCCCCATCTGGTCAGTTGTATTCAAGCTTGCAGCCAGGAATGTTATCTGTTGAGAGGGTACCAGTTCTGATTTATTTTCATTTATTGTGTACCCTAGGCATGTTAGAAGCCTTTTTACAAACGCCAGGTATCGAAGAAAAATGTCCTTGTTCTCTGCTTGAATGAGACAGTCATCCAAGTAAGGATACATTTGTACACTTCTTTGTCTGCAAAATGCAATTACTGGTGCCAGGCACTTTGTAAAGACCCTGGGCACAGTAGTTAAGCCAAAGGGCAGTGCAGAGAATTGGTAATGCATTAAGCCAGCCTTGAATCTGCGGTATCTTCTGCACAATTATCTTATTGGGACATGCAGGTATGCCTCTTTTAGGTCTAATGTCACCAGCCATGCATTCTTGCCCAGCATGGGCAGAAGCTGCTGCAAAGTTAGCATTTTGAATTTTGTAATGTCCAGGTATGTGTTCAAAATCGATAAATCCAGTATTGGCTGCCAGGCCTTGTCCTTTCTGGGTACCAAGAACAGTCTTGAGTAAAAACCTTGTCCTTTTTCCTGTTCTGGTACTGGCTGAATGGCCCCCATATCCACGAGGGGCGTATCCGGTTTCTGTGCCTCTGCCTATTGATTTTTTTGGCAGATCTGGCCAACCATTTGCCATTGGCAGTGTGTGGAAATGGAATCTGTATCCCTGTGATACTATGTTTAGTACCCACTTGTCCCGGGTTATTAACTGCCAATTTTGAGCAAAAAGTGCTAATTGTCCCCCTATGGGTGCTGCCAAAAGATAAGTGCTTGGTGTAGGCAGAGGGAAGTCATTGGGATTGTTTTCTGTAGGTTTGCGCTTTATCTCCTCCAGATTTAGAGGTAGAAGCGCCCCATTGCTTTGACCTGTATGAGTCTTGCGCCTGGTATCTGGAACCCTTAGGGTGTGTCTGGATTTGCCCCTTTGAGCTCTGTCTGACACAGGAAAGGACCAATTTTTTGTAGGTCAGTTTCTACTCAATCTTGGTGGCTGCACTTGTAAGAAGTCTTGCATAGACTTAGCTTTGTCTTCCATTTTCTTTAAAACCTCTTCTGCCTTAATACCAAACAAAGAATCATGCTGTAAAGGTGCATCCAGCAATTTAGCTTTAACATGATCAGGTAAATTTTGTTCCTTTAGCCAGGCATGCCTCCTAATCACAGATCCAGTAACTGTGGCCCTGCAAGAGGCCTCTAAGGAGTCAAAACCACATTGCAAAGTATGCTTTCCAACCTGTTCAGCTGCATGCAATAATTCCTGCAATTCTTTGTTTTCTGCACATTCAGAAATCAACATCATTTTCTGTTTCAGCAATCCCATAACATGTTGTTGGTACTTAAGCATATGAAATTGACAATTTAAGGCCCTGATTGCCAAGGTTGCAGATGTATAAACCTTTTTTCCCCATCTGTCCAGTGCCCTTGAATCTCTGTCAGAGGGGGGTAGGATTTTTTGCCGTCAAGGCCTTAACTCCCTTTGGACCATGTGAAATAGTTTCAGGATCAGCAGCAGGGTTTCTAAATAAAAATTGATGTGAGTCAGGGACCCTGTAATATCTGTCAGGCTTACTGGGAGCCAGAGGTAAGGAGTCAGGGGTCAAGCTTGACTCCGAAAACACATCATCCGCAATGTCTAAAACAGGGGGAATGGGTTAAGGCCTGTGCTGAGGGAGAAGGAGGAAATCCCTGAGCCTCTTTTTTTGATTCTGAGAAGTCTTGACTCTCCCAATGAAAATGCTCCCTCAAAGTATGCAAGGTTTCTCCAAATGAATAATCCTCAGGAGGAGATGCAGATGGTATAGACTCCTCTGCATCAGAATCCTCATAGAGAGGTATAGATAATTCCTGATTAGAAGAGGAATCAGAAGAAATAGAAACCTGATCTGAAGATTCATAATTAGTGTCTTGCCTAGGCCTCTTATCTGGAGGGGGTTGGGTACCCCTAATCAAGGTAATAAGGTCTGCCATTTTGATCACCTGTTTTTTGGGCAAAGAGGCCTGTGCACGTGGCTCATGCGTCAGTTTTTTTAGTTTTAGAAGTTGCTTTTGCCTTTTGTTTTACAGCTGTCGTCGGTTTGATATACAAATGTTGAGGTCTGAATACACCCTCAGAAGCCGGTGCCTGCTCAGCGGCTCCGGACCCATCCGAGGGAGATACATCCGTTGGTCCAATACCTTGAGTATCTTGCGGCATGCCGGACTCCACATGGGGGTCGGTAGAGGCCTGCAACTCAAAGGTAGTGGGTATCAGGGGCTACGAAAGCGCCTCTCTGAGTACCGGCAAACCGGCGACTGGCTTAGGAGAAGCTTCGTCATTGGTTTTGGATCTCAACTGCCGTTCTTTGTCCTTTTCTTTGCATTTATAATGTACTCCGGTAGTCGGATTGCTATCTGACATTTCTGGATAGTTAAATCTGTTTCCAAAATACTTTGAGGCAAAAATATACAGACGCTTAATAGTGCGTTGGTTAAATCTAGCACAAAACCGACAACCAGGCATGTTGTGATCAGGGTCTAGGCAAGGAATACAGTATAAATGGAAATCCTTATGAGGTATTTGCTTCCCACAAGTAATACAATTATTAACTTTTTCTGACATTGGTAAGGTGCAATAAAAAAGTTTCCCAAACGGGGTACTTAGCTTTAGTGAAGACTTCGGTTCTGAAACTCAAACTGGAATATTTCAGTAGTCGGCCGACCGGCACTTGTGAAATGCTTCTACGTCTGCTTCGGGCACCGAGCGGCAAGAAAGACTAAAGAAAATGGCATTGGCTGCATGTTTTATACCCCTGATGACCTGACGTCATGGAAGAGGAGACCGCAACCGACGCAGGACCCAAGACTTTGGAATTCAGGCCGATTGAGGGCAACCTGTCAGCAGATTACCCAAATGTAATGACTGTAACAGTGAAACACGAAGAACATCTAAGGATAAACCTCTTGTTCAGTTCGCTGTGACAGAGACATACATGATAATTTAATACCCTGTTAAAAAATTATGACTCAGACATCCTGTAGGCATAAGAGGTCGTCAAAAAAACATTTTCTAGTATACATGAACTTCACCACCATTGAACTCAGCAAGCTCATCAATCATGAAGTTCAAATCTTGTGAAAAAGGGGTATTTTACTAAGCAGAGATGCATCACTCCTTTTACTTATATGAGACATGCCTGAGAATGATCAGGTAAACTTGCAAGATGACCTAATGCAGTCACATCAGATACTGCTTCATCCAAATGGAGAACCACTTCCATACGGCAGAGACATCCGGCTGCCAAAAAACTTTGTGGTAGTCTCAGTAACAATAGGTACACATTGGTATCAGTAGGTCTAAGGCAGCAGCCAGGACATGAGCTGGAATCTACTGCTATCTAACATGGGAAGAGGTATTTTCTCTTGCTAGAACCAGGAGAGTTTCTGGTATCACTAGGGAACTAAACACATGAAACTATACTCTTCCCATACACCACAGGTGATAATTCTGCTTTCTTCCAAAATCTCAAATGACACGCAACAGAGAATTGCAATCTCAAATGACATGGAACAGAAACATGCATCCACAAAGAGCATGACTAGTACAAAGCAGGAAGGAGGTCAGTGCAATCTCCAACATGCTAAATCAATCACTTAATGCAACACTTTTTGAAAAAAATAAGCCAGCTGTGTCTTTAAATTTGCAAATCTTGGAGAGGGATGGAGAAGTCTCAGGGGAATCAAGCTGCATGTTCACTTTGACGGAGAAGTGAACTGTTGACAGAGTGGCCTACTGACTATGGCATGCTAACAGGTATGCATAAACACACTGCAGAAGGGGTACAACCACAATCTCCCTTCCCTCCTTAATTATCACATGACAAATTGGTTGTGAGACCACATTAGGTGGACTTCAGATTCAGCTTTCAAACCAAGGCCTATAAGGCTAGGAGGACTGCCTATAGTTCCAGCTGAATTATTTGGAGACCTCCTTTTCCAGGAAAGACTACATCTCATTAACAATGGTGGAGACAATATGAGCTCCCTACTCATAGAGTGAAGTGTTCATAACAGCCTGCAATAGGTTTGCCTACAAGAATGAGGGCCCCTCTTGGAGACTGGAAGGAAATGTTCACCATTCCAAAGCCCAGAAAAGGGCATCTAACAACAAATCTGTAAGCATGTGAAAGGTCTGTTATGACTGACATCTCAAATTTCATGTAACACCTACACCCGTTTTCAAATGGCACCAGGAAGATTACATCAGCCATCAAGCCTGGAAGGTAAAAGGTGGTTTGAGCTTGGAACGTCAGCTGCAGCCTCAGCTAGGACATAAAATTCATGGCCTCCTGGGCCCTTTCTGAGGACAGAAGTAATCCGGACTGAATAGCATTCAGTTTCACACCAGTAAAGGCAATCCTCTAAGATGAGATCAAAGGTGATTTCTGCCAGTTTACGGTCATCACAGGGATTGCTACTAAGAAGATTTTTGATGGGCCACCAAAAGATGGTCATCCTTGTAGGTGAAAATATGGAAAAACCTTCTTATGCAAAGGTTCAGCCACTAGAAAGACCGTCTTGGTGAACATTCTGTGCCCACAGAAAATGCCATTTAGTAACGTGTAGTGGAAGTGATACCTGAGTGACTAGAAGGAAACTGATGTGGATTCCCAGACAATGATGCATCAAAAAGTGCCCATCATGTCTAACACCTTCTTGGAAACCTTTCATATAGGAAGGCAAAAATAAATAAATAAATAAAACAAATAATGGATGCCAGATTAAAGCCTTGGTATGGTCAGCTGAGTGCTTTTAGAAAACATCTGTCTCCCCAGGGGCTAAAGGGGCAAGCTGGGTGTTTCTACGCTATAAATTTGGAATTTCTGACTACCAAGTTCCATGGAAGGCTGACAAATGGATTGTCTTCCTCCTCCTACAATTTCTACTGAAAAGGAAAAGGGGCATAAGCCAGTAAACAGCAGAACTTCTCAAATCTTAATTTTTTTGGCAAAGCAAGCTAGTAAGGGGTGGGGTGAGAAGTCACCATCCTTATCCATCTCAGAGGTAATGGCCTGCAGGAACAAAAACTCCTCACATAATCTTGAATGTAAGGGTGTCCCCATCAGCACTAGTGACAAACTTGTTAGAGGTCAAGCATCTCTGATGAGTGCATGCCAGGGGCTAAGGAGATCAGATCAAGCACATGGAAGTGTAATTGCCAAGGGTGGCATACAAAGTCAAGAGGTCTGCAGTGAGTGTGGTGCTGGCACCAGTCCATGTTCCCTAATGTTAATTCTGCATCAGTTATTCCAGGTGCCACCATACCTCAAACACCTGTTTGCAGTCTATGCATTAAATCAACAGTCTCAATGAGGGGAAACTTAGTGGATACCTCCAGCCAGGACATCAAACCTTACAACAATAAGGAGACAACTCTAAGGAAGAAAGCCCTCAATCTTGAGCACCCCAACCTGCAGATAGATGAATTCAAAAACTGCTCCTCAGCATCAGGCCAGATGCCAGCATGCTCCTACCAAATCAGCAGGACCTACTCTGTGGTACACAACCTCAGTGATGTCAACTGGTGGGATCTCCTTTTCTTAACTTTCAACAAAGTGGAGAATAAGGGAAAAGCTCAACAGTGGAAGGGGCCAGAGGGCCATTAATGAAATGAATTGGCTTCAAAGTACTTAACTAAGGTATACTATCCCTTTTTCAGTGTTTTTTGACAGTGTTCTGGGATTGACCAGAGGTTGCACATGAGATTGCAGTAAGGTAGATAATGTGTTACTCCCAGTAATGTCTGTGACTGGATGGGATGAACATCTGGTATATATGATGGTGTGTCACACATCATGCTCCTTTCCCAGAGAGCTGAAGACGATACTTGTATGAGTACTGGCTCATCATTTGTCTGTCACATGGACATTCATAAAATCTACTTACAGGAATAAAAGGCAGATGGTATGGTTGAACAACTGCCATTTACAGTACTGCTTTATGTTGTTTCTCCTTGAGGCAATACAGGCAATGCCACCATAAATCGTTGGCAGTAATCTGCAGAAAAGTTTGATGAAATGCTTCTAGGTATTAATTTTAATATATATACTACGCAAGAGGTGGAGAAGAACTGGAAGACATGTGGTGCACAATATCACAGCATACACGAGTATAGGGAGGACAAACTCCTGAAATGGGAGTTTTTTTTTTTGGGGGGGGGGGGGATAAACTAGAAGAGAATCCAACAGAAGAACCATCTCGGAGTGCACCTGATGTTAGATGTATGTGTGTTTTTAAAGTGTCCGCAGGGAAGAAGCTATAATGCTTTCAGGACAGGGAACAGACTACGGAATGTGGATACCAAAGAAGTATGGCACAGGAAAAAAAAAAAAAAACATAGGCTCATAGGTAAGTACTAGGCTATTGGCCCAAGGGCCTAAATAAGCCTAGCCAACAAGGCTCCCTGGCTTACGCCACCCAAGAAAGTTAATTTCCTGTGCCCCTGTCGAGGAGAGCCACAGAAGTGATCCCTGGGGTGCATTTCCTACTTCCCATCCACTCATCAAGATTTTTATTGAAAAGTGCTAATGAGGAACTTTGCTTGACATAGATGGGTAGCTTGTTCCAGAGTATGGGAAGTCGCTGGGACAGGAATTTATCCATCCGGCATATCTTGCTTATTGTGGTGACAAGGTTTAGGTCCCTAGAGCATGTAGCTTGTAGGGATTGGGATGTCTTTAGTTGTAGCATGTCTAACAGCTCTAGGTTTGACATAGCTTTATATGTTAGGCAGAGATCACCTTGGAGTAGGCGATATGCTATGGAGTAAAGCTGGAGTTTTTTGAGATGGTCAGTGTAGGGCATCTGTTTGAAGCCAGTAATCCACTTTGTGAGGTACTTCTGTGGCCTTTCCAGCTGCTGTAGATGTCTTGTGAGGTACATTCCAAAAGTGGCGTTGTACTCTATAATGGATCTAATGAGTGTCGAGTAGAGGGGAACAATGATTTCTTTTTAGCCCGGATGAAAACCCTTTTGTGTTGAGGTGTGCCACGTAGAAGGATTTCCTGACTACTGTGGGAATGTGATTATCAAAGGAGAGACTACTGTCCACCTGGGTCCCAAGGTGTCTTATCACACACTCGGCATTAAGTAGACTGCCGCCTATGTGGTAGTTCATGGGTATGGAGTTTTTACCAAAGGGGGTGACAATGCACTTTTTGGCATTGAGCTTGAGGCCATGGCTCTGACACCGGGCATCTGACTCAGTGAGGCCCTTCTGTAGGATGTCCACATCATTTGGGGAATCGACTATGGCTCCTAGTTTGCAGTGATCTGCGAACTTCGTTAGCCAAAGGCCTTCTGTGTTAGCCTGTACTTCAGAGAAGTAGATACCAAACATGAGAGGTCCAAGGACTGAACCCTGTGGTACTCCACTAGTCAGTGGTTTAAAGTCAGATTTGGAGTCTGCAACTTTTACAGTGTGGGTTCTGTCAGTGAGCCAGTTGGCAACCCATCTTGTGACATAGGGATTTATACCTAGTTTAGTCAGTTTAACTATAATTCCAGAATGGGGGATGGTGTTGAGAGCCTTGGCGAGGTCAAGATAGGCTGTGTGAATCACCTTACCCTCATCTACAGCTTTGGTGACTGCCTCAAAGAAGTTGATCAGGTTCAGACAGCATGATCTGCCTTTCACAAACCCGAACTGGGTGGGGTCCAGAGTTTGCAGGTTACCAGTGTCTTTGTTTATGAGTTCCATGATGATACGTTTCATGCCGTTACAGACCAGGCACGTCGGGCTAATAGGGTGGTAGTTACCGGGATCAGTGGTGGCTCCCCCTTTGTGAAGTGTGATGACTATTGCTGTGCGCCATTCAGTGGGCACAAAGCCTGATGTGAGGCTATGATTGAACATAGTGCTTAGGTGGGGAGCCAGTTCGTTCTGAAGTTCGTGTAAAACACAGCCTGGGATGTTGTCCGGTCCCATTGATGCTATGTTTTTGGCTTTAGAGAGTGCAGCTTTTACCTGCACAGTTGTGATTACAGAGTCTCTGCATTCTTCCTGTATAGATATGGGCCATTTAGGGGGTGATAGGGGGGTAAAGTTAGCAATGAACCTATCTGCCAGGATGTTGGCAATATCAGTTGGTTCTGTAATTTTCATGATATGGGTGCTGCCATTGAGATTCTTGACATAGCTATAGAATGCATTGTGGTTGTCCCTAGAATCAGTGGCAATTTTGTTTTCGTAGCTAGCTTTGTAGGATCTTATAAGGGATCTCAGCTTCTTACTGAGGCTGACCATGGAGCTCTTCCACTCATGGGATTTTACTCTCTTTTGCAGCAGTTTCTTCCTTCTGTTGTAGAGATCTTTTGTGGCAGGGGATCACCAGATTGGCTTCCTTTTTTTTGGATGATAGCATCTTGGTTCTGTTTGGGATGGCATGATCCATGCACTCGTGAAAGTGCTTATACAGTGCATTTGTGTAGGATTCAGCAGTTGTAACTGTACTGTCCATCTGCATGGGTGTTATGAAGTTTGCCACTTCTGTCTTAAGAAGCATGAAGTTGGCTTTGGAGAAATTTTTTACCATGGTTTCCTTAATGGGGGGGTGGGGGCGGGATGTGGATATCTAGGGTGATTAGCTTATGGTCGGATCTGACCAATGAGGAGTTGACTTCAGGTGTGGAATACTCATGTTGATAATGACTAGGTCTAGAATATTGTTGCCCCTGATGGGGGTGTGGATAGGTTGATCCAGGGCATTGGAATTTATGAATTCCAGAAAGCGTTGAGCGAAGGAGTTGGTACACGAGTAGTTTTCCCAGTTAATGGTGGGGTAGTCGAAATCGCCCATTATTAGGGTGTTTGGTTGAACCCTAATATTTTCCAGTATATCAAGAAAAGAGGAGTGGGAATTCTGGGGCATGGTGGGGGATCTGTAGCAAGCTACAACTTGGATTGCAGTTTTGCCCAGAGTTAGTTGCACTTGGATAACCTCGGATGCATTATGCTGAGCAACTAGCTCGGATGTATGGATATCCTTACTGAATATGCCACATCTCCGTGTTAGGTGTTCCAGTCCAGGTTAGGTGGCTGAAAAGCATGGTATGAGTTATAGCCTGGTAATGCAGGGGTGCTCTCTGGAGCCTTGAACCAGGTCTCAGTCACTGCACAGACATCGATGCTCTCCATTTTAACGATGCCATGAGGGAGTGCATTTTGAGATTTAGACTTCTAGCATTCCGTAGCACTACCCTCAGTTTTTGCTTGCCTGTTCCTGTTACGGTGGTGAATTTTTCATTGGAACCTTGCCTAAAAAAGGCACTTTAGGTGTGGCAAGAGCCTTAGCCAGTATCTGGAATCCCAGGGGTGACAGGTGCAGGCCATCTCTGGCAAAGCATCGTGGTCTGTCAACCATGTCGTCCCAGGCAGACAGATACTGGATCCCCTTAGAATGACACCAGAAGCTTAGCCAATTGTTGAAGTCAATCATTTTGTCCTTGTACTGCTGTATCATTCTGGGCGACGGCAGGATGCTACTCAGGGACAGGGTCATACCTGCCTGGGCTACAAGATCGGAGAGCTCTTCCATGTCTCTTTTCAAGTAGTCCAGGGAGGCACGTTTCAGGTCATTCACACCAACATGGACAATGACAGAGTCATATTTGTACTTGTTGTGGAGTAACCTGAATGCATGGGTTATGTGGCAGATTCTGGCACCCAACAGGCAGCTGACAGCAACCTTCTCCTTGTTTAGCCTGGTGAGTGGGACATCAGTGTGCCTGACTATAGAGTCACCTATGACTAGTGTGTTGGGTATGTTGTTTTGCCTTATGGGCTGTGGTTGAGTGGCATACTGAGTCTGTGGGCTGTGTGTCATTTGGGTTGTGTTGGGGGGGGGGGGTTGCTTGTGTTTCTGCTTTGGAGGTCTCTGTTGCTTGAGCAGATTATTACTGAGAGCCTCCGCAAATGTTTTTGTCTTTCTATGTTTAGTTTTTGGCGGTGTAGGTTTAGTGGGACTATGTGATGAGTGTGGTGTGGTGCAAGTGTTTACCTTCTCCTCTTGACTGTCAAGTTAAGTCTTGGTTAGAGAGAGATTTACCTCCAGTTTGGCTAGATAAGTGCATCTCTCACAGGTTGCAGTGTTAGGTGGTAGGAGGAGAGGGTTGTCTGTGTACATGAGGCAATTGCTACATTGCCCGAAGATGCCCAGATTCATCAGACAGGAGAGAAAGTACAGTTGTGTACACTTACCATAAATGTAGATGTTCGAGTGTATTCACTGTTGCAGTCATTACATTAGGGTTATCTGCTTACAGTAGCCCTCAGTCAGCCTGATTTACAAAGCCTTGGGTCCTGCGTCGGTTGCTGTCCCTTCTTCCACGACGTCAGGTCGTCAGGGGTATAAAACATGCAGCCGATGCCATTACATCAGTTTTTCTTGCCCCATATGTCAGGTGCCACCCTAATGGGAAAGAATTAAATCTATAAATACAAAGATATACCTCCAACAGAAAAGCAAATACACCAAAAAGCTTTTAGAGCATAGTAAGTGAGAGTAGAAGTATAGCCAAAGTAAGAAAAGGGGGCTGGAGGGAGGGTAACCAGGACTGCAACAGTGAATACACTCGAACATCTACATTTATGGCAAGTGTACACAACTGTACTATGTTCTATGTGTTTCACTGTTGCAGTCATTACATTTGGGTAGATTCCCAAAGCTAAGGTTGGGAGGAGGAATTTAAATAGAATTAAATAGAATTAGGACCAGCTATAAGGCCCTGCATGACTGCAGTGGCAAAACCAGCCCTGGATTTAGAGAAAATTGGCAAATGTTAATGCTTGGTGAAAGTGTGTACATAACTCCAGGTAGCAGCTTCTAAGATGTCCCTAGATGAGAAAGGCTGTAGAGGTAGATGCAGCCCTAGTTAAATTAGGTCTGATGCCCTGTGGGATAGGTTTTCCATGGTGCTTATATCAAAAATTAATGCAGTGGCCTATCCATTTTGAAATGGTTTGTTTTGAAATAGCTTTCCCCTCTGTCCCTGCAGCAAATGCCACCAGTAGTTGTTCAGATTTCCTTTGAGGTTTAGTCCTGTCCAGGTAGAATCTAAGCTATCTGTGCACATCTAAAGAGTGCAGTATCTGTTCCACCTTTGTTCTGTGGGTAAGGAAAAAAAGGTAGGCAAATGAATGGACTGATTAAGAGCCACACTGGATACCACCTTGGGCATGAAGGAGGGATTGGTTCTGAGGTGCACCCTGTCTGCATGAAAGATGATGAAAGGTTCCACTGCCATAAGGGCCTGTAATTCAGATACCCTTCTTGCAGAAGTGATTGCCAAAAGGAAAGCTGTTTTCCAGGAAAGAAATTTTAAATCTGCAGTAGCAGCTGGCTCAATAGGAAGAAGAGTGAATTTCTCCAAGACAAAGTTAAGACCCCAGGCTGGAGATGGAGCTCTCCTGGGCGGCCTTAGATTTCTGGCCCCTCTGAGGAATTGCTGGAGCAGTGTGTGAGAGAAGAGGGGAAGCTCTGTGCTATAATGAGCTGAAATGGCTGAGGCATGAATTTTGATGGAGGAAAATGACAAGCCCTTATAAAGCATCTCAGTTAAGTATTGTAGAATCTGAGGTAAATTAGGCACTGCTGCGTTCATTCCTTCAGATTGGTTCCAAGCACAGAATCTTTTCCATTTTGCAGCATAAGATCTTCTAGTACTAGGCCTCCTTGCCTCAAAAATGATATCCATCACTGATTTACTGAGGGATGGTAAAGGAGAGATTAGATAATTAGCCAGGCTGCTAGGTTCAGGGTTTGCAGCTGAGGGTGCAGAATCATGTTCTCCTGCTGAGACAACAGGGAAGGAGTCGGAGGCAGGTGCCATGGAGCCAAGCGTGAAACACTGCGCAAGAGTGGGTACCAGTGTTGGAGAGGCCAGTATGCTGCAATTAAAATCATCCTTGGCTTGTCCTGTTTGATCTTTAGTAGTACCTTGGAGAGCAGAGGCAGAGGAGGAAAGGCAAAAAACCGATAGGTTTTTCCAGCTGAAGGATAGAGCATCCACCTTTCAAGCTTGCTTGTGGGGAATCCTTGTGCAAAATTTGTCCAGTTGAAGGTTTTGGGGGGAGGCAAACAGGTCTATATCCGGACTCCTCCATTTGCATGTCAACATGTTGAAAATCCTTGGTTCCAGTTTCCACTCGTGTGGGTCCATGAGGTTTCTGCTTAGTCCGTCTGCCAGTGTATTTAGTTTTCCTGGCAGGAATTGAGCTTGTAGATTTCACTTGGTAGCTCAAGGCTGTGTTCCACAATGCCATGGCTAATCTGCAGAGGAGGTAAGAATGTGTACCCCCCTACTTGTTTATGTATCACATGACAGTGGTGTTGTCCATCTTTACCATTAGTTGTCCTGGAAGAATGTGGTCCTTGAAGACTGTCAGAGCACTCTGTACAGCTAACATTTCCTTTTAATTTATGTGTAGGTGCATTTGATTTGGGTTCCATTTGCCCTGAATGCACTTCCCTGCCAGGTGAGCCCCCCATACCATAGCCTGATGCGTCTGTTGTTAAGATTTGTTTGGCAGGGGTTAATGTGAATGGCAGTCCCCTGTTTTGGTGGCAGGCCTCTGCCCACCAAAGGAACCCTAGGAGTAGGCAAAGTATGATAGGAATCCTTGCTTCCAGATTCTGTGAATGTTGACACCATAGGCTTTTGAGATACCATTGTAGTTTCCTCATAAGCAGCCTTGCATATGGAATTAGAAGAATGAATGAGGCCATGAACCCCAAGGCTTGCAGTATTTGCCTTGCAGATAGTTGGGTTTCTGTGGCCACTTGTTTGAAGTAAGTTGTCAAATGTATCCGTTTCTCTGGCCTGAGGAAAGCCATCTGGGAAGTTGTATTCAAGTTTGCTCCCAGGAATATAATTTATTCACAGGGTACCAAATGGGATTTCTTTTCATTTATGGTGAAACCCAGACAAGTCAGTACCCTATGAACAAAGGCCAGATGATTGAAGAGAATGTCTTTGCTTTCTGCCTAAATTAGACAATCGTCCAGGTATAGGTATATTGGAATATTTCTCTGCCTGCAAAATGCAATGACTGGAGATGGGCACTTAGTGAATACCCTGGGCACAGTAGATAAGCCAAAGGGCAGTGCAGAGAACTGATAGTGCATGTAGCCTGCTTTGAAGCGTAGGTATCCTTCTGCAAGACTCCCTGACAGGGATGTGCAGGTATGCTTCTTTTAAGTCCAGTGTTGCCAACCATGCATCCTTGCCTAGCATAGGAAGCAGCTGGTGAAGAGTCAGCATTTTGAATTTTGGAATCACCAGAAAGGTGTTTAGAATAGAAAGGTCCAGGATAGGACACCATGTACTGCCTTTTCTGGGTACCAGGAAAAGTCTCGAATAGAAACCTTGTCCTTTTTCCTCTTCTGGTACCAACTGAATAGCCCCCATGTTTAAGAGAGAGAGTACCTGATTTTGAGCCTCTGCCCATTGATTTGGGGGTAGATCTGGCCACCCGTTTGGTGTTGGCAATGTGAGGAAATGAAATCTGTATCCTTGGGACACTATATTTAAAACCTATTTGTCCTGGGTAATGAGTTCCTAGTTTTTGGCCCGCAGACCAATCTTTCCGCCTAAAGGAGCATTCAGTTGGGAAGCGCTTGGAAGTCTTAAAAGCAAGTCATTGAGATGGTTTTCCATGGGGGGGGGGGGGGTCTTGTTGCTCCCAGGTTTAGGTGCGGAAACCCCTCACTGCCTAGTCTTGTGTGTCCCTTGGGACTGAAACCTGGGGTTTCTGCTGTGTCTGGGCTTGGCTTGAGAAGATTTGGAGGGTGCTGGAAAGGACCAATTTTTAGAGGGCCAGTGCCTACTAAATCTAGGAGGTTGAACTTGTAAGAAATCCTTAACAGTCTGCATAGATTTAGCTTTATCTTCCATATTTTTAAGAACTTCCTCAGCCTTGTTGCCAAACAGGTGGTCCTGATTTAAGGGAGCGTCCAACAATTTAGCTTTAACATGATCAGGCAAAGATTGCTCCTTAAGCCAAACATGCCTTCTGAGCACAGACCCAGTAACAGCAGCCCTGCAACAGGCCTCTAATGAATCAAATCCACATTGCAAAGTATGCTTTCCAACCTGTTCAGCAGAATGCATTAAATCCTGTAATTCTTTATTTTCAGCGCAGTCAGGAATTAACATAATTTTCTGTTTAAGCAATCCAATAACATGGTGTTGATACTTTTAACATATGAAACTGGCAGTTTAAAGCCCTAATGGCCAAGGTTGCAGAAGTGTAAACTTTCTTACCCCATCTATCGAGCGCCCTGGAGTCTCTATCTGAGGGGGTAGAATTTTTAGCAGTAGAAGCCTTAATGCCTTTGGGTCCCTGTGAAATAGTCTCTGGATCCGCAATAGGATTTTTAAAAAGGAACTTGTGAGAATCAGAAACCCTGTAATATCTGTCAGGTTTTCTGAGAGCAGGAGGCAAGGAATCAGGGGCCAAACTAGATTCTGAGAAAGCATCATCAACAATGTCTAGTACAGGAGGAATAGCTAAAGGCCTACGCTGAGGCAGGAGTAGGAAATCTCTAAGACTCTTTTTTGAATCAGAAAAATCCTGGCTTTCCCAGTGGAAATGCTCCCATACAGTATGTAAGGTTTCACCAAAAGAAAAATGCTCTGGAGGGGAAGCAGAGGGAACAGGGTCCTCTGCATCAGAATCCTCATAAGTAGATAAGGGCAAGTCCAGATCATCAGAAGAATCAGAATCCTGTTCAGATGATTCATAAATAACTTCAGTCCTAGGTCTCTTAGAAGGGGGAGGTTGGCTTCCCCTGATTAGAGTTATAAGATCTTCAGCCATTCTTATCATTTGTCTTTTAGGCATAGAGGCCTGAGCATGCAGCCTGGGTGTCGGTTTCTTAGTCATGGTCCGAGATTTTGGCCTAAATATGAAGGAGGCATCGGTTTAATATGCAAGTCCATAGGCCTGAATACACCCTCACAAGCCGGTGCCTGCACAGCGGCTCCGGACCAATCCAAGGTAGAGACATCCACAGTTGAAGCATCTCGCGGCATACCGGACTCCGAATGGGTCTCAATAGAGGCCTGCGAGTCAGAATAGTGGGTATCAGTGGCTGCGAAAGCACCTCACTGAGTACCGGCGAACTGGCGACTGGCTTAGAGAAGCGTCTTCGGCAGCTTTGGACCTCGGCGGTCTGTCTCTGACTTTATCTTTGCGTTTTTTTAGAATCCCGGTAGTCGGATGGCTAACCGTCATTTTTGGATAATTAAACCAAGAACCGAAATATTTAGAAGCGAAAATATATCAACGACGGATAGTGCGTTGTTTAAATAAAGCACAAAACTGACAGCAAGCAGCGTTGTGGTCAGGGTCTAGGGAAGGAATACAATACGAATGAAAATCTTTATGAGGTATTTGCTTTCCACAAGTAATGCAATTATTAACTTTTACTGACATCGATAAGGAGCAAGAAAAAGTTTCCCGAACGAGGTACTTAGCTTTAGTTGAAAACTTCGGTTCTGAAACACGAAAATTAAAATTTCAGGAGTCGGTCGACCGGCACTTGCGAACTGCTGTCGCTTTGGGCACCGCACGGCAAGAAAGACTGATGTAATGGCGTCGGCTGCATGTTTTATACCCTTGGCGACCTGATGTCATGGAAGAAGGGACAGCAACTAACGCAGGACCCAAGACTGTGTTAATCAGGCCAACTGAGGGCTACTGCAAGCAGATAACCCTAATGTAATGACTGCAACAGTGAAACACGAAGATCATCACTGGGAGCTGTCCCTTGGACATGCCTTAATAAAAAAATATTTTCCTCTAGACAAGTGAGGAAAGTGAGTACAAGAGCTGTGTTTCTCTAAGTAAGTGAGGAAAGTAAGTACAAAAACTGTTTTCCTCAAGTAATGAAGAAGGTTGAGTGCTGTAGTAATTTGTAGCTTATTTAGTGCTTACAACAAGCTCTGAACAAGTGCTGAGCACAGATAAGCAAATTCAAGTGCTAAAACTAAGAATCTTTATCTGAACAAGACTAGAAAAGTACAGTTTTGTACCTACCATAAATGTAGATGTTCGAGTGCTGATACAGCTGCAGTCATAACAGAAGGGTTCTCCTGCCATCAGGCGGGTCCTCGGTTGGCCGAATTCCAAAGTCTAGGTCTAGCGTCGGTTGTCGTCACTTCATCCCTGACGTCAGTGCGACAGGGGTATAAAGGAAAGTACAGTTTTGTACCTACCATAAATGTAGATGTTCGAGTGCTAATACAGCTGCAGTCATAACAGATGGGTTCTCCTGCCGTCAGGCGGGTCCTCGGTCGGCCGAATTCCAAAGTCTAGGTCCGGCATTGGTTGTCGTCGCTTTCTTTCCTGATGTCAGTGCGACAGGGGTACATAAGACACAGCCGACGCCATTTTCTTCAGTCTTTCTTGCCCCAGATGTCAGGTGCCCCCAGAAGGAAGGCTATATATATATATATATATATATATATATATATATATATATATATATATATATATATATATATAATCATGCAATGCAATATAATCAAAAATCAGTACTTGCAAGCAAATACACCATTGAAGGATAACCCAATCAGGTTGTAAGATGAGGAGTTAGCCACTAGGTCTGTACCCAGAGGGGAAGGAGGGAGGGAAACCTGGACTGCAGCTGTATTAGCACTCGAACATCTACATTTATGGTAGGTACAAAACTGTACTATGTTCATCATGCATACAGCTGCAGTCATAACAGATGGGTAGAATCCCAAAGCTACGCACAGGGTGGTAGGCACTAGGTGGAACTGGGAGGAGCCAGAATGCCCTGCAACACAGCAGTGGCAAAGCCTGCTCTAGTTTTGGAATATAAAGGTAGGTGGTAGTGTTTAGTGAAGGTATGCACAGAACTCCAAGTGGCTGCCTCCAAAATATCTTTGGTAGGGACTCCTCTGAGGAAGGCTGCAGAGGTAGCTGTGGCCCTTGTGGAGTGGGATCTGATGCCTGCAGGTACAGATTTACCATGAAAGGAGTAACAAAACCGTATGCAGTGGCCTATCCATTTTGAAATTGTCTGTTTGGAAATTGGCTTCCCTTGAGCTCCTACAGCATAGGACACAAAGAGTTGTTCTGATTTCCGGAAAGGCTTTGTTCTGTCCAAATAGTAACGTAGCTGTCTATGGATGTCTAAGGAATGTAGCAGCCTTTCCCCTTGGTTTTGAGGATTGGGGTAAAAGGTAGGTAAGTGTATGGCCTGATTTAAAGCTACCCTGGATACTACCTTAGGCATAAATGACGGGTTGGTTCGTAGGGAAACCCTGTCCTGATGGAAGATGAGAAAGGGCTGCACAGCCATGAGGGCTTGTAGTTCCAAGACCCTACGAGCTGAGGGAATAGCAAGAAGGAAAGCTGTTTTCCAGGACAAATATTGTAAATCTGTTGAGGCAGCTGGTTCAAAGGGAGGCAATGTTAATTTTTCTAGAAAGTAATTAAGATCCCAGGCTGGTATTGGTTGTTTCCTTGGAGGTCTTATATTCTTAGCCCCTCTGAGGAACTGCCTTAAGAGTGGGTGAGAGAATAAGGGTGGATCAGTGTTGTATTCTGCAGAAATGGCTGAGGCATGGATTTTGATGGAGGAAAATGAAAGTCCACTGTTCAACAGCTCAGCTAGATACTGTAATATCTGAGGCAAATTCAGTTTTCTAGGGTCCTGGCCCTTTTTCTCATTCCAAGCGCAAAACCATTTCCATTTTGCGGAGTAAGCTTTTCTAGTAGATGGCCTTCTGGCCTCCAAAATGACATCCTGCACCTCCTTGGAAGGTAGGGTCTGTTGTGGTGTTAAGGAATTTTCCATGCAGCCAGATTGAGTGTTTTCAGCTGACTGTGAAGAGTTTTGTACTGTGAAGAGTTTTGTAGCTGTGCTGAGTCAGGAGAAGAGGCATTAGAGGTAGGGTCCAGGGAGGAGAATGTGTTAGGCTCCTCAGGAGTGGGTACCAGTGTTGTCTTGGCCAGTCTGGAGCAATCAGTATCATCTTTGGTCTGTCTGCTCTTGCTTTCAAGAGCACCTTGGGCAGTAGAGGCAAAGGTGGGAAGGCGTAAACTGTCCGTGCTGCCCAACTGAAAGAAAGGGCGTCCACTCTCCAGGCCTTTGGATGAAATGTCCTTGAGCAGAATTTTGTCAATTGATGATTCCTGTGGGAGGCAAAGAGATCTATGTCTGGCCTTCCCCACGCTTGGATTATCTTTGTAAACACTTGAGGATGCAACTTCCATTCATGCGGGTCTGTCATATTTCTGCTTAGATTGTCTGCCAGCGTGTTTTCCAAACCTGGCAGGTACTGTGCTTGAAGCTCGATTTGCCATTCCAGAGCCATGTTCCAAAGTGACATGGCCAGCCTGCACAGGGGGTATGAATGTGTTCCTCCTTGTTTGTTTACGTACCACATTACTGTGGTGTTGTCTGTTCTTATCAATAATTGCCCTGGATGCAGGAGGTCCTTGAAAGCTGTAATTGCATTTATCACTGCTAGCATTTCCTTTTGACTGATGTGAAGGTGCTTTTCCTTTTGGGACCATTTGCCCTGAATGCACCTGTCTGTCATGTGTGCCCCCCAGGTGTAGTCTGAGGCGTCTGTTGTGATGACTTGATTTGCTTGAGGCTTGCAGAATGGTAGACCTGTGTTTGTTTGGCATGCTTGGGCCCACCACAGAAATTCCTTTTGCAAACATGGAATTAGTGGTATTATTGTTTCCAAACTGTGGCTGTGTTGAGACCATAGGTTTTTTAGGTACCATCGAAGTTTCCTCATATGCAACTTTGCACATGGGATTAGAAGAATGCAAGATGCCATGAAGCCCAGAGCCTGCAGGATTTTCCTTGCAGTTAGCCTGGTACAATTTGCTAGCATCTTGAAGTACTAAGTTAGTTGCCCCTGTTTTTCTGGCGTAAGATAGGCCATCTGGGTGTTTGTGTCCAAGTTGGCACCCAGGAAAATTATTTTCTGAGATGGTGTTAGCCTGGATTTCTTTGTTGACTGTGTATCCCAGAGAATTCAATAACCGTGTTACATAAGCCAGATGTTCCAGAAGTATGTGTTTGCTGTCCGCTTGGATCAGGCAATCGTCCAAATAAGGGTAAATTTGTATCCCTTGAAGTCTGCAGTAGGCAATTACTGATGCCAGCCATTTCGTGAATACTCTGGGCACAGTAGATAAGCCAAAGGGCAATGCAGAGAATTGATAGTGGATTGAACCTGCAAGAAATCTGAGGTATCTTCTGCAACTTTGTCTGATTGGGACATGCAGGTATGCCTCCTTGAGGTCCAATGTTACCAGCCAAGACTCCTTGCCCAGCATGGGAAGAAGCTGCTGTAAGGTGAGCATCTTGAATTTTGATGCAGTAGAAATGTGTTTAGGATGGATAAGTCCAAAATGGGTCTCCAATCGGTTCCTTCCTTGGTACCAGGAATAGTCTGGAATAAAAACCTTGACCTTGTTCGTGAGTAGGTACCTCTTGAATAGCTTTCATGTCCATGAGCTTTGAAATTTGTATTTGAGCCTCTGCCCTTTGATTGTGTGGCAGGTTCGGCATGCCTCTCATTTTTGGAAGTGTGTGAAAATGAAATCTGTAGCCTCTGTTTATAATGTCCAGGATCCATTTGTCTTTTGTGACAATATGCCAATTTTTTGAAAATAATGCCAGCTTTCCTCCCAAGGGTGCTGCCACCTGAGCCTTGCTTGGCATGCAAAGGGGAAAGTCATTGGGTTTGTTTCCTATATTGTTGTGCACTGTCTTCACCACCTCTTGGTGCTGGAGATTGCCATTGTCTGCCTTTATATGATCCTTGAGATTGTCCTCTTCCCCTTGTGCGCCTGTATCTACCTCTTTGGGGCTTGTCCGTGGCTGGAAAGGACCAGTTTTTTGAAGGCCAATTTCTGCTAAAACGTGGTGGTTGTACCTGTAGAAAAGCTTTGACAGTTTGCATAGATTTAGCTTTTTCTTCCATTTTCCGTAGTATCTCCTCAGCATTAGTACCAAATAATACATCCTTTTGTAAAGGAGCATCTAGTAGTTTAGCTTTAACATGATCAGGCAAGGTTTGTTCCCTAAGCCAGGCATGTCTACGAATGACTGATCCTGTAACAGCAGCTCTACTTGAGGCCTCTAGAGCATCATAGCCACATTGTAAGGTGTGTTTACCAACTTGTTCTGCACTATGCATCATATCCTGCAACTCCTTCAAATCTGGTTGTTCAGGTTGTGACATTTTATTCCTTAATTGTGATAACAGAAACTGCTGATATTTAAGCATATGGAACTGACAATTTAAGGCCCTCATGGCTAGGGTGGCCGAGGTATATACCTTTTTTCCCCACCTTTCTAAGGATCTACACTCTCTCTCGGAAGGTAATGGATTCTTAGCAGTAGAGGCCTTCATTCCCTTGGGGCCTTGAGAAATGGTTTCAGGGTCAGCATTATGGCTTTTGTAAAGAAATTGGTGTGAGTTAGGAACTCTGTAGTACCTATCTGGCTTGACTGGGGCAGGAGGCAGGGAATCCGGATTAAGGCAAGCCTCCAAGTAAACATCATCAAGTATGTCCAAGACAGGAGGTATCGCCAGAGGTCTGTGCTGAGGTAGCAAAAGAAATTCCCTAAGCCTTTTCTTGGAATCTGAAAAATCTTGGCCTTCCCAATGGAAGTGTTCCCCCAAGGTATGCAAGGTTTCCCCGAAAGAAAAATCCTCTGGGGGATACAGAAGGAATGGACTCCTCTGCATCAGAATCTTCAAAAGGGGAGTAAGTGTTCCTCTTCATCAGAATGTTCTGAAATAATGGAGCCCTGGTCAGAAGAGGGAGAATCTTCCTCCACTCTGGGTCTCTTGTCCGGAGGGGGTTGGGAACCCCTGATAAGAGTAATTAAATCCTCAGCCATTTTGAGCATCTGCTTTTTAGGCATGGGGCTTGGAGATGGGCCCTGTGCAACAGGCCTCTTGGAATGCATGGCTGATTTAGACTTAGTAAAGGCCTTTATGGAAAAGGAAGATGAAGGTCTGAAGACACCATGGGTGGAAGTGGACCTGTCCACATTAAGAGGCTCAACACTCACAGTGGCTTCGGTAGCTGTAGTCAGGGTATGGGCCGAGGAACCTGCGGTCTCGGTTACAGAAGAGACCGCCAGAGAAGTGTCGTCGGTAGTCAGGGGCTGCGTAGGCACCTCGCTAAGAACCGGACCACGTGTAGCCGGTTTTGGCATGGTGTCGGTGGAGACCGTGGACCTCGCGTGTCGGTCTTTGTCCTTGCATTTTTTGGACAAAACAGTAGTCGGAGTCTCCGACGACATTTTATAATTAAAAGCTTTACCAAAAAAGTGCTGGGCGAACTCCGCCCGACGCTTAATAGTGCGTTTATTGAAAGTAGCACAAAAGCGACAGCCCGAGACGTCGTGGTCTGGGCCTAAACAAGGTATACAGAGGGAATGGAAATCCTTATGCTGTATTTGCTTCCCACAAGAAATACAATTGTTAACTTTGTCTGACATCAGTCTGAGGCAAGAAAAGTTTCAACGGGGTACTTAGCTTTAAAGAAGACTTCGGTTTCCAAATTTTCGTAATTTCAGGAGCTGGCCGACCGGCACTTGCAAACTGCTTCTACTTCGGGCACCGCGCGGCAAAAAAGACTGAAGAAAATGGCGTCGGCTGTGTCTTATGTACCCCTGTCGCACTGACGTCAAGAAAGAAAGCGACGACAACCGACGCCGGACCTAGACTTTGGAATTCGGCCAACCGAGGACCTGCCTGATGGCAGGAGAATCCATCTGTTATGACTGCAGCTGTATGCACGATGAACATCCAGCCGATGCCATTTTCTTCAGTTTTTCTTGCCCCAGATGTCAGGTGCTCCCAGAAGGAAGGCAATACATAAATTTGTGTAATAAAACAGAGCAATATAATCAAAATACAGTAGTTGCAAGCAAATACACCATAAATGAATACCCCAATCAGGTTGTATGAGGATGTGTTAGACTATAGGCCTGTCCCAAGAGGGGAAGGAGGGAGGGAAACCTGGACTGCAGCTGTTTTAGCACTCGAACATCTACATTTATGGTAGGTACAAAACTGTACTATGTTCATCGTGCATACAGATGCAGTCATAACAGATGGGTAGAATCCCAAAGCTAAGAAAGGGGTGGTAGGCACTAGGTGGAACTAGGAGGAGCCAGGATGCCCTGCAAGACTGCAGTGGCAAAGCCTGCTCTAGTTTTGGAGTATAATGGTAGGTGGTAGTGCTTGGAGAAGGTATGCACAGAACTCCAAGTGGCTGCTTCCAAAATATCTTTGGTAGGAACTCCTCTGAGGAAAGCTGCAGAGGTAGCTGTGGCCCTTGTGGAGTGAGATCTGATGCCTGTAGGTACAGTTTTGCCATGAAAAGAATAGCAAAAGCGTATGCAGTGGGCTATCCATTTTGAGATTGGATGTTTCGAAATTGGCTTTCCTTGAGCTCCTACAGCACAGGACACAAAGAGCTGTTCTGATTTTCTGAAAGGTTTTGTTCTGTCCAGATAATAACGAAGTTGTCTGTGGATGTCCAAGGAATGTAGTAATCTCTCCCCTTTGTTTTGAGGATTAGGATAAAAGGTAGGTAAGTGTATGGCCTGATTCAAAGCTACCCTGGATACCACTTTAGGCATAAAGGACGGGTTGGTTCGTAAGGAAACTCTGGCCTGATGGAAGATGATAAAAGGCTGCACAGCCATGAGAGCTTGTAGTTCTGAAACTCTACGAGCTGAGGTAATAGCCAGAAGGAAAGCTGTTTTCCAGGACAAATATTGCAAATCTGATGAGGCAGCTGGTTCAAAGGGAGGCAAGGTCAGTTTTTCCAGAATGAAATTGAGATCCCAAGCAGGTATTGGTTGTTTCCTTGGGGGTCTTAGATTCTTAGCCCCTCTGAGGAACTGTCTTAAGAGAGGGTGAGAGAATAAGGGTGGATCAGTGTTGTATTCTGCGGAAATGGCTGAGGCATGGATTTTGATGGAGGAGAATGGAAGTCCACTGCTTAGAAGCTCAGCTAAATACTGTAGTATTTGAGGTAACTTCAGTTTTCCAGGATCCTGGCCCTTTTTCTCATTCCAGACACAAAACCGTTTCCATTTTGGGGAGTAAGCTTATCTAGTTGACGGCCTTCTGGCCTCCAAAATGACATCCTGCATCTCCTTGGAGAGTAGGGTCTGTTGTGATGCTAAGGAATCTTCCATGCGACTAGATTGAGTGTTTTTAGCTGGCTGTGAAGAGTTTTGAAGCTGTGCTGAGTCAGAAGAAGAGGCATTAGAGGCAGGGTCCATGGTGGGGAATGCGTCAGGCTCCTCAGGAGTGGGTACCAGTGTTGTCTTGGCCAGTCCGGAGCAATGAGAATCATCTTTGGTCTGTCTGCTCTGGTTTTCAATAGAACTTTGGGCAGCAGAGGAAGAAGTGGGAAAGCATAAACTGTCATTGATGTCCAACTGAAAGAGAGAGCGTCCACTCTCCAAGCCTTTGGATGGAAAATCCTTGAGCAGAATTTTGTCAATTGGTGATTTTTGTGGGAGGCAAAGAGATCTATGTCTGGCCTTCCCCATGCTTGGATTATTTCTGTAAAAACTTTTGGATGCAACTTCCATTCGTGTGGATCTGTCATATTTCTGCTTAGGTTGTCTGCCAGCGTGTTTTCTTTGCCTGGCAAGTACTGTGCTTGCAGTTCGATTTGTAAGTCCATGGCCATGTTCCAAAGTGACATGGCCAGTCTGCACAGGGGGTATGAATGTGTTCCTCCCTGTTTGTTTATGTACCACATAACTGTGGTGTTGTCCGTTCTTATCAATAGTTGACCTGGTTGCAGAAGGTCCTTGAAAGCTATAATAGCATTTATTACTGCTAGCATTTCCTTTTGATTGATGTGAAGGTGCTTTTCTTTTTGGGACCATTTGCCCTGAATGCACCGATCTGTCATGTGCGCCCCCCCCAGGCGTAGTCCGAGGCGTCTGTTGTGATGACTTGATTTGCTTGAGGCTTGCTGAATGGAAGACCTGTGTTTGTTTGGCATGCTTGAGCCCACCACAGAAATTCCTTTTGCAGACATGGAATTAGTGGTATTATTGTTTCCAAACTGTGGCTGTGTTGAGACCATATGTTTTTCAGGTACCATTGAAGTTTCCTCATATGCAGCTTTGCACATGGGATTAGTAAGATGCAAGATGCCATGAATCCCAGAGCCTGCAGGATTTTCCTTGCAGTCAGCCTGGTGCAATTTGCTAGTGCTCTGAAGTATTGAGTTAGTTGCCCCTGCTTCTCTGGCATGAGGTAGGCCATCTGGGTGTTTGTGTCCAAGTTGGCACCCAGGAAAATTATCTTCGAGAGGGTATTAGCCTTGATTTCTTTTTGTTGACTGTGTATCCCAGAGAGTTCAACAACATTATTACATAAGCCAGATGTTTCAGAAGTATGTGCTTGCTGTCCGCTTGGATCAGGCAGTCGTCCAAATATGGGTATATTTGTATCCCTTGAAGTCTGCAGTAGGCAATTACTGATGCCAGGCATTTCGTGAATACTCTGGGCGCAGTAGATAAGCCAAAGGGCAATGCAGAGAATTGATAATGGGTTGAACCTGCAAGAAATCTGAGGTATCTTCTGCAATTTTGTCTGATTGGGACATGCAGGTATGCCTCCTTGAGGTCCAATGTTACCAGCCAAGACTCCTTGCCTAGCATGGGAAGAAGTTGCTGTAGAGTGAGCATCTTGAATTTTGGTACGAGTAGAAATGTGTTTAGGATGGATATGTCCAAAAAAGGTCTCCAATCTTTTCCCTTCCTTGGTACCAGGAATAGCCTGGAATAAAAACCTTGACCTTGTTCGTGCGTAGGTACCTCTTGAATAGCTTTCATGTCTATGAGATCTGTAATTTGCCTTTGTGCCTCTGCCCTTTGATTGTGTGGCAGGTTTGGCATGCCTCTCATTTTTGGAAGGGTGTGAAAATGGAATCTGTAGCCTCTGTTTATAATGTCCAGGATCCATTTGTCTTTTGTGACAATATGCCAATTTTTTGAAAATAATGCCAGCTTTCCTCCTAAGGGGACTGCCATTTGAGTCTTGCTTGGCATGCAAAGGGGAAAGTCATTGGGTTTGCTTTCTGAATGATTGCGAGTTATCCTCACCACCTCTTTGTGTAGGAGCTTGCCACTGTCTGCCTCTAAACAATCCTTGGGATTGTCCTCTGCCCCTGGGGTGCCTGTATCTGCCTCTTTGGGGTCTGTCCGTGGCTGGAAAGGACTAATTTTTGGAAGGCCAATTTCTACTGAAACGTGGGGGTTGTACCTGTAGAAAATCTTTCACAGTTTGCATTGATTTAGCCTTTTCCTCCATTTTCCTTAATACCTCCTCAGCATTAGCACCAAATAATACATCCTTTTGAAGAGGGGCATCTAGTAATTTAGCTTTGATATGATCAGGCAAGGTTTGTTCCTTGAGCCAGGCATGTCTATGTATGACTGATCCTGTAACAGCAGCTCTACATGAGGCCTCTAGAGCATCAAAACCACATTGTAAGGTATGCTTACCCACTTGTTCTGCACTATGCATCAAATCCTGCAACTCCTTCAAGTCTGGTTGTTCAGGTTGTGACATTTTACTTTTCAATTGTGATAACAAAAAACTGTTGGTATTTTAGCATATGGAACTGACAGTTTAAGGCCCTCATGGTTAAGGTAGCCGAGGTATATACCTTTTTTCCCCACCTTTCTAAGGATCTGGAATCTCTCTCGGAAGGTAATGGATTTTTAGCAGTGGAGGCCTTAATTCCCTTGGGGCCCTGCGAGATGGTTTCTGGGTCAGGAGCATGGCTTTTGTATAGAAATTGGTGTGAGTCAGGAACCCTGTAGTAGCTGTCAGGCTTAACTGGGGCTGGAGACAGAGAGTCCGGGTTAAGGCAGGCCTCCGAGTAAACATCATCTAGGATGTCCAAGACAGGAGGTATAGCCAGAGGCCTGTGCTGAGGTAGTAAAAGAAATTCCCTAAGCCTTTTCTTGGAATCTGAATAATCTTGGCCTTCCCAGTGGAAGTGTTCCTTTAAGGTATGCAAAGTTTCACCAAATGAGTAATCCTCTGGGGGGGGGGGGGGATACAGAAGGAATGGACTCCTCCGCATCAGTGTCTTCAAAAGGGGAGTAAGAATGTTCCTGATCATCAGAGTGCTCTGAAATAATGGAGCCCTGATCAGAGGAGGGGGATTCTTCCTCCACTCTGGGCCTTTTGTCCGGTGGGGGTTGAGAACCCCTGATAAGAGTAATTAAATCCTCAGCCCTTATAAGCATCTGTTTTTTAGGCATGGGGCCTGGAGATGGGCCCTGTGTAGCTTGTCTCTTAGAGTGCATGGCTGCTTTAGACTTAGTGAAAGCCTTGATGGAGAAAGAAGAGGAAGGTCTGAAGACACCTTGAGTGGAGGTAGACCTGTCCACATTTTGAGGTTCAACGCCAAGAGTGGCTTCGGTATCTGTAGTCGGGGTGTGGGCTGAGGAGCCTGCGACCTCGGGCACAGGAGGCACCGCCAAAGAAGTGTCGTCGGTAGTCAGGGGATGCGTAGGTGCCTCGCTGAGAACCGGACCACGTGTAGTCAGCTTTGGCGTGGTGTCAGTAGAGGCCACGGACCTCGTGTGTCGATCCTTATCTTTGCATTTTTTAGACAAAACTGGAGTCGGAGTATCCGACGACATAATATAGTTAAATGTTTTTCCAAAATAATGCTGGGCGAACTCCGCCCGACGCTTAATGGTGCGTTTGTTGAATGTAGCACAAAAGCGACAGACCGAGACGTCGTGGTCTGGGCCTAAACAAGGTATACAGAGGGAATGGAAATCCTTATGCGGTATTTGCTTCCCACATGAAATACAATTATTAACTTTGTCTGACATCGGTCTGAGGCAAGAAAAGTTTCCCCAACGGGGTGCTTAGCTTTCAAGAAGACTTCGGTTTCAAAATTTTCGTAATCTCAGGAGCTGGCCGACCGGCACTTGCGAACTGATTCTGCTTCGGGCACCGCGCGGCAAGAAAGACTGAAGAAAATGGCGTCGGCTGTTTCCTTTATACCCCTGTCGCACTGACGTCAGGGAAGAAGCGACGACAACAGACGCCGGACCTAGACTTTGGAATTCGGCCGACCGAGGACCCGCCTGACGGCAGGAGAACCCATCTGTTATGACTGCAGCTGTATGCACGATGAACATCAAGTGCAAATGCGGACTTTTAAATTAGAAAGTTGAGAAAGATGGAAAAACTGCCCAAACGGCCAATAAAGTACAGTTTTGTACCTACCATAAATGTAGATGTTCGAGTGTTCACACTGCTGCAGTCATCACACTTGGGTTATTCGCCGTCAGGCGGTCCCGCAGTTGGCCCGAGTTCCAAAGTCTTGGTCCGGCGTTGGTTGCTGTCGCTTCTTCCCTGACATCAGTGCAACAGGGGTATTAAAAGAGGCAGCGGACGCCATTTTCTTCAGTTTTTCTTGCCCCAGATGTCAGGTGCCCCCAAATAGGAAGGCAATACATAATCCTAAGTAAATTACATAAGTAGAAAACAATAGCTACAGCTGTAAGCAAATACACCATATAGAAATACATCTTAGAGATTGTATAAACAGGGAGCTATAGATAAAACCCAGGTAAAAAGAGGGGAAGGTGGGAGGGTAACCTGGACTGCAGCAGTGTGAACACTCGAATATTTACATTTATGGTAGGTACAAAAAGTACAGTTTTGTACCTACCATAAATGTAGATGTTCAAAGATCCACATTGCTGCAGTCCTTACACTTGAGTAGTCCGCTGTCCTCGGTCGGCCCGAATATCAAAGTATAAGGCTGACGTCGGTCAAGGCGCATTTGACTGACATCAGGACGTCAGGGTACAAATGCGCATGACCGACGTCATATCCTCAGTCTTTTCTTGCCCCAGATGTCAGAAGACCCTAAAAATAAAGGTCAAAACCAAAAGACAGCAAACAACCAACCACCCTTGCACTAACTATATGTACAATATATACAATATATACAATATGTACAACCCAACCCACACAACCACCTCTAACTACAGAGGGGAAGGAGGGAGGGAGGGTAAATTGGACTGCAGCAATGTGGATCTTCGAACATCTACATTTATGGTAGGTACAAAACTGTACTATGTTCTTCATCTCACATTGCTGCAGTCCTTACACTTGGGCAGAATCCCAAAGCAGAGGAAAGGGAGGATGGCTAACTACAAGGAAGCAGGAGCTGCCAAAATGCCCTGCAAAACAGCAGTGGCAAAACCAGCCCTGGATTTAGAGTAAAGTGGCAGGTGATAATGCCTAGAGAAAGTATGCACTGAACTCCAAGTAGCTGCCTCCAAAATATCCTTGGTTGCCACTCCCCTCAAAAAAGCTGTTGAAGTGGCAGTAGCCCTAGTGGAATGAGGCCTAATCCCAGCTGGAACTTCCTTGCCATGATGGGAATAACAGAAAGCAATGCAAAACCCAATCCACTTAGAAATAGTTTGTTTTGACACAGGCTTGCCCTGAGAACTCAAAGCAAAAGAAACAAACAACTGCTGAGACTGCCTGAACCCTTTAGTTCTGTCCAAATAATAGCAACTGCCTGTGTACATCTAAAGTGTGCAAAATCTTTTCCCCTTTATTTTGGGGATTTGCATAAAAAGTAGGCAAATGAATAGTTTGGTTTAAAGCCACACTAGAAACCACCTTAGGCATAAAGGAAGGATTAGTACGCAATGATACCCTATCCTTATGAAAAATCAAGAAAGGCTCAACCATAAGGGCCTGCAATTCAGAAACCCTTCTTGCAGAGGTAATTGCCAACAAAAAAGCAGTCTTCCATGATAAATATTTCAACTCAGAAGTAGCTGCAGGCTCAAAAGGTTGTAGAGTGAGTTTCTCCAACACAAAATTGAGATCCCAAGCAGGAGTAGGAGCTCTTCGTGGGGGTCTTATATTCTTTGCCCCTCTAAGAAATTGCTTGAACAAAGGATGAGAAAACAATGGTGGGTCACAATCATAGTGAGCCGAAATAGCTGCAGCATGAACCTTAATAGAAGAGAAAGACAAACCTCTGTCCAATAACTCAGTAAGATATTGAAGAGCCACACTCAAATTAGGCTCAGAAACATCAAAATCTTTTGCTGCACTCCAAAATAAAAATCTCTTCCATTTATCTGCGTACACTTTCCTTGTACTAGGCCTTCTAGCTTCCAAAATCACATTCAAAACTTGTTGTGGAAGTTGAGACCCTCTATGGTTCAAAACAGAATATGCCAGGCTGTTAGGTGAAGTGAGTGAAGTTTGACATTCAGCAAATGGCTGTCCTCCTGTGACAACAGGTGTGGAATCGAAGGCAAAGGCCATGGAGGCTTCCGTACCAGACTTCTCAATAATGGGTACCAGTGCTGTCGAGGCCAATCTGGAGCTATTAAAATCATTCTTGGCCTGTCCTGTCTGACCTTTAGAAGTACCTTTGGGAGGAGAGGCAGAGGAGGAAAGGCATACACATGAAGATTGCTCCAATTGAAAGAAATAGCATCCACTCTCCAAGCTGTGGGATGAAATCTTTTTGTGCAAAACTTTGGCAGCTGATGGTTTAGTGGAGAAGCGAACAGATCTATGTCTGGAGTTCCCCATGACACTGTCAATTTCTGAAATACAAGAGGATCCAATTTCCACTCGTGGGGATCCATAATTCGTCTGCTCAACACATCTGCTAAGGAGTTCTGTGCTCCTGGCAGAAACCTTGCCTGAAGATTGAGCTGTAAACTGAGAACAGTCTCCCACAAAATCATTGCTTGCCTGCATAGAGGATAAGAATGTGTTCCCCCTTGCTTGTTGATGTACCACATGACAGTTGTGTTGTCTGTTAGAATCAACACCTGCCCTGGAAGAAGTAATTCCTTGAAAGCTATTAATGCAAACTGGACTGCTAACATCTCCTTCATGTTGATATGTAGATGTTGTAGTCTGACAGGCCACTTGTTTTGTATCCACTTTCCATTTAGATGAGCTCCCCAAGCTTTGTCTGAGGCATCTGTCATTAAAATCTGACTCGCCTCTGGCCGGGTCACAGAGAGTCCCTTGTTTAGGTGACATTCCTGAGCCCACCATAAAAATTCCTTTTGAATGCAAGGTATTATTTGAATGACAGTGTCCAGATCCTGGCAGTGCTGTGTCCATACATTTTTGAGATACCATTGTAGCTTCCTCATATGCAGTTTGGCATTGGGAAGCACCAGAATACAAGATGCCATGAACCCTAATGCTTGAAGGACTGTCCTTGCAGTCAGCACGGACTGATGAGATAGTTGATGGAAGTAAAGGGATAGACTCTTTTGTTTGTCCGGGGTTAAAAAGGCCATCTGGGATGCTGTATTCAGTCTCACACCCAGAAAGCACATGTCCTGAGAGGGTACTAGACTGGACTTTATTTCGTTCACAGAATACCCTAGGCATCTTAGCACTGCTATCACATATTCCAAATGATGAAGAAGCTGTTCTCTTCCTTGAGCCAGAATCAGGCAGTCGTCCAAATAAGGATAGATCTGTATTCCTTTTAGCCTGAAGAAAGCTATCACTGGAGCCAGAACTTTCGTAAACACTCTGGGCGCAGTAGATAAGCCAAAGGGCAATGCAGAGAACTGATAGTGAGAAGTCCCAGCTCGAAGCAGATACTTCCTGCAACTTAGTCTGATAGGAACATGAAGGTAAGCCTCCTTGAGATCCAAAGTTACCATCCAATGATCTTTGAACTTGGGAATGTCCAGATAAGTGTTGAGGATAGATAAATATTTGGAGTAAAGAGAAACTTGCTTGTGAGCCTCTATTCTTTGTTGAGGAGGAACATCTGGCATGCCTTTGAAAGGAGGCAAGGTATGGAAATAAAACCTGTAACCCCCATCTGTCTTGGGTAATTAAACTCCAATTAAAACTGCCTCTACAGGAGGACCAAACAACACGTCAGATTGTAAAGGAGCATCTAAAATCCTTGTTTTAACATGTTCAGACAAATTTTGATCCCTTAGCCAGGCGTGCCTGCGAAGAACTGACCCAGTTGCAGCCACCCTAGACGAGGCCTGTACAGCATCAAAACCACATTGCAAAGAATGCTTACCCACCTGTTCAGAAACATGCACTAAATCTTGCAACTCTTTACAATCAATACCTACAGCCAGAGCATCAACCTTAGACTTTAATTGTGAAAGGAGATAGTTCTGGTATTTCAACATGTGAAACTGGCAATTCAAAGCCCTCATAGCAAGAGTGGAAGAAGTATAAACTTTCTTTCCCCATCTATCCAAGGCCTTAGCCTCTTTGTCTGCAGGAACCGGATTCTTAACAACAGAAGCCTTAACACCTTTAGGCCCCTGACTAACAGTTTCTGGGTCAGCCCTAGGACTCTTAAAAAGATACTTATGAGCTTCAGGCACCCTGTAATACCTATCCGGCTTAACAGGAGCAGGAGGCACAGAATCAGGATTAAGAGAAGCTTCTGTAAAAACATCTTCTACTACATCCAAAACAGGAGGTATAGCCAAAGGCCTATGCTGGGGTAAAAAAATTCCCTAAGCCTTTTCCTGGAATCAGAGAAGTCCTGACCTTCCCACTTAAAATGCTCCCTCATGGAATGAAGAGTTTCTGAAAAAGAAAAATCCTCAGGAGGAGAAGCAGAAGGAGTAGAATCATCCACATCAGAATCAGAATAAGGAGAGTACTCCTGCAAGTCTTCAGCCGAAGACTCTGAAACATCTGAAGCCTGCTCAAAACCCGGCAGCTCAGGCTCCAACCTAGGTCTCTTATCAGGAGGGGGCATAGAACCCCTAATTAAAGTAATCAAATCTTCTGCCATTTTAAGCATATGCTTCTTGGGCACAGTACCTGAAGAGCTAGGGTTAACACCAACTGAAGCCAAACCTGGCCTGCCCCTGGGAGAAGCCTTTGAAACAGAAGGAGAGGGCCTAGCCACCCTAGGAGGGAGTATAGTAACCTGAGAAGCCCCTCAGCCTGACTTGCCTCCTGAGAGGCCACATCTTGCAATAATAAGGTCTCACCCTGGGAACACAAAGAAACCTCGGCGAGCCACCGGTTCCACCGACACCTCTAAAGAACCGGCGTCCGGTACAGACTGTTCTTCTAGCCTAGGCTTAACTGCCTTGTCCTTGCGCTTCTTCGAAGAAGCGGGCCGGAGCATCCGGCGGCATTTTATAATTACACCGCTTCCCAAAGACTAACCTTGCACAATCCAACCTTCTCTTTATAGTGCGTTTATTAAATCTAGCACAAGAGCGACAGCCAACAACGTTGTGCTCAGGCCCTAAGCAAGGAATACACAAAGTATGATAATCTCTATGCAGTATCTGTTTCCCACAAGAAATGCAATTATTGACTTTTTCTGACATCCGGTAAATCACTGAGGCAAGAAAAACTAAAATATTCCCAACGGGTACTTAGCCAACTTTGAACTCGGTCTGAAACTTCGAAATCGAAAAATCTCAGAACGCCAACCGGCACTTGCAATGCTGCTTCTGCATCGGACCATGCGGCAAAAAAGACTGAGGATATGACATCGGTCATGCGCATTTGTACCCTGACGTCCTGATGTCAGTCAAATGCGCCTTGACCGACGTCAGCCTTATACTTTGATATTCGGGCCGACCGAGGACAGCGGACTACCCAAGTGTAAGGACTGCAGCAATGTGAGATGAAGAACATCTGTACTATGTTCGTGTTACACTGCTGCAGTCATCACACTTGGGTTGAATCCCAAAGCTAAGGCTGGGCGGTTGGTACTAAACAGGGTTTGGAGAAGCTAGTAGGCCCTGCAAAACTGCAGTGGCAAAGCGAGCTCTGGTTTTTGATTATAGAGGTAAGTGGTAGTGCTTGGTGAAGGTGTGCACTGAACTCCAAGTTGCAGCTTCCAAAATATCCTTGGTTGGTACCCCTCTGAGGATGGCTGCTGATGTTGCTGTAGCCCTGGTGGAATGAGGCCTAATGTTACCAGGTACAGGTTTCCCATGGTGTGTGCAGCAGAAATGGATATAATGTCCTATCCATTTTGAAATGGTCTGTTTTGATATAGGCTTTCCTTGAGATCCTGCAGCATAGGATACAAAGAGCTGATCAAATTTTCTGAAAACCTTTGTTTTAGCCAAGTAGAAATGTAATTGCCTGTGAATGTCCAGAGAGTTTAGGAGCCTTTCCCCTTTATTCTGGGGGTTTGGATAAAAGGTGGGTAAATGAATGGTTTGGTTTAGAGCCACACTGGATACTACCTTTGGCATAAAGGAAGGGTTAGCTCGTAAAGAGACTCTGTCTTGATTAAAAATTATGAAAGGCTCCACTGCCATTAGGGCCTGTACCTCTGAGACTCTTCGTGCTGAAGTTATTGCTAGCAGCAGGGCAGTTTTCCATGATAAAAAATGTAAATCAGCTGAAAAAGCTGGCTCGAAGGGCGGTAGTGTAAGTTTTTCCAAAACAAAATTGAGGTCCCAAGTTGGTGTTGGTGCTCTTCGGGGCTGTCTTATGTTCTTAGCCCCTCTGAGGTACTGTCTTAATAATGGATGTGAAAAAAATAGGAGGATCCGTGTTGTAATGAGCTGAAATAGCTGAAGCATGGATCTTTATAGATGAAAAGGAAAGGACTTTGTGCAACATCTCAGTTAAATATTGCAGAATCTGAGGAATATTTGGGACAACAGGATTTTGGCCTTTAGCCTGGTTCCAGGCACAGAATCTTTTCCATTTGTCTGAGTAGGTTTTCCTGGTGCTGGGTCTCCTGGCCTCCAGAATAACATCCATAACAGCTGTAGAGAGAAGTGTTGACTGGTTGTTTAGATAATCTGCCATGCAGCCAGATTTAAAGTCTTCAGCTGGCTGTGTAGAATCTGATTGTTTTGCTGAGTCAGCAGGTGAGGAATTTGAGGTAAAATCCATGGTGGGCCTTGAGCCATGTTCCTTAATATTGGATACCAGTGTTGGCGTGGCCAGTCTGGAGCAAGGAGTATCATTTGTGGCCTCTCTAATCTGGCTTTTAGCAGCACCTTTGCCAGAAGAGGCAGTGGAGGAAAGGCATACACTGTTTTCCAACTGAATGAGAGGGTGTCCACTTTCCAAGCTAGAGTGTGGTATGTCCTTGTGCAAAACTTTTGCAGTTGGTAGTTTTGGGGGGAGGCAAACAGATCTATGTCTGGGCTCCCCCATTTTTTAGTTATCATTGTGAATACTTGTGGGTCTAGTTTCCACTCGTGAGGATCCATGATATTTCTGCTTAGTTTGTCTGCCAATGTATTTTTCTTTCCTGGCAGGAATTATGCTTGTAGTTGAACTTGGTAGGTCAGTGCTGTGTTCCACAAGGTCATTGCTTGCCTGCATAGGGGGTAGGAATGTGTGCCCCCTTGTTTGTTTATGTACCACACCACTGTGGTGTTGTCCGTCTTTATTAGAAGTTGTCCTGGATGTAGGAGGTCCTTGAAAGCTGTTAGGGCATTTTGTACAGCTAGCATCTCTTTTTGATTGATGTGGAAATGCATTTGATCTGCAGACCATTTGCCCTGAATACACTGTCCTGCCATGTGTGCACCCCAGGCGTAATCCGATGCATCTGTTGTCATTGTTTGCCTGGCTGTGGGCAAGGTGAAAGGCTGACCCTTGTTGAGGTGACATGCCTGAGCCCACCATAGAAACTCCTGTTGAAGGCAGGGAATTAGTGCTATTATAGTTTCCAAGCTGTGGCTGTGTTGAGTCCATACGCTTTTCAGGTACCATTGTAATTTCCTCATATGCAGTTTGGCATATGGTATTAGTAATATGCAGGATGCCATGAATCCCAAGGCCTGCAGAATTTTTCTTGCAAGGAGTTGGGTCTTTGTTGCCATCATTTTGAAGTATTGAGTCAGTTGTCCTTGCTTGTCTGGCGTGAGATAAGCCACCTGGGCCGTTGTATTTAAGCTGGCACCCGGGAATATTATGTCTTGTGAGGGCACTAGTTTTGACTTATTTTCATTTACTGTGTACCCTAGGCAACTTAGTAGGTTTTTTTTACAAACGCCAGACGTTTTAAAAGAATGTCCTTGCTGTCTGCTTGAATAAGGCAGTCGTCCAGGTATGGATATATTTGGATTCCTCTTTGTCTGCAGTATGCAATTACTGGTGCCAGGCATTTTGTGAAGACCCTGGGCACAGTAGATAAGCCAAAGGGCAGTGCAGAGAATTGGTAATGAGTTGTACCTGCTATAAATCGGAGGTATCTTCTGCAATTTTGTCTGATAGGGACATGCAGGTATGCCTCCTTGAGGTCCAACGTTACTAGCCAAGCCTTCTTGCCCAGCATGGGAAGAAGTTGCTGTAGTGTGAGCATCTTGAATTTGAGTACTTCCAGGTATGTGTTTAGAATTGAAAGGTCCAGAATGGGTCTTCAGGCTTTGTCCTTTCGGGGAACCAGAAAGAGTCTTGAGTAAAATCCTTGTCCTTGCTCCTGTGTAGGAACATGTTGAATGGCTCTCATGTCCATGAGTGCTGTAATTTGTCTTTGAGCCTCTGCCCGTTGATTTGATGGCAGGTTTGGCATTCTTTTTATCCTTGGTAAAGTGTGAAAGTGGAACCTGTATCCTTGAGTTATAATATTTAGGACCCATTTGTCTTTTGTGATGATGTGCCAATTGTCTGCAAAAAGTACAAGTTTTCCTCCCAAGGGAGCTGCCAAGAGTGATTTGCTTGGCAGTCTGAGGGGTAAGTCATTGTGATCGTCTTCTGATAGTTTGAGACCTGTCTTTTCCTCCTTTTTGGGTTGTGGCACCCCATTGTCGTGGCTTGTAAGAGCCTTGTGGCTGACCTCTGCCCCTTGAGCGTCTGTATTTGCCCCTCTGAGGTCTGTCAGAAGTTGGAAAGGACCAGTTTTTGGTTGGCCAATTTCTGCTGAGACGAGGGGGTTTGACCTGTAAAAAATCCTTGACTGTCTGCATAGATTTTGCCTTTACCTCCATTTTCTTTAAAACCTCTTCTGCTTTCACACCAAATAAAACATCCTGCTGTAAGGGTGCATCCAATAACTTTGCTTTAACATGATCAGGTAAAGTTTGTTCTTTTAACCAAGCATGCTTACGAATGACAGACCCTGTTACAGCTGCTCTGCAAGAAGCTTTCAATTAATCAAATCCACATTGCAAAGTATGTTTTCCCACTTGTTCTGCTGCATGCAACAAATCTTGCATTTCCTTGTAATCAGGCTGCTCTGTATGAGTGCTCATTTTTTGTTTTAATTGAGACATCAAATATTGTTGATATTTCAGCATGTGAAACTGGCAATTTAAGGCCCTCATAGCTAGAGTAGCTGAGGTATATACTTTCTTTTCCCATCTGTCTAGTGCTCTAGAATCCCTTTCAGACGGCACAGGATTTTTAGCAACAGAGGCCTTAACCCCTTTGGGACCCTGGGAAATGGTTTCTGGGTCAACAACAGGGATTTTATATAGGAATTTATGTGAATCAGGGATTCTGTAGTATCTGTCTGGTTTGGCTAGTGCAGGAGGTAATGAATCTGGGTTAATGCTAGATTCTGAATAAACATCATCCACAATGTCTAACACAGGTGGAATAGCAAGGGGTCTGTGCTGGGGTACTAAGAGGAACTCTCGGAGCCTTTTCTTAGAATCAGAGTAATCCTGGCCTTCCCAGTGGAAATGTTCCCTCATGGTATGTAAAGTTTCCCCAAAAGAGTAGTCTTCTGGGGGAGATGCTGAAGGAATAGACTCTTCAGCATCAGAGTCTTCATAAGGGGGAAAAGAGTACCCCTGTTCCTCAGAAGAATCTGAGGTAATGGAAACCTGGTCAGAGGAAGCGTAGTCCTCCTCCTGTCTAGGCCTTTTGTCAGGTGGGGGATGGGAACCCCTGATTAGGGTAATTAAGCCTTCGGCAATCTTAAGCATCTGTTTCTTAGGCATGGGGCCTTGCACTGGAGACTGCTGTACAGGTTTCCTTACTTTTAATGGAGTTTTCAGTTTTGCAAAGGATTTAATCGTAAGTGTAGTCGGTCTGAAGACACCTTCAGCAACTGATGGGCTTTCAAACAGCACCAGAATCCCCTTCAGCCATGGAGTCGGAAGGGCCTAAAGATAAAGGTTCTGGAGGCCCTGCAATCTCCGCTTGGGAGTCGGATGCGGGCTGGAGTTCTAAATCAGCGGTCGTCAGGGGCTGCATAGGCGCCTCACTGAAAACCGGAGAAACGGCGACTGGCCTAGCAGAGGCCTCGGTGTCTGGTTTGGGTCTCGGCTGCCTATCCCTATCTTTGCGGTTTTTATGCATCCCGGTCGTCGGTTGCTCCGACGGCATGGTATAATTAAATTTTCTACCAAAATAATGTCGGGCGAAATCAAACCGATGTTTAATAGTACGTTTGTTAAACCTAGCATAAAACCGACAACCTGTGACGTCATGGTCTGGGCCTAGGCAAGGGATACAATAAGAATGAAAATCCTTATGAGGTATTTGCTTCCCACAAGAAATGCAATTATTAACTTTTTCTGACATCAGACTGAGACAAGAAAAGGTTCCCCAACGGGGTACTTAGCTTTATTGAAGACTTCGGTCTGAAATTCGATTTGAAAATCTCAGGAGTCGGCCGACCGGCACTTGCGAACTGCTTCTGCTTCGGGCACCGTGTGGCAAGAAAGACTGAAGAAAATGGCGTCGGCTGCCTCTTTTATAACCCTGTCGCACTGACGTCAAGGAAGAAGCGACAGCAACCGACGCCGGACCAAGACTTTGGAACTCGCGCCGACTGCGGGACCACCTGACGGCAGATAACCCAAGTGTGATGACTGCAGCAGTGTAACACGATGAACATCTATAATTTCTGGGCCAGAGCCACTCCTTATGTGGTAGACAGGCTACCTAGTGCTTACCACTCCCACTGATAAGCTAGAAGGCTTCCCTCCAACACAGAAAGGAAACCACTGAATTTTTCTCATGTGCAGTTTGGCCCACGGGAACATGGGGATAGTAAATGCCATGAACTCCAGGAGGCGTAGGAAGTCCCTGGCAGTCACAGAGGGAAGGGGTAAAATGCTCTGCAAGTAACAGGTGATGAACAGTACATTTTCCATGGGTAAGGAAGCTACCATCTTATCTGTTTGGATCCTGCAACCCAGAAAAATGTGGTCTTGTGAAGGGGTCAGAGAGGATTTCTGATAAATTATAGTGAAGCCTAGACTCTTTAGAAGGGAAATGGTGAAGGAAAGAGACTCATGAAGTAGGTCTGGTGATTGGGCTTGGATAAGGAGATCATCTAAATAAAGGAAAATCTAAATTCCCTGCAGCCTGCAAAATGCTATGACAGGAGCCAGGCATTTTGTGAAGATCCTTGGTGATAGAGAGAACAAAGGGCAAAGCACAGAACAGAAAATGAGAGGAAGCAACAGAAAAACATAGAAACTTCCTGAACTGAGGGTGAATGGGTATGCGAAAAGAGTCGATGTCCAATGACACTAAGAAAGCCTGGAGAAGAAAAAGAGGAATAAGAGAGGTCAAAGTCAACATGCGAAAGGATGGGACTTTCAGAAAGGTGGTTAGGTGGGAAAGGTCCAGAATGGGTCTCCGGGGGTCATCCTTCCTTGGAACCAAAAACATCCTGGAGTAGAAACCTTGAGCAGAAGAGACCTCTTGAATAGTTCCCTGAGAAAGAGATTTGAAATTACCTGAGGGAAAAGGGACATTTGGTTCACTGGTGGTTGTGGGATGCCTCTGAAGAAGGGATAAGTTTCCCAACCCATGAAATCTGGATGATGGGGAGGACCAAAGAGTCCTGGGTAATCCAATTCCAAGTCTCAAGACAGGAAGAAAGACGAAGGGACAGGGGAGTGGATTGCCCTGGAGGCAGGTAGTCACAGGCTACCAGGTTTAGACTGGGACTGAAAGGGCTGTTTCTGAACAAGAGTGGATGAGGTAGATTTGGAAGAAGCTTGTTTCCTAGATCCTCTCTCTTTTTTTTTTCCTAGTAAAGGCGGTCTATGTAGGACAGTTTCTTTGGAACGTGGGAACAGGAGAAACCAAAATATGCTTCAGATTCTGCAGCTCCTTACCTTTCTCCTGTAAGGATTTGAATAGTTCTGCAGCCGAGCTACCAAAGTTTTAGTATCCAGAGGGGACTCCATGAGTTTGGCCTTAAAGTCATCAGGTAGGGGTTGTAACTTGAGCCATGAATATCTCCTTAAAACTGACCCAGAGACCGCTGCTCTACCAGAGGCATCCGCAGCATCACAACTGCACTTGATGGAATGCCTTGTAACCTGTGCAGAGGAGTTAAGAATGGCAGCCAGTTTTGCCTTGGCAGGAGAATCTGGAAGCTCAGAAAGGAGTTTCCCTGCATCAGCAAGGAGACCCACAGAGTATTTGACCACGTGAGTCTGGTAATTAATTGCCCTGAAGGCCAGGATAGCACAGGTGTAAACCTTCTTCCCCAGTCTCTCCATAACCTTGCCATCTTTATCAGAGGGCAGTAAGGAAACAAAGGGCAATAACCTGAAGGCCTTGTCAAGTGAAGTGGAAATGGTTGCTGGGTCTGCAGACGGAGCTTTAAGCAGGAACTTAGCATCTTCAGATACCTTATAGAACCTGTCTGGGCACTTGGGAGCAGGGGGTTGCGAATCTGGGCACTTGGAAGCAGCAGTAAATGCATCCAGGTACGCAGGCAGGACTGGGGAATAGCAGACTGTGATGGAGAATCCATCTGCAAGCGCTCATAATACCTCTTTTGAATATCTGAGATTTGGCAGCAGTCCCATTTGAAACTTTCTTTTATTTTTTCGATAGTTTCTCTAAAGGAACTATCCTCCCCAGAGGAATCTGTACCATTGGATTCCTCTTCTGGGGAGGCATATATCTAGAGGTGAAATTATCTGGGTGGAACAGGCAAATAAGTCAACATCAGAGGATTCCTCCTCATTCGAGGAGGAATCTGCAGCTGTCCTTTTAAATACAGTGGAGGGAGAAAAGGACTGCAAAGGGACAGGGAAGGTGAGGACTGGCGCAGGGCCATGAAGGCATTGGAAGCCTTTGGAAAAAAGCCTGCCGGTCAGAGGGGGTTCAGGCAGAGCAGGAGCCACATATTTAGTCTTCGCTATTTTCTTTCTGGGAGTTTCCATCTGATGGAATGTGGAAGAACCCAATGTCAGCCTACATTCGACTACGTCAGTAAGCACATCCTCATGCACAGTGATTTCGGTGACACCCTGAGGACCCTTGGACGCAGTTCCCCCTTTTCAGATGCCTGCACTTTTCTCTTGGACATGTTGGTAGACTCCTTCGGGGCTTCCCTGTAGTACCTGCTGAAGGGACATCCACAGTCTCTGAATGACCTTCGGGCCTAAATCGGCCTCGGGAGGGACACCCAAGAAGAGGGTGCAGCTGGGTAGATCAGGCCGAGATTTCTTGGCCTTTTTAGTTTGTGGCTCGTCTCAAGGACCCAATGTCACCTCCATCTCCTGCGCTAGGCACTTAAGATGCTGGTTCTCTTAAGTACAATTTAAGCAAAGCTAGACAATTCCTTAGAGTTTTGGGAATGAACGATTTACAAATATCACAGGCGGTATGGTCGTGGTCTGGGCCTAAACAGAGCAAACAAAGGTCGTGGAA
This sequence comes from Protopterus annectens, assembly GCF_019279795.1. NCBI lineage: Eukaryota > Metazoa > Chordata > Ceratodontiformes > Protopteridae > Protopterus > Protopterus annectens. The sequence continues at coordinate 1,143,452,681 of NC_056731.1, forward strand.
GTCTTTATGCGGAATCTGCATTCCACACGGACACTTGCCCTTCCTAGCTGACATAAAATCATCACACAACAAAGCAGCAGCAAAAAACATGAAAATAGAAAGAATAATCCCCAGCGGGGTACTTATCTGAACTGCGGTTCAACACAAACCTGGCAAGCAAATGTCTGCAGCAGGCGATCGGACAGGCAGTAGAAAAGTTGTGAGGTAGGTGCGTGCTGACATCTGCTTTATACCCAACGTCCCTTTATGACTGATGTACGAGAGAGTATGTGCAGCATCGCACGTACCTAGCAGTAGCATGTAGTCTTTTGTATACTGGCCGGACATACGAGTTAGCAGGAGTTGAACTCCCATATGTGATGAATACTGTAGCATATGAACAGAAGGACATCTAGATTGACTCCAAAGGTTCCTAACCAAAAAATCACATGCCTCAAGTCCCTGAGTTATCAAAAAAAGCTGGAAGCTCTGTCCCTTTATTTAGTGTCAGGATCTCTGTCTTGCAAACTACACCATAAAACCCAGCTGGCTTGGACGTCCTATATTTCTGCACCACCAATGGTCCCACCAATATTAAGAACTAAGGACCAAAATTTTCACCAACAGAAAAATAAAGCATGGAGCAGAGACAGGTTTATAAACCCGCACCTCTGAAACCTCTGGAATAAACTTTCCCTATGTATTAAGCTGTATGACTCACCAACTTCCTTTAAACATAATCTAGATGACTGGATGGTACTTACAGATTTACTCTGGGATTGATTGGTATGGCTCTCCTGAAAAAAAGGAGTGTCCAGAGCAAGGGAATTGGCAAAGCATAAATAGTCATAAGAAATAATGGCCTAAGAATATCTACAAAATTTAAGAAACTCAATCTACGAAAGTACTTGAAAGCCTAAAAACCAACAAATCTTAGGGATGCACCAAGCCAGACGACTAAACTCTTCACCACTCCTCAGTGTACAATATTTCTACAGTATCATTGTGAGTGTTAAAAACAAACAAATGTCTAACCAAATTAGGTAAGCTGAAGTGCAAGCTACCCTGAATCAAAATGTGCAGATGGAGAAGCTGAAAATGCTCCCAAATGACAAACGTGTTAGAGCAGATTAATGTGTGCTAAATTCAGAATGGAACTGCTATTGCAGTATTACCATAAACAGGTCAGTACTGCTACATAACCTTTAATTACTTAAAGTCTAGTTTTACAAATGTAAAAAAGATGGAATTGTGACTGCTAATATTAACTTAGGTTCTGTGTTCTTACTAAATGGTAACAAAAGTAGGACATAAAGAAAGAATTCCTGTTTACTTCCTCCTCCTCTCTGTCCCAAGGAGGTCTGGAAAAAAACTAATGCTTTTTCCATATGTACCAATTAGCATAACTTAGACAAAAAGTGGGCAGCAAACTGACTCCAAAGCCCTGATAAAGTTATCTCCCAAAAAAGATTGTGCCTGGAATCAAATCAACCCCGGGGCTCCAATGGCAAAGAAATATAAAATAAAATGAGCAACTATTGAAATTCCTGCACTGCACAACAATGAGACGACTTCAACATATCATTTTGCTGTGGAGATGAGGAAAGCCAGCATAGCAGATAATCAGGTAAAATAAGCCTGTTGTTTGAGCAACCATTAGGCGTGTGGGCTGCAGCCTCAAAACTGCTGACAAAGCACCTCTAGGAAAATTTTCTAACAGAAGTTACAAATTCCTGCCCCAGTTGACAGAGTTTTGGTACTAGTAAACCATCAATGCAAGTCCTTGATGAAAGATTCCGCTGACTTTGTATACTTATGTTTTATTCCATGTAATCTTTTTTGTAGTTGTAAATAAGTGCATATTGGAAAAAAGCACGCTCATAGTAAAATGGCTCACTGCAAATCTGAAATTCATTTTTACAGGAATACCTAATCTACTATACAGGCATACCAACGACTGAAAACACAAACTGCTATTTAGTACAATGTTCAATTACAAGTCCCAGCACAAATTTTACATTTAGTAGGTTGAATAAAAATGCACAGCAGTCAGGATTAGTATCTTCAGGACAGAGAAATTAAACACAGCAGATATCAGACACTCATACTGAAACAGAGAAAAAATAATTTTTATGGTTACAGACTGAACAAAAGTAGTCTGCAGAAGACTTCTAAAATTAATATTGAAGAGATTTAGCATCTTTTTCAAACTCACAATACAGAATCCACATCCCACTCAGCTGCTATAGGGGAGATGAGAGGAAAAAAAATCAGTGGTAGCGCTGAACTTAAATATACGACACAGAATTAGAAAGAAGACAGGGAAGCCCCAAGAAAAGAGGGATTGAACAACCACTGCATCCCCCCTAAAATGCTGACCCACAGCAGGAGAAGCATGGTTTCCACAAGTAGTGTGAAGACAGCATTAAGAAATATCCCCCTCACCTACTCGGGTGCGCACACGCTCACACACACACACAAAATCAAGTTCAGTCCTGCCACAGCCTGTCCCCCTATCCCCCAAGTGAAGACTAGAGAAATGTCTCAAAATGATCATCCACTTGTTTTCATTTACAGGAATGAGAACAACTGAAGAGCAAAGTTCAACAAGCAGGCAGAACTCTGGATAACCCCAAACTCAATGCAAACAAAAACAGACATATTTCCTTTTTTCCAGAAAGGGACCACATTATGGATCATATGCCAAGCCAGACAGATCAGGCCCCACCACACCTTGATTCCACATACAGAAAATCTTGAAGATCATCCCCCATCTCTAGAGAACCTAAAGAAAGCTTTAGACGGCTATCTCACTCACCAGTAAACATCTACCAGAAGCAGCAGGAAGGCTTAGGAAGGGAAACCCAACTGAAAAATTGTTAGGAAGCCAACAAAACCAGGAACCCAAATTTTGAAACAAGCACTGTGCGTCTAAAATTTAGAGAAAGCTGCCCTGACTTCATAAAAGACCACAGTAACCTTAAAATCATGGATGTGTCATGGCAACCCGAGAAAGGAAATTACCCTGTAGCAGTAGTAATGTGGTCTGAAACTGGGCCCAGCCAGTGTCCATAACTATACGGCCAAGCTCTGGTGATCTGGAACTCCTACAACAAAAAGGTTAACTGACAAGGGAAGCAAAAGTTCCTGCCTGGAAAAAGATAACCAACGAATAGGAACCAAATGGGCATCATACAAGTACAACATAGCTGGCCCCACTAGAATGCAATCAGGAAACAATGAGTTTCCTTCTTGAGAAACCTCAGAGAGAGTCCCAAAATGGAAAAGCTTGTTGTCAGTACCATAAAATAGGGTGCACAAGGAATGCCCTCCTTTCAGGTTTCAGCCAACATCTAGACAGGCTCTGTAGACTGAAAGATCTCTTACTTGTATAAATGGTTGCACTAAACAAAAACAGAAAATAAAACAGTGAATCACTGCTTGCACTGTAACCGGTTTTCTTTGAGCACAAAAAAAAAAAAAAAGAGAAAAAAGTGGTTGCAGCTTGTACAGTTCGGATCAACATTTTGCAACCACTTATCTGGGAGGGGGTCAAGAAATTAAGTGGGATAAGTTGATCCTTCTAATAAAATGAAGTGGCTTATGTTTACCTGATTTAAAGTGATATTTTAGAACTACACCATTATGGTTCACATACATAACACAAGCAGAAGGTTATAATTCAAAGTGGAAAGGGATGATGATGAAGCAAGCGGGAAGCTCAAGAAAGAGTGTGTGTGTGATTTTGGATGCAGACCCTTAAGAATAATAATAACCATATAGAATATTATACTCATAAAACAGCAGAAGGTATTCTAAGATCCAAGACAATACAAGAATTGAAATTTTGCCAATAGAGATAACTGTAAGTACGAGTATAGAAAATGGGCAAGAGGGGGCTGGCATTTACTGGAGAAACCCGGCAATGGAACCAAGTTATTGGCAGCAAATAAACATGAAATGTAAAAGAGAGGGATGACACCAAGATGACATTTGGATTGCAGGCAAGAAACTGTCTTACCCACTAGGGCTTGATCTCAGAGTACAGGCAAGGAGAAAGGAACATGGGGATTTTAAGTAAACCTAAAGGTAAAGACCTGCGCTGGTGGAGCTTTTAGCTGAATCTAGAACAGATGCAGCTGTTAAAAAGGGATAGTTAGCAGGGCATATACCTCAGTCATAACAAGAACAGCATGCCCTGTCCTGAACTGATGTGGACATTAGTGAGGAAAAGGACAGTACAGTTGTGTGCCTACCATAAATGTAGATATTCGAGTGTATTCACTGTTGCAGTCATTACACTTGGGTTATCCTGCTGGCAGGCTACCCGCAGTCGGCCTGAATTCCAAACTCCTGGTCCGGCGTCGGTTGCTGTCGCCTCTTCCCTGACGTCAGTGCGCCAGGGGTATATAAGATGCAGCCGACACCATTTTCTTCAGTTTTTCTTGCCCCAGATGTCAGGTGCCCCCAAAAGGGTAGGCTAAAAAACATTGCTTTTAAAAAACATACACTAAAATAAACAATACCTTCATCTACAAGCAAATACACCACATAGGTTGTATAGAATAGAGAAGTACAGATAAGTCCCAGCAAAGAAAGGGAGATGGTGGGTGGGTAACCTGGACTGCAACAGTGAATACACTTGAACATCTACATTTATGGTAGGTAAACAACTGTACTATGTTCATCGTGTTTCACTGTTGCAGTCATTACACTTGGGTTGAATCCCAAAGCTGAGGTTGGGCGGCTGGGTCTAAATAGTATTAGGAGTGGCTATGAGGCCCTGCAGAACTGCAGTGGCGAAGCCTGCTCTGTATTTAGAGTAAAGAAATAAATGGTAGTGCTTGGTAAATGTGTGCACTGAACTCCAAGTTGCAGCCTCCAAAATTTCCTTGGTTGGTACTCCTCTGAGAAAGGCTGCTGATGTGGCTGCTGCCCTGGTCGAATGGGGCCTAATGCCCTTAAGCACTGATTTGCCAAGCTGTGCATAGCAGAAATGAATGCAGTGTCCTATCCATTTTGAAATAGTCTGCTTTGAGATAGCCTTTCCTTGTGATCCTGCAGCATATGCCACTAAAAGTTGCTCAGTCTTTCCGAAAGCTTTAGTTTTGTCCAAGTAGAAGCGTAGCTGCCTGTGTATGTCCAAAGAATGCAGAAGTCTCTTCCTTTTATTCTGGAGGTTTGGATAAAAAGTAGGCAAATGAATGGTTTGGTTAAGAGCCACACCAGATACTACCTTTGGCATAAATGTTGGGTTTGTCCTTAGAGAAACCCTGTCTGGATGGAAGATGATAAAAGGTTCCACTGCCATTAATGCCTGTAACTCTGAGACTCTTCTTGCTGAAGTTATTGCTAGGAGCAGAGCTGTTTTCCATGATAAGAATTTTATCTCAGCTGTGTTGGCTGGCTGAAAAGGAGGCAGTGTGAGCTTTTCCAAGACAAAATTGAGGTCCCATGTAGGTATCAGTGCTCTCCTTGGGGGTCTTCTGTTTTTGGCCCCTCTGAGGTACTGCCTTAGCAGAGGATGTGAAAAAATAGGAGGTTCCGTATTGTAATGAGCTGAAATGGCAGAGGCATGGATTTTAATTGATGAGAAGGATAGGCCTTTGTCCAGCATCTCAGTTGGGTATTGTAAAATCTGAGGAATATTTGGAACAAGCGATTCAATTCATTGTGCTTGATTCCAAGCACAGAATCTCTTCCATTTTTCTGCATAAGATTTTCTGGTGCTGGGCCTCCTGGCTTCCAAAATGACATCCATAACAGCTTTAGAGAGAGGTGTGTTCTGAGTGGTTATATTATTCGCCATGCAGTCAGATTTAAGGTTCTGAGTTGACAGTGCAGGATCTGACTGTTTTGTTGGGTCAGAAGATGAGGAATTTGAGGTAAAGTCCAGGCTGAGCCTTGAGACAAGCTCTTTAGGATTGGATACCAGTGCTGGCGTGGCCAGTCTGGGACAATCAGAATCATTTTTGGCTTCTCGTCTGACCTTTAGGAGTACCTTGGGGAGGAGAGGCAGTGGCAGAAAGGCATAAACTGTCATGGTTTTCCAGCTGAATGATAGAGCATCCACCTTCCATGCTTGTGTGTGATAAGTCCTTGTGCAGAATCTCTGTAGTTGGCAGTTGTGAGGGGAGGCAAATATATCTATGTCTGGGCATCCCCATTTCCTTGTTATCATGTTGAAGACTTTTGGATCTAGTTTCCACTCATGAGGGTCCATGAGGTTTCTGCTTAGTTAGTCTGCCAGAGTATTTGTCTTTCCTGGCAGGAACTGTGCCTGCAGATGCACTTGATAAGTCAATGCTGTGTTCCACAAAGTCATGGCTTGCCTGCAGAGGGGGTAGGAATGTGTGCCCCCTTGCTTGTTTATGTACCACATGACTGTAGTATTGTCCGTCCTTAGCAATAGTTGTCCTGGATGGAGTAGATCCTTGAAGGCTGTCAAGGCATTCTGTACAGCTAGCATCTCTTTTTGATTGATGTGAAGATGCATTTGGCTTGCGGGCCACGTGCCCTGAATACATTTTCCCGCCATGTGTGTCCCCCAGGCATAATCCGATGCATCTGTTGTTAGTGTCTGCCTGGCTGTGGATAAAGTGAATGGCTGTCCCTTGTTGTGGTGACAGGCCAGTGCCCACCATCGAAACTCTTGTTGCAGGCAGGGAATGAGAGTAATTATTGTTTCCAGGCTGTGGCAATGTTGAGTCCAAACACTTTTTAGATACCATTACAATTGCCTTTGTCTGGCATGAGATAAGCCATCTGGGCAGTTGTATTTAAGCTTGCACCCAGGAATATTATCTCTTGAGAGGGCACTAGTTTTGATTTCTTTTCATTTACTGTGTACCCTAGTCAAATTAGTAATCTTTTTACAAATGCCAGATGCTTTAGTAGAATGTCCTTGCTCTCTGCTTGAATCAGGTAGTCGTCCAAGTAGGGGTATATTTGAATTCCTTTTTGTCTGCAAAATGCAATTACTGGTGCCAGGCATTTTGTGAAGACCCTGGGCACAGTAGATAAGCCAAAGGGCAGTGCAGCGAATTGGTAGTGCATAGAGCCAGCTATGAATCTGCGGTATCTTCTGCAAGATTGTCTGATTGGGACAAGCAGGTATGCCTCTTTGAGGTCCAAAGTTATGAGCCAAGCCTTCTTGCCCAGCATGGGTAGAAGTTGCTGCAGTGTCAACATTTTGAATTTTGGAACGTCCAGAAAAGTATTTAGAGTAGACAGGTCCAGTATTGGTTGCCAGGCTTTGTCCTTTCTGGGTACCATGAAAAGTCTCGAGTAAAATCCTTGCCCCTGCTCTTGCTGTGGTACTCTTTGAATTGCCCTCATGTCATGAGAGATGAAATTTGCTTTTGTGCCTCTGCCCATTGATTGTGTGGCAGGTCTGGTGTACCTTTTGCCCTTGGGAGGGTGTGAAAGTGGAACCTGTAGCCCTGAGAAACAATATTCAGTACCTATTTGTCCTGGGTGATCATAGGTTCATAGATTCATAGATTAGTACTAGGCTAACTGTCCTTGCGAGCCATTTTAAGCCTAGCCAATTATCCCTTGTGAGACTCGAACCCTGTACCTTGTATTTGTAAGGCAAACACCTTAACCATTAGGCCACCCTCCCAACCCATGTGCCAATTTTGTGAGAAAAGTGCTAGTTTTCCCCCTAAGGGTGCTGCCAAAAGGTAAGTGCTTGGCATTGGTGGTGGGAAGTCATTGGGACTGTTTCCTATATGGTTGTGATTTGTCTTCTCCACCTTTGGAGGTTGAAGCACCCCAATGTTTAGGCCTGTATGAGCCTTGGGGCTGAGATCTGCCTCTAGGGTGTCTGTATCTGCCTCTTTGTGGCCTGTCTGACACTGGAAAGGACCAATTTTTAGAAGGCCAGTTCCTGCTAAATCTGGGTGGTTGAACCTGTAAGAAATCCTTTACTGTCTGCATTGATTTTGCTTTATCCTCCATTTTCTTTAACACCTCTTCTGCCTTAACACCAAATAAAGTGTCATCCTATAATGGAGCATCCAATAATTTTGCTTTAACATGATCGGGCAGACACTGTTCCTTTAACCAAGCATGCCTTCGAATGACAGAGCCTGTACCTGCAGCCCTGCAAGAAGCCTCTAGTGAATCAAAACCACATTGCAAAGTATGCTTTCCCACTTGTTCAGCTGCATGCAATAAATCCTGCATTTCCTTGTTTTCAGGACATTCAGAGTTTGTCAGCATTTTCTGTTTTAGCAGAGACATTAGGTATTGCTGATATTTAAGCATGTGAAACTGGCAGTTTAAAGCCCTTACAGCTAAAGTAGCAGAGGTGTAAACTTTTTTCCCCCATCTGTCCAGTGCTCTAGAATCCCTATCAGAGGGAACAGGGTTTTTTGCAGTGGAAGCTTTGACCCCTTTGGGACACTGAGATATAGTTTCTGGGTCAGCAGCAGGGTTTTTCTAAAGACATTTATGTGAATCTGGAACCCTGTAGTACCTATCTGGCTTAACTGGTGCAGGGGGTAAAGAATCAGGAGACAAAATGGACTCAGAAAATACATCAGCTACAATGTCTAGCACAGGAGGAATAGCAAGAGGTCTGTGTTGAGGCAATAAAAGAAAGTCTCTGAGCCTTTTCTTGGATTCTGAATAATCTTGGCTCTCCCAGTGGAAATGCTCCCTCATGGTGTGTAGGGTTTCCCCAAAAGAGTAGTCCTTAGGAGGAGAGGCTGAAGGGATAGATTCTTCAGCATCAGAGTCCTCACAGGGAGGAAGAGAATATCCCTGTTCTGAAGAGGAATCAGAAGAAATAGAAACCTGGTCAGAGGAATCATAGTCAGTGTCTTGCCTAGGCCTTTTATCAGGAGGGGGATGGGAACCCCTGATCAAAGTAATTAGGTCCTCGGCCATTTTAATCATCTGTTTCTTAGGCATGGATGACTGTCCAGGAGAATGCTGTACTTGTTTCTTTGTCTTTAAAGGTGTTTTAGACTTTGCCTTGGCTGCTGAAGTGGTCTTGATAGTAAGCTGTGTAGGTCTGAAAACACCCTCAGAAGCCGATGCCTGCTCAGCGGCTCCGGACCCATCTGAGGGAATAGTTTCTGTAGGCCCAGTACCTTGAGTTTCCAGAGGTCTAGTTGTCTCCACGTGGGAGACGGAGGCGGCCTGTGGCTATGAGGTAGCGGGTGTCAGGGGCTGCGAAAGCGTCTCACTGAGAACCGGCGACTGGCCTAGAAGAGGCTTCGTCATCGGTTTTGGACCTCGGATGCCTGTCCTTTTCTTTTTCCTTGTACTTTTTATGAACTCTGGTCGTCAGATGTTCCGACGGCATTATATAGTTAAACCTTCGGCCAAAGTAATGTAAAGCAAAATCGAACCGACACTTCACAGTGCGTTGGTTAAATCTAGCACAAAACCGACAACTAGCAAAGTCGTGGTCAGGGCCTAGGCAAGGAATACAGTAAGAATGAAAATCCTTATGAGGTATTTGCTTCCCACAAGAAATACAATTGTTAACTTTTACTGACGACAGTCTGGAGCAAGAAAAAGTTTCCCCAATGGGGTACTTAGCTTTTTTGAAGACTTCTGATCTGAAATTCAATTTCAAAAATCTCAGGAGTCGGCCGACCGGCACTTGCGAACTGCTTTGCTTCGGGCACCCCGCGGCAAGAAAGACTGAAGAAAATGGCGTTGGCTGCATCTTACATACCCCTGGCGCACTGACGTCAGGGAAGAGGCGACAGCAACCGACACCGGACCAGGACTTTGGAATTCAGGCCGACTGTGGGTAGCCTGCCAGCAGGATAACCCAAGTGTAATGACTGCAACAGTGAAACACGATGAACATCAGGAACTTTGGCTATACTTCTCCCTGCCCTACTTCAGTAGCACCACTGCCTTCTTCCATAATGATAACATTTTCCTCACTTTCTTAACATTATTAAGTAATGCCTTCCAAATTTTCAACAGTATTCTTCCTCCTAACCTCCAGATTTCTACATGAATTCCATCCACTGCTGGAGATTTCCCTGTTGCTTGGTTACCAACCATGCAATATGAGAATCTAAACAGCAGTCATAATGCTGCCTGAAGTTGACAGCTTATTTATTAAAATGATAATCACATGAGTTTACACAGTACAAGACAAGATGAAAATCTTGCTCAGAACATATTTCCACCATGTGCCATCTAATATGGATGCCAATGAACAAACTTCCAAATACAAAACCAAAATAAAACAGGACTTAAATGACTCTCCTCAAAACATACACCACACCACTGTGTACATGGCATACTATGCAGGTTTATTCCAAGTAAAACTGCATTTGCTAAGCTTAATTTAAAACACATAACAAGAATGACCTTTTCTTACCCGTACTATCTGTGTATGTTGACGTTCAACAGCAAGATGAAGTGCAGTTTGCTGATTAACATTCTGAATGTCCAGGTTAGCACTTCCCTAAATATAAACAAAAAGCATAACACATTAGAAAAATGAAACGAGTTGACATTTTTAGAGTGTGTGCTTATTTCTAATGAAATGGACTAAAGTAACTGTGTTAAGGTCTTGTGTTTTTTCTTGGCTTATTTTTAGTAAACTCAAAAACAATACTACTCGCCTTTCATTTTTAAGCTGTTAATCAAAATACAGTTAAATAGAGGAGCTTTCAATGGATACAAAAAGACATACAAAAGAAAGAGGGTAGGGAAGAAGTACCTACAATGGGGAAGTGCATACAGTGGTCAAGACAGCAAGCTGTGACAAAACGGGAAACACATGCAGACGAAACCCAACAAAAAGAGCATTAGTCAGAGGAAGAAGAACAGAGATAAGATTCTTGTAATAAAGGAGAAAGACTATGGAAATTAGTCTAATAATCACTTGGAAAAACTGAGTCAAAACAGAGCCTAAAGTAGAACAAGTAGATTATATCGGTGTAAAGAAAACAGGAAAATGAATGGAATGATTAAGACACACCACTGACACCATTTTCATTTTCAAGGGGAAATGTGTTTAGTAGTAAGGAAAGCTAATCTTTATGAAATATCAAATAGAACAGAGAAATAAAACCTTGACTATGACCTGGAACTGACTAGCAACATAGACAAAGGAAAAGCCTATAAGGGAGGGTGTAAGCGAGTGGGCAAAGCCAGCCCATCCATCACAGGTGAGGGAGGCAGTCTGGCCCACTGCAGTACCAGCACATACAGGAGACATAAGTACATTGCAGTAACAGTACTGGCCAATGATGTGCACCATGCTCTGTCAAGCTGGGTCCAAGTGCTGCAGAATATGTGCAAAAATATGCATGCTGACTAGGGAAGGTGCTACAGACTCACTAATCTGCATGTACGCATGTCAGCTACTGGAGTGGTTAGAACAAAATTGTGACTTCTCACCTCTGTGATATTAATGAAGGTGCAAAGTGCAGTGCAGGCTCGATAGCCGATAACGGGGATAGAAAAACACATAAGGAGAAAAAGCATTTTCTGGGAGATCCTGGAGGCAGAGATGATGGCCATAAACAGCATTATCTTCCAATAAATAACTTTCATAGTTAACAAATCAGCCAAGTTCACAAGCAGAATGGCCAGCCATGTCAACAGGGAAGTTTTCCAGGATGCAAGGAGGAGGAGGATTCTTCTTAGGCACATAAAGATAAATAAACCCTGAAAGAAATTGCTTGACCAGCCAGTCCTGGGCTAAAACTCTAGCCTCCACAAGGTTGGTGGCTGTGATGTGTAGGTACACCAGTAACATGTACACTAATGGTGGAATAATAGAAACCTAAATAGAAAAGGTGCCTCTCACAGGTCAAGATCACCCTCAAGCTAAGTCACTGAGGCAGGAATAGGCTGCTTCTCTAATAAAATGAAGAATGCCTTCCAGTTAGGAGAATGCATATGTAAAGCAAGTGAACGACTTGTTGGCAGAGTTGCGATTCACGTATATGCAAGTCAGAAGTAATTCTATCAAATCTTTATGTTGTAGTTTCAAGTCAAGATTAGCATGGCCGAGAATCAATCAAGTCCAGATAAGTACGGCAAAGAATTCAATCAAGTCAAGTGAGGTTGATATCCACATTCAAACACACCGGGTCAAGCCTCTGCTAGTAACAAAGCAAGCAAAGTCACACACACACACAAAAGAAAAAATTGCTCCAACATAAACAGGATTAGGCAATTCAAGACACTGAGCATGAGGATAACATTATAACATGCATACTCTTGCTTTATGCACAGTACAAAACTAACAAGAGTTCAGATGCATTAAAGCCATTTCTTCTGCTAAGATAACTTGTGCAAAATATTCAGTCAGCTGTTTTATTTATAACTAACATTATGCTTAACTAATTTACCAAGTACTTTCAACAATCAGCTCTAAATCATTTCATTACAAAAGGATTACAACTAAAATAATGACTTTTTTAAAGGAACTTTATTTGAAAACATACAAACATTAATATTTTCAATCAGCAGGGGTTTGCAACATATAAATCTCTTTACATTTAAAAAGTCCTCCAAGAAAAAATGTATGAAATTCTTATTCTCTACATCCTGCAAAGGTTACCCAACACTTAATAATGTTAAGCAATTTCAGCATACCTCTAACAACCTGGGGTAAACACATATTTTTGTCTTCCCACACTTGATTCTTTAACTTCTACTTCTTCCGTATACCTTTACTAGTTTTCTCCCCTGAAACTCTTAAACCTTACTATGTACAAATTAACAACTCAGTCTAGCCTTTCCAATACTCACTTTGGCACATTTTTTCCACTCTAACAAAAAACCTTGTCCTTCACTACCATGGCTGCCAGATTTGTAAAGTGACTGGTAGGGACCAAAAAAAAAAAAAAAAAAAAAAACATCAGGGAGTTCTGAATTAAACAGAAGTGGCTCCGTTTTGCGATTTTTTTTGATTGGCTCGTATAGCGGCATACAGGCCAAAAAAAAAAAAAATCGTAAAACGGGGGCCGTTTTGTCAGGATTTTAACCAGCAGTGTGGGACTTGGGATTGGGCTGCTGATCCCGGGACAGTCCCGCTCAAATAGGGACGTCTGGCAACCCGGTTTACTCTCCCTCCTCATCAGCACCTCTGTATAACTATTTTAAATTTAATGTGCATTCTGTTCTCTTCCCATTCCTTTATTTTAAAGCCATTACCTTCCATACTTTTCATCATTTAGTTATCTGACCTCCAAATATCCTACTTGACAAAAGGATCTCCCTGCCTATCAGTAGACATTTATTCTTATTTTAGTTCATTATACTAGTCTATTGTCACTTAAAAAAACACATTCTTTTTAATTAGTGTTTCCTATCTCAATCACTTGCAGACTTTGTTCCCCAGATGTTCCTAGAAAGCTAAGCTTGCCTACTTACTGCTAATATTTTAATGATTACCTACTCCTCCAATTTACTCTCAGTTTAGCCCTGCTTGAGCCTTTCGCATCCCTACAAGCATCCCTTTTCTCAGTCTGCTCCACTAAAATCAATTTGGCAGCCACTAATGGGGAAAACTACTATATTCTAAATAATACTTTTACCAAACTTAAAGCTTTTTAATATACATATTAAAAAAAATCACACTTTTTAAATTAAATTAGTCAATCTGCTTGTAACCTCTGCTGGTAAATTATATGTATTTACCATTACTAGATCATCAAAAATATATATTATAATACAACACTTCCTGTTCATTTAATTATATGCATGTTCATCAGTTCACAGCTTGTCTTGTAAATTAACTGTTGCACTACCAGAAGTTTAATTCTGTAAGCCATGCTCAAAACTTTAGCAGTTGCAGACTTCCAGTATGGTAGCAAGCTACATGCATCTGTAGCTGTACGGCTCCCTGAACAGAGGGATTAACATAACCATACACTTTCCCAAAAGTGAAGACTGAGATAGACTAGGGAGAAATGAAGTTTAATGTAGCTGAATGACAGGGAAAAATCAAAGGAAGAAGTGAAAAGGAGATAAAAAACATTTGGGGGTAGGAGAGATGGCTGAGAATAAACCTTTGTGCACTAACGAGTTATACTGGAGGTGATTTGGCAGGAGCTTAAAACGATGAAAATTACATTAATATAGAATTTATTAGTGCAGGAGAAGCAACTCAGTGAAGTGACTGAAGAACTGAACAAACATGCTATGGCCCAACAACATGTGCTGGCAGAAAATGAGATCCTCAAAGACCAGGCAGCCTCTGCTGAACTGGAACTGGAATGTATAGAAGCCAGGACCGTGAATGCTGAAGACAGAGCCCAAATTAAAAACATTAAGAGACTGGGCATACTTGGACAGGTACGAGAAAAAGGACTGTTGTGCAGCTGTTAGACATGCCAGTCAATTCCTCAGGTAGGGAGGCAAGTCCACAGGACTGTGTGGTGGCTGGAGGTGTAGACTGCTAAGAACCCCCATCTGATAACAGTATGATTTCAATGGTAAATCCAAAAGGAGAAGGTGCTTAATGTGTTGTGCACACCAAGAAATAAACTGAAGGTGGGGGCTATCTATGGAGGAGTTTGCTGATCAAGATTACTCATTTCAGACTACACTGAAGAGGAAGGCATTCCTCCCTGTGATCAAAGTGTGCAGAAGGGCCTTTGCTGGAGGTTGGCATATTTGTCAGTTTTTAACAATTTACCAGGGGAAAGTTAAGTCACTTGCATATGCAAGGAAGACATTGGACTACATCAAAACACCAGCAAACCGTAGAGTAAATAAGATGGCTGAAAAAGAACAAGAGATAATAGGGAAGGTGACCGGTGCAGGGAATAGTAAGGACATTGATCAGAGAATAGAAGGGTACTTTTCACTGTTTCAGAAACAGCAACAACTGAAAGACAAGCTGAAGATACTCATGAGAATTGAGGAGAAGAAAGAACTGAGAGACATGGAACAGAAAACATTGTGGTTGTGGCAGGAATTGCTGTATTTTTGGAGAGTTTACTAGAAGGTAGAATATGAAGAGAGGAAAGTACAGTTGTGTACACTTACCATAAATGTAGATGTTTGAGTGTATTCACTGCTACAGTCATCACCTGTGGGTTATCCCTGCTAGGTAGCCCTCGGCCGGCCAGAATACCAGAGTCAAGTCTTTTCTGGGTCGGCTGCTGTCACTTGTAGACTGACGTTAGGTCGTCACTGCTATCGAGGAGGGCAGCCAACGCCATTACATCTGTTTTTCTTGCCCAAACCAGTGCGAGTCCTTACGTAGATAAGGAAATTTGCTCCTGGTGGCTTATAGCCTCCAGTAAATGCAGTCAGATAAGGAAATTTGTCCCTTGTGGCTACCAGCCCCCAGGAAAGTTAGTCGTGTCCCCATAAGGTAGAAAAGATAAGGGGGAAGGAGGGAGGGAAACCAAGACTGCAACAGTAAATACACTCCAACATCTACATTTATGGTAAGTATACACAACTGTACTACGTTCTTCGTGTTTCACTGTTGCAGCCATCACCTGTGTGAAGATTCCCAAAGCTGAGGTAAGGGTGGTAGGATGCAGTAGAGTCCTATGAGTGGGCTAGCATGCCCTGCAAGACTGCAGAGACAAAGTCAGCTCTCACCTTGGAAAAGAGAGGGAGATGGTAGTGCTTGGTGAAGGTGTGGACAGAGGTCCAAGGGGCAGCTTCTAGAATGTCCCTGGTTAGGGACTCCTCTTAGGAATGCTGTGGAAGTAGAGGCTGCCTAGTGGAATGGGTTCTTATGCACTTAGGAGGGGCTTTTCCATGCAAGCTGTAGCAGAGATGGATACAGTGTGATATCCATTTAGAAATGGTCTGTTTGGAAATAGGCTTCCCCTGTGCTCCAGGTGCGAAGCTTACCAAAAGTTGATCTGTTTTCCTGAAGGACTTGGTCCTGTCCAGGTAATATCTTAACTGCCTATGCACATCAAAGGAGTGCAAAAATTCTCTCTCCTCTGCTCTGAGGGTTAGAAAAGAAAGTGGGTAGATGTATATCTTGATGAAGGGTCACATCTGATACCACCTTAGACATGAAGGAGGGGTTAGTCCTGAGGTATACTCTGTCAGCATGGAAAATAATGAATGGCTTAATAGCCATGAGAGCCTGTAGTTCCGAAACCCTTCTGGCTGAAGTAACAGCCAAGAGGAAGGTGGTTTTCCATGAAAGGAACTTGAGCTCTGCTGAAGCAGCAGGTTTGTTTGGAGATAAAGTTAGCTTTTCTAAAACATAGTTCAAGTCTTAGGCCGGAGTAGGTGCTCTTCTGGGCAGACTGATATTAAAGACACCCCCTAAGGAACTGCTTAATCAGGGAGTGAGTGAACAAGGGTTGCTCCGTCTGGGAGTAAGCAGAGATGGCTGAAGCATGAATCTTAATAGAAGAGAAGGAAAGGCCTTTTTCCCAGTAGATCCGCTAGGTAGTCCAGGATAAGAGGAATGGACGCCTGTGAGGTATTTGTTCCTTTTGCTAGGCACCAGACATAGTATCTTTTACATTTAACTGAGTAAGACTTTCTGGTGCTACACCTCCTGGCTTCTTTGATAATATCCAGGACCTGTTTGCTTAGTGTAGAGCTGTCCTCTGTCCCTAAGGTATCAGCCATGCTGAAAGTTTGAGAGCAGCCAGGTCTCTCTCTTGAGTCAGAAAATCTGAAATCAGGGGTAGTAGCCTGGGAGGTTCCTGCGATAGACTGCAAAGTAGGGGGTACCAATGCTGTCTGAGCCAGTCTGAGGCAATGAGAATAGGCCTTGGTCTTTCCTCCCTTATTTTGAACAGAACCTTTGGGATGAGAGGCAGAGGAGGGAAGGTGTAAACAGATTGTCCCAGTTGAAAGTCAGGGCATCCACTCTCCAAGTTAGTGGGTGAAACTCTCTGCTGCAAAATTTTGGCAGCTGATTGTTTGATGAGGTGAACAGATCCAGCTGAGGAGTCCCCCAGGTCTGTATGACCTGCAGGAAGGCCTCCCTGTACAGCTTCCATTCGTGAGGGTCTAGGAAGTTTCTGCTTAGGTTATCTGCCAGGGTGTTGTTGACCCATGGTAGACACTGGGCTATCAAGTGTATGCCCATGTCATTGGCTGTCTTCCAGAGGGGTTAAGACTGTGTCTCTTCCTGCTTGTTGATGTACCACATAACTGTGGTGTTGTCTGTCTTCACAAGTAGCACCCCCAAGTTTAGGTATGACTGGAAGGCTGTTAGAGCCTTGTATACTGCCATCATTTCTTTCTGTTTGATGTGCAGTGGAAGTTCTTGGGGATCCCAGGTCCCCTGAATGCACCTTAGGTCTAGGTGAGTGCCCCAGGCAAAGTCTGAGGTATCTGTGGTAATGGTCTGCCCATGTGGGGGTAAGGTGAAGGGTAGGAACTTGTTCTGGGAGCAGGCTCCTTCCCACCAGAGGAACTCGGTCCTTATGCAGGATATGAGTGGAAGAGAGGTCTCAAGGGATTGAGAGTGTTGGCACCAAAGGTTTTTCAGGTACCACTGGATTTTTCTCATGTGGATCCTGGCCAGGGGTATCAGGAGTATGCAGGATGCCATGTTACCCAGTGCCTGCAGGAATTTCCTTGCTGTGAGGTGTTTCCTGGTAGTCAACTGAGTGAAACAGAGCGGCAGGAAGGTCTGCTTCTCCAGTAATAGGAAGGCCATTTGGAGGCAGTGTCTAGGAGAGCTCCCAAGAAGATGATCTTCCTGAAGGGAACAAGGTTTGACTTCTTGTTGATGGTGAAACCTAGGAACTTAGTAAGGTCCTTACAAAGAGGAGGTCCTGTAGGAGTTTCTCCTTGTTGTCTGCCTGGATGAGGCAGTCGTCCAGATAAGAGGAGATCTGGATATTTATTTGCCTGCAAAAGGCAATGGCGGAGGCCAAACACTTTGTGAAGACCCTGGACGCTGCAGATAAGCCAAAGGGCAATGCAGAGAACTGAAAGTGTTGTGATCACGTCCTGAAGTGTAGGAATTTTCTGCAGGATTCCCTTATGGGTATGTGAAGATAGGCAACCTTTAGGTCTAGGGTAACTACCCAGGCATCTTTGGTCAGCATAGGTAACAGTTTTTGGAGAGTAAGCATCTTGAATTTTGGTATTACCAGGTAAGTATTTAGGATAGAGAGGTCCAGAATCCTCAAATGCAGTCATGGGTTGTTGCTCTTCATCATATTCAGAGTAATCAGACTCATCTGAGTCATTGTCTGTCAGTATTTCAGAGGAGGCATCCCTTTTTCATTAAGGAGGAGTAGGTTGACATCCCCTAATAAGAGTGATACGGTCTTCCGCCATTTTTAGCAGTTGAGACTGAGGTGGTGGCATCAAAGTAAGATGGCATCCAGAGACTGTTTTCTTCAGAGTGGCCTTGCTTCTGGGCCTAAGAAAATCCATCGGTCTGAGATTAGCAGCATTCGGAGGCAAAGGCGTCAGTTTCTGTCTTGAATCGGTTGTATGAGAGACCCCCTCGGAAGCTGGTGCCTGCATCGCGGCTCCAGACCCAACCAAGGCAGAGACAACCGAAGGCTCGGAAGATGAAGAAGACCTCAGCGGCATACCAGACTCCCAAAGGGTTTTGGCAGTGGCCTGCGAATGTAACGACTCGGGCATCATGGGCTGTGAAGGCGCCTCACTGAATTCCAGAGAACTGATGACTTGTTTAGAAGTTGTGTCGTCTGAAGGTTTAACTTTGTGTGGTCTGTCCCTTTCTTTATCTTTACGTTTTTTTGGGGGAATATCCACAGCCTGTTGACTGACTGAAGCCATATCGAAATACGAGGAAGGAGTATGAAAATATCTAGCTACAATATCTGCTCTACGGCGAATGGTTCTCAAGTTAAAGAGAACTCTGGAATTCAGTGAGGCGCCTTAGCAGCCCATGATGCCCGATTCGTTACCTTCGCAGGCCACAGAACTGACAATGGCGGACGTCGTGGTCTGGGCCTAAACAAGTGACACACAAGGAATGGAAGTCTCAGTGTGGTATTTGCTTTTCACAGCAGAGACAGTTAACTTTTTTGTACATCGGTTAGTGCAAGAAAAACGTCCCCGAAGGGGTACTTGGCTTTAGTTGTTTTCAGCTTCAATTTTGGACTCTGGTAACGACAGACCGGCGCATACACAACCTGCTTCTACTTCGGGCTCCACGGCAACAAAAGAGTAATGTAATGGCGTCGGTTCACCTCCTTTATAGCACTGACGACCTAACGTCAGTCTACAAGCGATAGCAGCCACTGCAGAAAAGACTTGACTCTAGTATTCCAGCCATTCGAGGGCTACCCAGGAGGGATAACCCATAGGTGATGACTGCAACAGTGAAACATGAAGAACACCTAAGGGGAGTATATGCTGGTTTTGATCGGACTCTATGTCGCATTGAGAGATGATATGAAAATAGGAACAATTTCCTTCACTGTGCATGATATGGGACACTGCATGGAAAGGGACATAATCAGGACACAGATGAGTACTGCAAGGTGTTTTTGGTATTTTGTTCTTCCCTTTTTTCCTGCTGCCTTAAATTAGTAAAAACAACTGAGTGTCTAAATAAGAGTGGTGTAAATGACAGAAGGATGAAACAGGCATAAACAAGAATTAAAGGAACTGTCTGGACTAGTCAGTCCCCGTTATTACTACTAATTGATTAGGAGCAACACTTTTTAAATAAATTACCGATGTTGATGTAGGGAGTAGAAGAAAAGTGTTGTGACAAACTGATACTTAATGCGACACTTGGACTGTGTGTTGCAAATAAGGAATCCAACCACAGCACCTTTAGTTTTGTTTTAATGACTTATGTGAACAGTTTCCAGACAATGTGAATTACTGGAAATATCAAACTGAGTTGAATGGTGTTTCTATATGTTTATGATTCTGTTATGTTGGTTTATGAATTCCTTAGGAAGGACTCTTTCTCACCTTGTCCACAGCCAGTTAGAAAAAACTCTGGTAATCTAATAATATGAAAGAAGGTGTTAATAGCAGAGTTACCAATAAACTGCATATTGTATTGCATGTGTAAGTCTTGTTGAGGACTGAATGAATAATCAAGTGTACATATATTACCATAACTATGATCAGCATATGTGGAAGATGTACCTGCAATAAGTCAAGAAATTATAATTTGTGCAGTTAGTAAATCAATATAGGTTCATAGGTAGGTACTAGGCTATTGGCCCTAGGGCCTATATAAGCCTAGCCAAACGGTACCCTGGCTTTTGCCACCCAAGAACATTATTTTCCTGTGCCACAGAAGTGATCCCTGGGGTGAATTTCCTATCTCCCATCCAATCATCAAGATTTTTCTTGAAGAGTGCTAATGAGGAGCTTTGTTTGATATAGATAGGTAGCTTGTTACAGAGTATGGGAAGTCTCTGGGACAGGAATCTATCCCTCCAGCATGTTCCGTTTACTGTGGTGATAAGGTTTAGGTCCCTAGAGCGTGTAGCTCGGAGGGATTGGGATTTCTTTAAGTGGAGCATGTCCAACAGCTCTGGTTTTGGCATAGCTTTGTATGTCAGGCAGAGCTCGCCTCTGAGCAGGCGATATGCGACAGAGTAAAGCTGGAGTTTTTTGAGACGGTCTGCGTAGGGGCATCTGTTTGAGGCCGGTAATCCTCTTTGTGAGGTATTTCTGTGGGGTTTCCAGTTGTTGTAGATATCTTGTGAGGTACATACCAAAACAGGCGTTGTACTCTATAATGAGTCTAATGAGTGATGAGTAGAGGGGAACAATGACCTCTTTTTTCCTGGATGAGAAACCTTTTGTGATGAGGTGTGCCACGTAGGAGGATTTCCTGACTACTGTGGCAATGTGATTATCAAAGGAGAGACTACTGTCCACCTGTGTCCCAAGGTCTTTTATCACACTTATGGTGTTAAGTAGACTACCACCTATGTGGTAGTTCATGGGTACAGAGTTTTTACCAAAAGGGATGACAATGCACATTTTGGCATAGAGCTTGAGGCCATGGCTTTGACACCAGGCATATGTCTCAGTAAGGCCCTTTTGTAGGATGTTCACATCGTTAGGAGTTTGGATTATGGCTCCTAGTTTGCAGTCATCTGCGAACTTTGTTAGCCAAAGACCTTCTGTGTTAGCCTGTACTACAGAGAAGTAGATACCAAACAGGAGAGGACCTAGGACTGAACCCTGTGGTACTCCACTTGTCACTGGTCTGAAGTTGGATTTAGAGTCTGCTACTTTCACAGTGTGGGTCTGTCAGTGAGCCAGTTGGCAACCCATCTTGTGACATAGGGATTTATACCTAGTTTAGTGAGTTTATCTATAATTCCAGAGTGGGGGATGGTGACGAAAGCCTTGGCGAGATCTAGATAGGCTGTGTGAACCACCTTATCCTCATCTACGGCTTTGGTGACCACTTCAAAGTCGTCTATCAGGTTTAGGAGACATGATCTGCCTTTTACAAACCCGAACTGGGTAGGGTCCAGAGTTTGGAGATTACCAATGTCATTGTTTATAAGCTCCATGATGATACATTCCATAGCCTTGCAGACCAGGCTCGTCAGGCTAATGGGGCAGTAGTTCCTGGGGTCCGTCGTGGCTCCCCCTTTGTAGAGTGGGATAACCATTGCTGTGCGCCATTCAGTGGGCACAAAGCCTGAGGTGAGGCTATGATTGAACATGGTACTTAGGTGGGGTGCCAGTTCGTTCTGTAGTTCATGTAGAACGCAGCCTGGGATGTTGTCAGGTCCCATGGATGCTGTGTTCTTGGCTTTGCAGAGTGTGTTTTTTACCTGTGCAGCCGTGATTACAGGAACTTTGCATTCTTCCGGTATAGAGATGGGCCCTTTAGGGGGTGAGAGAGGGGTAAAGTTAGCACTGAACCTATCTGCCAGGATGTTGGCAACATCAGTTGGTTCTGTATATTTAGTGCCATTGTGCTGTAACTCAAAGCAGATCTGAGTGTTGCCATTGAGATTCTTGATATAGTTATGGAATGCTTTGTGGTTGTCTTTAGAATCAGTGGCGATTTTGTTTTCTTAACTAGCTTTAGAGGATTTTATGAAGGATCTCAGCTTCTTACTGAGGCTGACCACGGAGTTCCTCCAATCATGGGATTTTACTCTTTTTTGCAACAGTTTCTTTCTTCTGTTGTAGAGTTTATGTCAGGGGACCACCAGATTGGCTTCGTTTTTTTGGAGGATAGCATCTTGGTTCTGTTAGGGATTGCATGATCCATGCACTCGTGTAAGTGCTTAAAGTGCATTTGTATAGGATTCAGCAGTCATACCTCTATTGTCTGTCAGCATGGGTGTTGTGAAGTTTGCCACTTCTGTCTTAAGAAACGTGAAGTTGGCTTTGGAGAAATTTATTACGGTGGTTTCCCTAATGGGGGTGGGGGTGGGATGTGGATGTCTAGGGTGATTTGCTTGTGGTCGGATCTGACCAACGAGGAATTGACCTCTGGTGTGGAACACCGGTTGCACTTGTTGGTAATGACCAGGTCTAGGATATAGCTGCCCCTGGTGGGGGTGTAGATAAGTTGGTCCATGTTGGCAATGACCAGGTCTAGGATGTTGCTGCCCCTGGTGGGGGTGTGGGTAAGTTGATCCAAGGTACTGGAATTTATGAATTCCACAAAACGTTGAGCACAAGAGTTGGTACATGAGTAGTTTTCCCAGTTAATGGTGGGGTAGTTGAAATCGCCCATTATTAGGGTGTTAGGTTGTACCCTAATATTTTCCAATGTATCTAGAAATGAGGAGTCGAAATCCTGGGGCATGGTGGGGGATCTGTAGCAAGCTACAATTTGGATTGCAGTCTTGCCCAGAGTTAGTTGCACTTGGATAATCTCGGATGCATTATGCTGAGCAACTACCCTGGAGTTGTGGCTATCCTTACTGAATATGGACACGCCTCCGCCTTTAGTGCTTTGGTCCAGGTTAGGTGGCCGAAAGGTGTGGTATGAATTATATCCTGGTAATGCAGGGGTGCTCCCTGGAGCCTTGAACCAGGTCTCTGTCACTGCACAGATGTTGATGTTCTCCATTTTAAGAAGTGCCTCGAGTGAATGCATTTTGAGGTTAAGACTTCTAGCATTAAGCAGCATTACCCTCAGATTTTGCTTGCTTGTACTTGTTACTGTGGTGAATTTGTCATTTGAATCTTGCCTAAAAAACGCACTATAGGGGTGGCAAGAGCCTTAGCCAGTATCCAGAATCCCAAGGGCAACACATGCAGGCCATCTCTGGCAAAGCATCGTGGTTTGTCGATCATGTCATCCCAGGCAGACAGATACTGGATCCCCCTTAGAATGACACCAGAAGCTAAGCCAATTGTTGAAGTCAATCATTTTGTCCTTGTACTGTGGTATAATTCTGGGTGCTGGCAGGATGCTACTCAGGGCTAGGGTCATACCTGACTGGGCTACAAGATTGGACAACTCCTCCATGTCTCTTTTCGTGTAGTCCAGTGAGGCACGTCTCAGGTCATTCACACCAAAATGGACAAGGACAGAGTCAAATTTGTACTTGTTGTGGAGTCACCTGAGTGCATGCGCTATGTGGCGGATCCTGGCACCTGACAGGCAGTTGACAGTAACTTTCTCCTTGTTTAACCTGGTGAGTGGAACACTAGTGTGACTGACTATAGAGTCACCCATGACTAGAGTGTTGGGTACATTGTTATGCTTTATGGGCTGTCGTTGAGTGGCACACTGAGTTTGTGGGGTATGTGTCATTTGGGTTGTGTTGGGGGGTGGAGGTTGCTTGCGTTTCTGCTTTGGAGGTCCCTGTTGCTTAGGTTATGTTTATCCTTGCTCTTTATGTTTGAAATTATATGAATATTGTGATGTAGTGGGCAAACAAATACCTTTTACCTATAAATGACACTGTCTAACCTACTGTACCAGAAATGTGCTTAGTAACGAAGGTCTACTATTTGGAGGGAGGATTTCTCAGAAGAATTGAAGGGGGTTATGTAAAGATAGGGCATTGTTTACACATGGGGGAAATGGGTCACAATGATGTGGGGGGGGGGGTGGAAGTACTAAGAGAAAAAAATAAATAATTCAATGATTGCTATTGGTTGAGGAAGGGGATGACAATGTGATGTTATGTTAGGAGGTTATTATTTGGAGGGTATGAAGTTACATGATGGCATGGGCTGGGCTCAGTGTCATGTAAGGCCAGGGTAGGAAAGATTTGGAAGGATAAGATAGAATTGGGGCTTGCAGCAGTGCTGTTGAGCAACTGTGGTATCCTAGTTATAAACCCACCAGATATCTCCTGGATCACCTGTCCATTTTTATATGGAAGTACGCATCCTGAAGATCGACTGAACACATCCAATTGTCTTGTCCCAGAAAAAATAAATAAATAAAAAGAGTACAGACTGCAGTGTCACCATCCAGAACTTTTTTATGGACTTGTTCAGCCTGCTGAGTTCCAAGATGGGTCTCCAGTCTCCTGTTTTCTTTGGAACTGAAAAGAACCTTGAGTAAGTTGCGGATGTGATTTGGTCTGCAGGGACTTCTTGGATGACACTTTTTCTTAGCAACCTTTGTATCTCTAGGGTTGCTTGATCCCTTTGACAGGGTGGAATGCCTGGGACTGATTTTGTTCCTGGGGGTGGGGTGGAGAAGGGTATGCTGTATCTCCTGGATATTACTGACTGTACCCATTTGTCTCCAGTGATGCTCAGCTAGGCTTTTGGGTACAGTGACAGTCTGCCCAATTGCCCGCCTGTCTCCTTTCAGGAGCGCTGGAAGGGTCTGGCAGAGAATATATCTCTGTCGCCCTGATTTTGCAGACCCCCTCTGCCGTGAGTTCGGCGTCTTCCATTATTTCCCCCTCTGCCCCTGGGGGAAATGTCACCATGTGCGTCCGGCAAAGCTCTTTGGGATTTACGGAAAGTACAGTTGTGTACACTTACCATAAATGTAGATTGTCAAGTGTATCCACTGTTGCAGTCATCACATTTGGGTTATTGGCTTGCAGTAGCCCTCAGTCGGCCTGATTATCAAAGTCTTGGGTCCTGCATTGGTTGCTGTCTCATCTTCCATGACGTCAGGTAGTCACGGGTATAAAGCATGCAGCCGACGCCATTACATCAGTTTTTCTTGCCCCAGATGTCAGGTGCCCCCATAATGGGAAGCAATTATATACAAGGTTACACCTCCAACAAAAAAGCAAACACACCAAAAAGCTTTAAGCATAGTAAAGACGTAGAGAGGAAGCATAGTAAACAACAATAGAGGAATAGTCAATAGACATCAGGGGGCTGGAGGGAGGGTAACCAGGACTGCAACAGTGAATACACTCGAACATCTACATTTATGGTAAGTGTACACAACTGTAATATGTTCTTCGTGTTTCACTGTTGCAGTCATCACATTTGGATAGATTCCCAAAGCCAAGGATGGGAGGAGGTAATTAAATAGCATTGGGACCAGCTATAAGGCCCTGCAAGACTGCAGTGGCAAAACCAGCTCTGGATTTAAAAAAAAAAAAAAATTGGCAAGTGGTAATGCTTGGTGAAGGTATGTACAGAACTCCAGGTAGCAGCTTCTAGGATGTCCCTGGTATGGACACCTCTGAGAAACGCTGTAGAGGTAGATGCAGCCCTGGTTGAATGTGGTCTAATCCCCTGTGGAGTAGGATTTCCATGGTGCTTACAGCAGAAATGAATGCAGTGGCCTATCCACTTAGAAATTATTTGCTTTGAAAAGGCCTTCCCCTCTGCCCCGGCTGCAACCAGCAGCTGTTCAGATTTCCTGAGCGGTTTAGTCCTGTCCAAGTAAAATCGAAGTTGTCTGTGCACGTTCAGTGGGTGCAGTATTCGTTCCCCCTTGTTCTGTGGATTAGAAAAGAAGGTTGGCAAATGAATGGACTGATTAAGGGCCACACTGGATAACACCTTGGGCATGAAGGCGGGATTGGTCCTGAGGGACACCCTGTCCGCATGAAAGATGATGAAAGGCTCCACTGCCATGAGGGACTGTAATCCAGACACTCTTCTTGCTGAAGTGATGGCTAGAAGGATGGCTGTTTTTTAAGAAAGGAATTTCAACTCTGCATTTGCAGCTGACTTAATGGGAGGTAGAGTGAGTTTTTCCAATACAAAATTGAGATCCCAGGGTGGAGTAGGGCCTCTCCTGGGTGGTCTTAAGTTTTTGGCCCATCTGAGGAACTGCTTCAGCAGTGGATGAGAGAAGAGGGGTGGTTCTGTATTGTAATGAGCTGAAATGGCTGAGGCATGAATTTTGATGGAGAAAAAAGAAAGGCCCTTGTGAAGCATCTCAGCTAAGTATTGAAGAATCTGAGGTAAACTGGGTGCTGCTGTGCCCATCCCCTGAGGTTTGGCTCCAGGAACAGAATCTTTTCCATTTTTCAGCATAGGATTTTCTAGTACTATGCCTCCTTGCCTCCAGAATGACATCCATCGCTTGTTTACTGAGGGATGGTAACAGAGAGATCAGGTAATTAGCCAGGCTGCCAGGTTCAAGGTTTGAAGCTGTGGGTGCAGAATCTGGCCCTCCTGCTGGGACAGCAGGGTAGGGATCTGAGGCAGGTGCCATGGTGCCAGCAGTGGCACACTGGGCAAGAGGGGGTACCAG
This sequence comes from Protopterus annectens, assembly GCF_019279795.1. Classification (NCBI taxonomy): domain Eukaryota; kingdom Metazoa; phylum Chordata; order Ceratodontiformes; family Protopteridae; genus Protopterus; species Protopterus annectens. The sequence continues at coordinate 1,143,479,172 of NC_056731.1, forward strand.
TGTTGGCATTGCCAGTCTGGTGCAATCAGTATTGTCTTTGGTTTGTTCTGTTTGATCTTTAGTAGTACCTTGGAGAGGCAGAGGGGGAAATGCACAAACTGATAGGTTTTTCCAGGTGAAGGACAGGGCATCCACTTTCCAAGCTTGTTTGTGGGGAGTCCTTGTGCAAAATTTGTCCAATTGGTAGTTCTGGGGGGAGGCAAACAGGTCTTTCTCTGGGCTCCCCCATTTGTTTCCCAACACGTTGAATATATTTGGTTCCAGTTTCCACTTGTGTGGGTCCATGAGATTTCTGCTTAAGTCGTCTGCCAGTGTATTTAGCTTTCCTGGCAGGAATTGAGCCTGTAGGTGCACTTGGTAGCTCAAGGCTGTGTTCCACAGAGCCATGGCTAGTCTGCAGAGAGGATATGAGTGGGTTCCTCTCTGTTTGTTTATGTACCACATAACAGTGGTGTTGTCTGTCTTTACCAATAATTGTCCTTGAAGAATGTGGTCCTTGAAGGCTGTCAGAGCATTCTGTACAGCTAACATTTCTTTTTGAATGATATGCAGGTGCATTTGACTTGAGTTCCATTTGCCCTGAATGCACTTCCCTGCCAAGTGAGCCCCCCATGCATAGTCTGATGCGTCTGTTGTTTGGGTTTGGGCGGCAGGGTGTGGAGTGAATGGCAGTCCCTTGTTTTTGTGGCAGGCCTCTGCCCACCAATGGAACTCCATCTGTAGACAAGGTATGATAGGGATCATTGATTCTAGCTCCTGAGAATGCTGACATCATAGGCTTTTTAGATACCACTGTAGTTTCCTCATATGGAATTAGTAGCATGCAGGAGGCCATGAACCCCAGGGCTTGCAGTATTTTCCTTGCAGATAGCTGGGTCTTTGTGGCCAGTAGTTTGAAGTAGGCTGTCAAATGAACTTGTTTCTCTGGCGTGAGGTAGGCCATCTGGGAAGCTGTATTTAAGCTTGCTCCCAGGAATACAATTTGCAGGAAGGGTACAAGATGTGATTTCTTTTCATTTATGGTGTACCCCAGAGAAGTTAGCAGTTTCTTTACAAATGCCAGATGATTCAAAAGTATGCCCTGGCTTTCTGCCTGAATTAGACAATCATCCAGGTATGGGTATATCTGAATATTTCTTTGCCTGCAAAAAGCAATGACTGGAGCTAGGCACTTTGTGAATACCCTGGGCGCAGTAGATAAGCCAAAGGGCAGTGCAGAGAACTGATAGTGCATGTAGCCTGCTTTGAAGTGTAGGTATCTTCTGCAAGATTCATTTATTGGGATGTGCAGGTAGGCTTCCTTTAAATCCAGTGTTGCCAACCAGGCATCTTTGCCTAGCATAGGAAGCAGCTGATGAAGAGTTAGCATCTTGAATTTTGGGATTACCAATAATGTGTTTAGGATAGAACACCAAGAATTGTCTTTTCTGGGTACCAGAAAATGTCTCGAGTAGAAACCTTGTCCCCATTCTTCTTCTGGGAGAGGCTGAATAGCCCTGATGCTTAAAAGAGAGAGAACTTGCTTCTGAGCCTCTGCCCACTGATTTGGGTGTAGATTTGGCCAACTGTTTGGGGTTGGTAAGGAGTGGAAGTGGAATCTGTATCCTTGGGAAACTATATTTAAAACCCACTTGTCCTGGGTAATGAATTCCCAATTTTTTGCCTGCAGGGCAATCTTGCCCCTAAAGGAAAGAGTCAGTTGATCAGGGCTTGGAAGGTTTAAAGTTAAGTCACTGAGACAGTTTACCATGGGGGGGGGGGGAGTCTTGCTACTTCCTGCTTTGGAAGTGGGACCCCTCCACTGCTTAGTCCTGTGAGTCCCTTGAGACTGCATCCTGGGTGCTCTGCTGGTTCTGGGTTTGGACTGAGAAGGCCTGGAAGAGGCAGGAAAGGACCAATTCTTAGACGGCCAATGCCTACTAAATCTGGGAGGCTGTACTTGCAGGAAATCTTTAACAGTTTGCATAGATTTAGCTTGTTCCTCCATCTGTTGAAGTATTACTTCTGCTTTGTTGACAAACAGGCCGTCTTGGTTTAAAGGAGCATCCAGCAATTTAGCCTTAACATGATCTGGCAAAGATTGCGCCTTAAGCCAAACATGTCTTCTAAGTACAGACCCAGTGACAGCAGCCCTGCAAGACGCCTCTAATGAATCAAAACCACATTGCAAAGTATGTTTTCCAACTTGTTCAGCAGAATGCATTAAATCCTGTAAATCTTTATTTTCAGCACAATCAGGAATCAACATAATTTTCTGTTTAAGCAATCCAATAATATGCTGCTGATACTTTAACGTAAGAAACTGGCCGTTTAAGGCCCTAATGGCCAAGGTTGCAGAAGTGTATACCTTCTTACCCCATCTATCCAGCGCCCTGGAATCTCTATCAGAGGGGCTAGGATTTTTGGCAGAAGTAGCTTTAATGCCTTTGGGTCCCTGCAAAATGATCTCAGGATCTGCAGTAGGATTTTTAAAAAGAAACTTGTGAGAGTCAGGAACCCTGTAATACCTATCAGGTTTCCTGGGAATAGGAGGCAAAGAGTCAGGGGCCAGGCTAGATTTCAAGAGAGCATCATCAACAATGTCCAGTACAGGAGGTAGAGCTAAAGGCATGTGTTGGGGCAGGAGTAAGAAATCCCAAGTCTCTTTTTGGAATCAGAGTAATCCTGGCTTTCCCAGCGAAAATGCTCCCTAAGAGTATGCAAGGTTTCACCAAAAGAGAAATCCTCTGGAGGGGAAGCAGAGGGAATGGAGTCATCTGCCTCAGAATCCTCATAAGTAGATAAGGGTAAATCCTGGTCATCAGTGGAAACATAAATTTCAGAGTCCTGATAAGAAGAATCAGAAGGAAAATCAGTCCTAGGTCTCTTACAGGGGGAAGGATGGCTTCCCCTGATTAGAGTAATAAGGTGTTTAGCCATTCTTATCATTTGTTTTTTTAGGCATAGGGGCCTGACCATGCGGTCTGGGCGTTGGTTTTCTAGGCATGGATCGAGTTTTAGGCCTTGAAGAAGAAGATGGCATCGGTTTAATATGCAAGTCAGTAGGCCTGAATACACCCTCAGAAGCCAGTGCCTGCACAGCGGCTCTGGACCCATCCAAGGTAGAGATATCCGCAGGTTCCACAGTCGAGGAAGCATCTCGCGCCATACCGGACTCCGAATGGGTCTCAGTAGAGGCCTGCAAATCTGAAGTAGCAGGTATCAGGTGCTGCGAAAGCACCTCACTGAGTACCGGCGACTAGCCTAGGAGAAGTGTCTTCGGCAGCTTTGGACCTATGCAGTCTGTCTCTGTCTTTATCTTTGCGTTTTTTCGGAATGTCAGTAGTCAGGTAGCTTACTGAAGCCATTTCTGGATAATTGAACCGAGTACCAAAATATTTAGAAGTGTAAATGAACCGACGACGAATAGTTCGAGGTTTGAATAAGGCAGAAAACCGACAGCGAGGTATGTCGTGGTCTGGGCGTAAGCAAGTAATGCAGTACGAATGAAAATCTTTATGAGGTATTTGCTTTCCATAAGAAATACAATTGTTAACTTTTACTGACATCGGTTTAGAACAAGAAAAAGGTTCCCCAACAAGGTACTTAGCTTAGTTGAAGACTTCGGTTCTGAAATTGGAAAACTGCTTCTGCTTCGGGCACCGCACGGCAAGAAAGACTGATGTAATGGTGTCGGCTGCATGCTTTATACCCCTAGACAGGGGTCCAGGAAAGTAAATAATGTGGGAAGAAATAGCCAGGGAATTGTTATGGCTAGGCTTGTATAGGCCCTAGGGCTGATAGCCTAGTACCAACCTATGAACCCTGACTACCTGACGGCATGGAAGACAAGACAGCAACCGATGCAGGACCCAAGACTTTGATAATCAGGCCGACTGAGGGCTACTGCAAGCAGATGACCCAAATGTGATGACTGCAACAGTGAAACACGAAGAACATCCACATTTTCCCGCCCTTCTGGCCTTTGGGATAAGGCCTGGTAGGGACGGAAAAACGTACTCTCACAGCAGAGAGAGTTTTACCTTCTTGTTCACACCTGGTCAGAGTCTGTTTCACTTTTGGCCCAAGCAAGGATGAGCTGTCAAAAGGGGCATTAATGAAGGAAGACTTGAAGGGTTCAGCAAACTTGCAAAGGTGCATCCAGGAATGTCTCCTCAGAGCTATTCCTGTGCCTGCTGCCCCTACTCACTCCATCAGTTGCGTATGAGATGAGCCCCATGGAGGAGTTGACTACAAAACTTAAGGCAGCAAGCTGAGAGATCACTTGAAAGAAATTTTTTACTGTTTGCATAGATTTTGCTTTGTCTTCCATCTTTTTAAGCACCTCTTCTGCTTTTTCCCCAAACAAGCACTCCTTACCTAGGGGTGCATCAATAGGTTTAGACTTGACATGATCAGGGAGTTGTTGTTCCTTCAGCCAAGCATGTCTCCTAATAACAGATCCTGTCACTGCTGCCCTGCTAGAGGCTTCTAGGGTGTCACAGCCACATTGTAATGAGTGTTTGGCCACTTCACAGGCTGAGTGCAGTAAATCTGCTAACTCTTGAATTGGCACAGTCAGGAAAGGTAGCAATCTTATGTTTTAATTGTTCCAAAGTGTGTTTTTGATATTTTAACATATGGAACTGAAAATTGAGTGCTCTGGTTGCAGCAGTGTATACTTTTTTACCTCAAATGTCCAGAGCTCTGGAGTTCTTGTCAGAAGGAAGAGGATTCTTGGCAGAACTAGTCTTAGCTCCTTTAGGTCCCTGTGTAATGACCTCTGGGTCTGCAGCAGGATTTCTGTATAGGTATTTGTGAGAATCCAGTACTCTGTAGTACCCATCAGGTTTACTGGGAGCAGGAAGAAGGGCGTCAGGGGCTAAGCTGTATTCATGGAAAACATCATCCACCACTTCTAAAATATGGGGGGTGGCCAGGGGTCTGTGCTGTGGCAAGACCAGAAACTCTCCTACGTCGTGGCTCCGGACCCAACAGAGGCAGAGACAGCCAAAGGCTCGGAAGAGGAAGATGATTTCTGCGGCATACCGGACTCCGAAAGGGTCTCGGGCATCAGGGGCTGTGAAAGCGCCTCACAGAATTCCAGAAAACTGACAACCTGCTTAGTGGTAGCGTTGTCGAAAGGCTTAGCATTGTGTGGTCTTGTCCCTATCTTTATCTCTACATTTTTTTCGGAATGTCCAGATTGTTGGCTTACAGATGCAATATCAGAATGTGAAGAACATGAAAATAACTGTCTACAGAAAGAGCTCTAAGGCAAATGGTTCTCGCATTAAAGAGGGCACAGAACCGGCAACGGGGATGTTGTGGTCTGGGCCTAAACAAGTGACGCAGTAAGAATGGAAGTCTCGGTGTGGGATCTGTTTTCCACAGATGAGACACTCGTTAACTTTTTCGGACAACGGGGTACTTTAGACGTTTTCAGCTGAAATTCAACTTCTGTTAGTGACCGACAGGCACTCATGCAAACTGCTTCTGCTACAGGCTCCATGGCAAGAAAGATTGATGTAATGACATCGGCTGCCTTGTTTTATAGCACTGACGACCTGACGTCAGACTACAGGCAACAGCAGCTGACGCAAAAAAAATTTGACTCTGGTATTCAGGCTGGCAGAGGGCTACCACAGCAGGGATAAACCCACAGGTGATGACTGCAACAGTGAAACAAGAACAACATCTTACCACAACCTTAGATGTCCTTCTCTTCTATATTGCTGCTGTATTCATGACATCAGGGAGTTTGCCTCTGGCGAACTCTCATACGTCCAGCTGTTATACAAAAGTTAAATGCTACCGTTAGGGTGCGCGTGACGTCCCACTCCTCTTTCAGACATCAGTCGTAAACAGACATCGGGTATAAAACAGACGTCAGTACGCACCGCTTCGGAACTGAATGCTGCCGGATACAGCGACAACAGAGTGGTTACTCCGGGAATCAGGCAAGTGTGAGAGGTAAGGCTGGGTGTGAAACTATACAGTAGCATATAGAAGAGAAGGACATTTAAAGTTATGGTCAGTTCTTACACAATACCATGTCCGTTTATTCATATGCTGCTGTATTCATGACATCAGGGAGAGTGCAAGCGTTTTTGTCCTAATGAAGGGGTGGCAGACCAGAAGCACCTTCCACAAACCCATGGAGGATGGCTCTGGCAAATCCTGCCCTGACTCTAGAGACCATATCAAGTTTGTAGTGTCTGGTGAATGTGTGAACTGAGGACCAAGTAGTTGCCTCTAGGATAGCAGCTGTGTCCAACCCTTTAAGAAAAACCCTAAGAAGGACACTGTCCTGGTAGAGTGTGTCCTATTGGGATTGACTTATCATGGTTAATGTAGCAAAAGGAAATGTTTTTTCATATCCACATGGATATAGTTTGCTTGGAAACAGGTTGACCCAGGGCTCTAGGGTGGTAGGAGATGAAGAGCCTGTCAAATTTTCTGAAGGATTTTGTTTTGGCCAAATAAAACCTTAGCTGTCTGTGTACATCTAGTGAGTGCAGTATCCTCTGCTCTGTTCTGCAGAGAGGGAAAAAGGTTAGCAGATTGATAGTCTAATTTAAGGACAAGTTGTTTACCACTTTGGGCATGAACGTGGTTCATAGGTAGGTACTAGGCTATCAGCCCTGTGGCCTATGCAAGCCCAGCCAAAAAGGTACCCTGGCTTTTGCCACCCAAGAAAATTATTTTCCTGTGCCACTGTCGAGCAGAGCCACAGAAGTGATCGACGGGGTGAATTTCCTATTTCCCATCCAATCATCAAGATTTTTCTTGAAGAGTGCTAATAAGGAGCTTTGTTTGATATAGATAGGTAGCTTGTTCCAGAGTATGGGAAGTCTCTGGGACAGGAATCTATCCCTCCAGCATGTTCCGTTTACTGTGGTGATAAGGTTTAGGTCCCTAGAGCGTGTAGCTCGGAGGGATTGGGATTTCTTTAAATGGAGCATGTCCAACAGCTCTGGGTTTGACATAGCTTTGTATGTTAGGCAGAGATCACCTTTCAGTAGGCAATATGCGACGGAGTAAAGCTGGAGTTTTTTGAGACGGTCTGCGTAGGGCATCTGTTTGAGGCCGATAATCCTCTTTGCGAGGTATTTCTGTGGCCTTTCCAGTTGTTGTAGATGTCTTGTGAGGTACATACGAAAAGGGGCTTTGCACTCTATAATGGGTCTAATGAGTGATGAGTAGAGGGGAAAAATGACCTATTTTTTTCTGGATGAGAAACCTTTTGTGATGAGGTGTGCCACGTAGAAGGATTTCCTGACTACTGTGGCGATGTGATTATCAAAGTAGAGACTACTGTCCACCTGTGTCCCAAGGTCTCATCACTTTCGTTGTTAAGTATATTACCACCTATGTTGGATTTCATGGGTACAGAGTTTTTACCAAAGGGGATGACAATGCACTTTTTGGCATTGAGCTTGAGGCCATGGCTTTGACACCAGGCATCTGTCTCAGCGAGGCCCTTTTGTAGGATGTCCACATAGTTAGGAGTTTCGATTATGGCTCCTAGTTTGTAGTCAACTGCAAACTTCGTTAGCCAAAGACCTTCTGTGTTAGCCTGTACTTCAGAGAAATAGATACCAAACAGGAGAGGACCCAGGACTGAACCCTGTGGTACTCCACTTGTCACTGGTTTGAAGTCGGATTTGGAGTCTGCTAGTTTCACAGTGTGGGTTCGGTCATTGAGCCAGTTGGCACCCCATCTTGTGACATAGGGATTTATACCTAGTTTAGTGAGTTTATCTATAATTCCAGAGTGGGGGATGGTGTCAAAAGCCTTGGCAAGATCTAGATAGGCTGTGTGAACCACCTTATCCTCGTCTACGGCTTTGGTGACTGCTTCAAAGAAGTCTATCAGGTTTAGGAGACATGATCTGCCTTTTACAAACAAGAACTGGGTGGGGTCCAGAGTTTGGAGATTTCCAATGTCTGTTTATAAGTCCCATATGGTACTTTGCATGGCCTTGCAGACCAGGCTTGTCAGGCTAATGAGGCGGTAGTTCTCGAGGTCCGTGGTGGCTCCCCCCCCATGTGGAGTGGGATAACTGTCGCTGTGTGCCATTCTCAAGGCAGAAAGCCTGAGGTGAGGCTATGATTGAACATGGTACTTAGTTGGGGTGCCAGTTCATTCTGTATTTCGTGTAGAAAGCAGCCTGAGATGTTGTCTGGTCCCATGGATGCTGTGTTCTTGGCTTTGGAGAGTGTGGTTTTTACCTGTGCAGCCGTGATTACAGGAACTCTGCATTCTTCCGGTATAGAGATGGGCTCTTTAGGCGGTGAGAGGGGGGTAAAGTTAGCACTGAACCTATCTGCCAGGATGTTGGCAATATCAGTTGGGTCTGTATATTTAGTGCCATTGTGCTGCAACTCAGAGCAGATCTGAGTGTTGCCATTGAGATTCTTGACATAGCTATAGAATGCTTTGTGGTTGTCTTTAGAATCAGTGACGATTTTGTTTTCGTAACTAGCTTTGGAGGATTTTATCAGTGATCGCAGTTTCTTACTAAGGCTGACCAGGGAGCTCCCCCACTCATGGGATTTTACTCTCTTTTGCAACAGTTTCTTCCATTGTACAGTTTATGGCAGGGGACCACCAGATTGGCTTCCTTTTTTTTGGAGGATAGCATCTTGGTTCTGTTTGGGATAGCACGATCCAAGCACTCGTTTAAGTGCTTATAAAGTGCAATTGTGTAGGATTCAGTAGTCTTAACAGTATTGTCCATCTGCATGGGTGTCATGAAGTTCACCACTTCTGTCTTAAGAAGCATGAAGGTGGCTTTGGATACATTTTTTACCATGGTTTCCTTAATGGGGGGTGGAGGCAGGATGTGGATATCTAGGGTAATTAGCTTATGGTCGGATAGGACTAATGAGGCATTGACTTCAGGTGTGGAACACCGGTCACTCATGTTGGTAATGACTAGATCTAGGATATAGTGGGGTTAGTACGTAAGCATACCCGGTCCTTGTGGAAGACAGTGAAGGGGGTGTGTCCCATAAGGGCCTGGACTTCGGAGATCCTTCAGGCAGAGGTTATGGCCACCAAGAGTATGGTCTTCCAAGTGCAGTGCTGGAGGGAGCAGTCTTTGGCTGGTTCAAATGGTGGGAGAGTCAATTTTTCTAGGACAAAGTTAAGGTCCCAAAAGGCGGAATTGGCTTCCTTGGTGGCCTGAGGTGAAGAGCTCCTTTCAGGAATAGTTTAATCTCAAATCTAGATGGTAAAGGAGGTACCAGAGGCAGGCAAGCTGAGATGGCAGATAGGTGGATTTTAATGGAGAAGTATGATAGTCCAGACTTCATCAGATCACACAGGTAGGGCAAGACCACTGGGGGCTCTGCCATCTGTGGTTGCTGGCTGTTTTTCTGACACCATAAGGAAAATCTCTTCCATTTTGACAGGTAGGATTTTCTGGTAATTGGTTTTCTGGCCTCCTGCAGAACTTGGATCACATCCTCTGTATATAGGTGTTTGAAGGAAATCAACACCCTATCACCCACAAAGTGAGATTCAGAGTGGACAGTTGAGGGTGCAAAAGTGTTCCCTTGTCCTGTGTGAGCAGGTTCATTCCTGGTGTAACTTGTGGTGATTGCCCTTGGCTAGGTGAAATAGTAGGGGGAACCAATGCTGCCTTGGCCAGTAGGGAGTCCACCAGCAAGATTTGGGGTGGTTCCTTCTGAATTTTCAGAAGGACTCTTTGAATGAGGGGGGGGTGCATATGCGTACATCCCCTTCCAAGAGAATGACAGAGCGTCCACCTTCCAAGCCACTGAGTGAGGTGCCCTGGAACAGAAGGTCAGAAGCTGTCTATTCATGGGGAAGACTAGAGATTCACATTCAGAATACTCCATCGATGGACCTGGTCCAGAAACACTTCCCTGTTCAGCATCCATTCATGAGCCAGGGTCATGGTCCCGCTTAAGGAATCTGCCATCACACTGTCTGCGGAAGGGATATATACCGCTTGGAGAAGAATTTGTTTCTCCAGTGCTATTTCCCAAGCCTGCAGTGCTAGTCAGCCAGGAGGTAGGACCTTGTCCCCTCCTGTTTGTTGATGTACCACAGCACAGTTGTGTTGTCTGTGTACCACCTCAGGGTGCCTGGGAGAAGCTGACCCTTGAAAATATCCTAAGCTAGTATCAAGGCTGTCATCTCCTTGACACTGATGTGATCTTTTTGTTGAGTGGGGCTCCATGCGTTCCTCACTCTCCAGTTTCTTAGGCTTGCTCCCCAGCCTGTGTCTGAAGCATCTGTGAATAGGTCTTGTTTTGGGGGTGTGGGCTGGAAGGGCACGCCCGGGTTTGGCTGAATATGGGAGATCCACCACTTCAACTCCTTGGACAGTCAAGGAAGCATGGGGATCATGAACTCTAGAGGAAGTAAATGCTGCTTCCAGATGTTTCTCAAATACCACTGGAAGTTCCTCATGTGTAGTCTTGCCAGAGGTACCATGGGGATGGTAGAGGCCATGAATCCTAAGATTCTGAGGAATTCCCTGACTGAGATGTTTTTTTATTTATTATTTTATTTTACATTTGTTATCCGGGCTAGTCCAACTGGATATATTTCCATTTTCAGCAGAGGCCCGGGGAGAAAAGCTCCACAGTAACATTTAAATGTTTATAATGTACAATTTTATGATAAAAAGGAAACACGAAAGTGTAAGACAAACAGTACATGAGGGAACAGTAGTTCCAAAGTCAATACTATCTAAGAAACAATACCATATACAAATAGAAATATTTACACCAATATAAAAATAATACAATCATTAGAAATCAGTAGAGAGCCTTAGCTACAGTAAAATAAGCTAATTAAGAAATACAGGAATTTTGAAAGGAATAAGATACTCCTACAGTAATGCATGTGAGGTTGTTAACAAATATGTCCACAGTTAGTTCATATCCTATTTTTAGGAAATAGTTTAAAGTAGTTTATGCTACTAAGGGGTAAGTAGTGTTTGAAAAAGTAAAGGGGAGGGAGGATATAGAAACATGGCAAAAAAGAATGCAGACAATTAGTCAGGGTAACAACAAGGGCATAACCAGTTAGTTATAAGATATTGCTTCAGCCTTTGTTTAAAGAGTGGGAAGGAGGGAAGTGCAGTTAGATCTGATGGCAACATGTTCCAGAATTTTCCAGTGGTATTTGAAAACAAGGAGTCACCTGCCATGTTATTAGATTTGGTATTGCTAGCCAGTAGTTTAGTGGAGGAGCGTAAGGAGTTGAGGTTTACATAGGGGGTAATAAGGTTAGTGAGTATCGGTGTGTTCTTGGGCTGGTAAAATATCCTATGAATAATGGTAAGTTGGGAGAGTATCAGAATGTTTTTTAGTTCAAGCCAGTTAAGTTGCTTTAAGTTCAGACAGTGATTGGTTCTAAATGGGTTCCCAGTGGCAAACCTTGCAATATTATTATAGGAGTTAGTTAGTTTAGTGAGATTACTTTTCTTTAGGTTGGTATAAATGGGGGAAGCATAGAGAAGAGTGGAGATTAAACGGGAGTGGGCAATAGTAGCTCTGGCTGTTGGTGTTAAGAATGGTTTTATTCTATATAGGGAACCTAATTTTCTATTTACGGATTTTATAGTGTTATTGATATGATTATCAAATGTAAGGTTATTGTCAATTAAGACTCCTAATAGTTTAGTGGTAGAGTCTGGGGTTATAATGGTGCCATTATTTGATTTGATAGAGAAATTGATTGGGGGGGACTTACTGTTAGGTGTAAAGAGTAATAGCTTGTTTTTTTTTGGCATTCAAAAGGAGGCAACGTTTTAGGAACCATGCCTCGACTGAGTTGAATACTATCTGAGTTAGGGATTGTAGTTCAGATGTGGAGTTGGCAGAACATATGAGCGTGGAATCATCTGCATATTGTATGCAAGTAGCTTGAGGGATTGCTAAGTAAACAGGAATTTTAAACAGGAGTTTTAACAGGAATAATCTCCTGGAAGAAAGATGCGAGTGTCACAATCTTTTCTGGTGGCAGGCAAGCCATCACTTCCCTGGTCAGAATTTGACATCCTAGAAATGCATGATCCTGAGAGGGTGTCAGGGATGATTTTTTTGTGATTCATGGTGAACCCCAGACCTGTAAGGAGAGAGATGGTGAACTGCAGGTGTTACAAGGCCATTAAACTTGAGGTAGCTTGGATAAGGATGTCGTCTAGATAGGGAAAAAGCCGTATTCCTTTGGTCCTGGCAAATGCCATGACTGGGGCCAGACATTTTGTACATACTCTTGGGGCCGTAGAAAGACCAAAGGGTAAAGCACAGAACTGATAAGTGTAGAATCCACAGAGAAACAGAGGTACTATTTGAATAGAGGGTGGATAAGGATGTGCAAGTAGGTATCCTTTATGTCTAGGGACACTAGGAAAGCCTGAGGCAGAATGAGTGGCAGAAGGGTAGGGAGAGAGAGCATCCTGAAGGAGGGAACTCGGAGGAAGGTGTTTAGGTGGGATAGGTCCAGGATAGGCCTCCAGGGACCTTACTTCCTGGGAACTGGGAAAACTCTTAAAAACTTTTCCTCTGGCAGGAGATGGGACCTCCTGGATGGTTCCTTGAGCAAGAAGTTCCTGCAGGATGGGAGGAAAACTGGGATTTGGTCTTTGGGTGGGGGAGGGATCCCTTTGGGAGTAGATCTCCCAGGTCATGAAGTATCTCTGGTTACCCACCCTCCAAGCAGGAAGGACAAGGGAGAGGAGAATGGATAGAGGGGTGTCTAGGAGGCAGAAAAGTTCTGAAGAGGTGTGTTCTGAAATCCGCTTTATACCCGACGTCCATTTATGACGGATGTCCGACAGAGTCGTGGGCCGTCACGTGCACGCTAGTGGTAGCATTTAAATTTTGTATAACAGCCTGGCATACGAGAGTTCACCAGAAGCAAGCAAACTCCCTGATGTCAGAATACAGCAGCATATGAATAGAAAGGCATTGTAAGACTCTCTCACTGTCACTCTGAGGATGGGCAAAAAAGGTGGAAAGGTGAATAGCTTGGTTTAAGGATACCTCACCAACCATTTTGGGCATGAAGGAAGGATTGGTCCTAAGAGTTACCTTGTCTTTGTGGACGATGAAGAAAAGAAGAATGGCCATGACAGCCTGTAACTTTGACACTCTTCTAGCTGATGTCAAGGCTACTAGGAGTACTGTTTTCCAACTGCAGTGTTGTAAAGAGGCCTCAGAAGCTGGTTCAAAGGGGCCACCATAAGCTTCTCCAAAACATAATTCAGGTCCTTGGGCAGGGCCCAGAGATGCAGCACTCCCTTTAGGAATAACATTCCAGGAAATCGAGAAAGGAGAGTCCATAGGCAGATAAGCTGAAATAGCATCAAGGTGGGCTTTAACAGAGGAGTACACCACCCCTGTCTGTAACAGTTCACACAGGTATGACAGTACCAAAGGGACATCACCCTGGAAAGGGTCCAGCTGTTTTTGTAGACAACATATGAAGAATCTTTTCCTTTTAGACATACACGATCTCCTAGTATTAGGTTTCCTGGCCTTCTGCAGGACTGTGAGCATGTCCTCACTGTAGAGGTGTCTGTAAGGGATCACCCACAGGGTAAAGTTCAGAGATTGTAGGTGGGGATGGATTAGAGATCCCTCTGTCCTGTGTGAGAAGGTCCACTCTGTGAGGTAATTTGTGGCGACTGCTCCTGGCTAAATGCAAAAGGAGGGGGGGAAGTACAGTTGTGTACACTTACCATAAATGTAGATGTTCGAGTGTATTCACTGTTGCAGTTATTACATTTGGGTAATCTGCTGGCAGGTTGCCCTTAATCAGCTTGATTAACAAAGTCTTGGGTCCTGCGTCGGTTGCTGTCCCTTCTTCCATGACGTCAGGTCGTCAGGGGTATAAAACATGCAGCTGACGCCATTACATCAGTTTTTCTTGCCCCAGATGTCAGGTGACCCCCAAATGGGGGGCAATATATATATATATATATATATATATATATATATATATATATATATATATATATATATATATAAAATTTAAAACACAAAAAATATACCTCCAAACAAAAGCAAATACACCAAAAAGGCTTTTAAGCATAGTAAAAGAAAGGAGAGGTATAGTAAGAGAAAAACAGGGGGCTGAAGGGTGGGTAACTAGGACTGCAACTGTGAATACACTTGAACATCTACAGTTATGGTAAGTGTACACAACTGTACTATTTTCTTCGTGTTTCATTGTTGCAGTCATTACATTTGGGTAGAATCACAAAGCTATGGTTGAGAGGATGGATTTATACAGCATTAGGAGCAGATATAAGGCCCTGCAGGACAGCAGTGGCAAAGCCAGCTCTGGATTTAGAGAAGAGGGGTAAATAATAATAAGTGGTGAACGTATGAACTGAGCTCCAGGTAGCAGCTTCTAGAATGTCTCTGGTAGGAACCCCTCTGAGAAAGGCTGCAGAAGTAGATGGAGATCTGATCCCCTTGAGGATAGGTCTACCATGGTGCATATAGCAGAAACGAATAAATGGCTTATCCATTTGGAAATGGTCTGCTTTGAAATAGCCTTTCCCTCTGCTTCAGCAGCAAATGCCACCAATAGTTGTTCAGATTTTCATAGAGATTTTGTCCTGTTTAAGTAGAATCTAAGTTGTCTGTGTACATCCAATGAATGCAGAATCCTCTCACCCTTGTTCTGTGGATTGGGAAAGAAAGTTGGCAGATGAATGGTCTGATTAAGAGCCACACTGGATACCACCTTAGGCATGAAAGATGGATTGGTCCTGAGAGCCACCCTGTCCGGATGAAAAATAATGAAAGGCTCCACTGCCATAAGAGACTGTAATTCTGAAATCCTTCTAGCTGAAGTGACTCCTAAAAGGAAAGCTGTTTTCCAGGAGAGAAATTTTAGGTCTGCAGTAGCAGCTGGCTCAAAAGGAGGGAGAGTGAGTTTTTCCAAAACAAAAGGGAGGTCTTAAATTTTGGGCCCCTCTGAGATACTGCTTTAGCAGAGGATGTGAAAAGAGGGGAGGTTCTGTGTTGTAATGAGCTAAAATGGCTGAGGCATGGATTTTTATGGAAGTAAAAGATAGGCCCTTGTGAAGCATCTCAGTTAAATACTGCAGAATCTGAGGAATATTGGGCATTGCTGTGCTTATTCCCTGCGATTGGTTCCAGGCACAGAATCTTTTCTATTTGTCAGCATAAGATTTTCTAGAACTAGGACTTCTAGCCTCCAAAATGACATCCATCACAGGTTTGCTGAGGGATGTCAATGGTGAAATTAGCTGATTAGCTACGCTGCAAGATTCAAAGTTTGGAGCTAAGTGTGCAGAATTTGGTAGTTCTGCTGAGACAGTAGGTAAGGTGTCTGAGGCAGGTGCCATGGAGGAAGGTGTGACACATTGTGCAGGAGTGGGTACCAGTGTTGGCGAGGCCAGTCTGGAGCAATCAGAATCATTTCTGGTTTGTCCTGTCTGACTTTTAGTAGAACTTTGGAGAGCAGAGGGGGGAAAAGCATAGACTGATAGGTTTTTCCAGCTGAATGATAAAGCATCCACTTTCCAAGTTTTTTTGTGATGGATTCTTGTGCAGAATTTGTCCAACTGATAGTTCTGGGGTGAGGCAAAAAGATCTATGTCTGGACTCCCCCATTTGTGTGTCAACATGCTGAAAATTTGTGGTTCCAGTTTCCATTCGTGTGGATCCATAAGATTTCTGATTAGTTTGTCTGCCAGAGTATTTAGCTTTCCTGGCAGGAATTGAGCTTGTAGTTGTATTTGGTAGGTCAAGGCCGTGTTCCACAATGCCATGGCTAGTCTGCAAAGGGGGTAGGAATGTGTACCCCCCTGCTTGTTTATTTACCACATAACTGTGGTGTTGTCTGTCTGTATCATTAGTTGTCCTGGATGAAGGTAGTCCTTGAAGGTTGTCAGTGCATTCTGTACAGCTAGCATCTCTTTCTGATTGATATGTAGATGCATTTGATTTGGGCTCCATTTGCCCTGAATGCACCTTCCTGCCAGATGAGCCCCCCTCCAAGCATAGTCTGATGTGTCTGTAGTTAGGGTTTGGGCAGCAGGGGATGGAGTGAATGGCAGTCCCTTGTTTTGGTGGCAGGCCTCTGCCCACCATAGGAACTCCAGTTACAGGCAAGGTATGATAGGAATCATTGTTACCAGGCTGTGACAATGTTGACTCCATAAACCTTTTAAGTATCACTGAAGTTTCCTCATATGCAGTCTTGCATATGGAATTAGAAGAATGCAGGAGGCCATGAACCCCAAGGCTTGCAGAATTTGTCTTGCAGATAGCAGGGTTTTTGTGGCCAACGGTTTGAAGTAAGTCACCAATTGAATTTGCTTTTCTGGCGTAAGGTAAGTCATCTGGGCAGTTGTATTCAAGCTTGCACCCAGAAATGTAATTTTTTGAGAGGGTACCATTTGTGATTTCTTTTCGTTTATGGTGTACCCTAGACAAGTTAGAACCCTTGTTACAAATGCCAGATACTTTAGAAGAATGTCCTTGTTTTCTGCCTGAATTAGACAATCGTCCAGGTATGGATATATTTGAATATTTCTTTGCCTGCAAAATACAATTACTGGAGCCAGGCACTTTGTGAAGACCCTGGGCGCAGTAGATAAGCCAGAGGGCAGTACAGAGAACTGGTAATGCAAGTAGCCTGCTTTGAAGCGGAGATATCTTCTGCAGGATTCTCTGATTGGGATATGCAGGTAAGCCTCTTTTAAGTCTAGAGTTACCAACCAGGCATCTTTGCCTAGCATAGGTAGTAACTGTTGAAGAGTCAGCATCTTGAATTTTGGAATGTCCAGAAATGTGTTTAGAGTGGATAAGTCCAGAACTGGACGCCATGATTTGTCTTTTCTGGGTACCAGGAAAAGTCTTGCATAGAAACCTTGTCCCTTTTCCTTTTCTGGTACTGGTTGAATAGTCCCCATATTCATGAAGGACAGAACTTGTTTCTGTGCCTCTGCCCACTGATTTGGGGGCAGATTCTGGCCATCCGTATGGGATTGGCAACATATGGAAATGAAATCTGTATCCCTGGGATACTATATTTAAAACCAATTTGTCCTGGGTAATAAGTTGCCAGTTTCGTGCATGAAGTGCCAGGTTTCTCCCAAAGAGGCGGCTAAAAGGTAAGTGCTTGGTGATTGTAGAGGGGCGTCATTGAGACTGTTTACCATAGGGAGGTGCCTTGTTGTTTCCAGATTTGGAGGTGGAGGCACTCCATTGTTTTGTTCTAAAAGTTCCTTGTGACTGAAACCTGGATATTTTGGAATGTCTGGATTTGACTTGAGCGGCTCTCGAAGGGACTGGAAAGGACCAGTTCTGAGTAGGCCAGTGCCTACTAAATCTTGGAGGTTGCACTTGTAAGAAATCTTTCACAGTTTGCATAGATTTAGCTTTATCTTCCATCTTTTTTATCACTTCTTCAGCCTTATTACCAAAGAGACGGTCCTGTTGTAAAGGAGCATCCAACAATTTTGCTTTAACATGGTCAGGCAGAGTTTGCTCTTTGAGCCAAGCAAGCCTTCTTAGCACAGATCCAGTTACAGCAACCCTGCAAGAGGCCTCAAAGGAATCAAAACCACATTGCATAGTATGTTTTCCAACTTGTTCGGCTGAATGTAATAAATCCTGCAAATCTTTTTTCCACACAGTCAGAGATTAACATAATTTTTTGTTTAAGTAGTCCCATGATATGCTGTTGATATTTAAGCATATGAAATTGACAGTTTAAAGCCCTGATTGCCAAGGTTGCAGACGTGTAAACCTTCTTACCCCATCTATCCAGCGCCCTGGAATCTCTATCAGCAAGGGGTAGGATTTTTAGCAGTAGAGGCCTTAATGCCCTTGGGACCCTGAGAAATGGTTTCAGGATCAGCAGTAGGATTTTTGAAAAGGAATTTGTGGGAGTCAGGAACCCTGTAGTATCTGTCTGGCTTACAAGGAGCCGGAGGCAGAGAATCAGGAGTCATACTACATTCTGAAAAAACATCATCAACAAAGTCTAGAAAAGGAGGTATAGCCAAAGGCCTATGCTGAGGAGGAAGAAGAAAATCCCTAAGTCTCTTTTTAGATTCAGAGAAATCCTGACTTTCCCAGTGGAAATGTTCCCTTAAGGTATGTAAAGATTCTCCAAAAGAGAAATCCTCAGGGGGAGAAGCAGAAGGAATGGAATCTTCTGCGTCAGAGTCCTCATAAGTAGGTATAGATAAATCCTGTTCAGAAGAAGAATCAGAAGGAACAGAATCCTGAGCAGAAGATTCATAATCAATGTCTTGCCTAGGCCTCTTAGCAGGAGAGGGTTGGCTACCCCGATCAAGGTAATTAAGTCTTCAGCCATTTTGATCATTTGCTTTTTAGGCATAGGGGCCTGCACACGTGGCCCAAGCGTCGGATTTTTAGACATAGAAGTAGATTTTGGCCTTAGTTTTGAAGATGGCATCGGTTTAATATACAAATCTTTAGGCCTGAAAACACCCTCAGAAGCCGGTGCCTGCACAGCGGCTCCAGACCCATCTGGGTTAGAGACATCCGTGGGTTCAATACTTAAAGCATCTCGCGGCATACCGAACTCCGAATGGGGCTCAGTAGAAACCTGTGAATCAAAAGTAGCGGGCATCAGGGGCTGCGAAAGCGCCTCACTGAGGACCGGTGAACTAGCGACTGGCTTAGGAGAAGTGTCATCAGTTTTGGACTTCGACAGCCTGTCTCTGTCTTTCTTTGTGTTTTTTAGGTATTCCGGTAGTCGGATAGCTAACCGACGTCATTTCTGGATAGTTAAATCGTGAGCCAAAATTTTTACAAGCAAAAATGTACCGACGTTTAATAGTGCGTTGATTAAATCTAGCAGAAAACCGACAACAAGGTACATTATGATCAGGGCCTAGGCGAGGAATACAGTACAAATGAAAATCCTTATGAGGTATTTGCTTCCCACAAGTAATGCAATTATTAACTTTTACTGACATCGGTAAGGAGCAAGAAAAAGTTTCCCCAATGGGGTACTTAGCTTTTAGTTGAAGACTTCGGTTCTGAAACTCGAAAACAAAAATTTCAGGTGTCGGCCGACCAGCACTTGCGAACTGCTTCTGCTTCGGGCACCGCGCGGCAAGAAAGACTGATGTAATGGCATCAGCTGCATGTTTTATACCTCTGACGACCTGACGTCATGGAAGAAGGGACAGCAACTGATGCAGGACCCAAGACTTTGTTAATCAGGCCGACTGAAGGCAACCTGCCAGCAGATTACCCAAATGTAATGACTGCAACAGTGAAACACGAAGAACATCCAGTGTTGTCTTGGCCAAAAGGGAGTCACCAACTAGATTTTTGGTTTGTACTGCTAAATTTTCAGTAAGACTTTCTGAAGTAGTGGGAAGGGGGGAAATGCAAACAGAAACATCTCCTTCCAAGAGATTGAGAAGGTGTACATTGCCCTTGTCAGAGGACTGGGCAGCTTGGTTCAAAAAGATGGAAGATGTCTCTTCATAGGGGAGGCAAACGGATCTATCTGAGGTTTACCCCATTTGTGGACTATGTCCAAGAACACATCCCTGTGGAGCATCCACTTGTGGGACTGTGACACAGACCTGTTTAAGGTGTCTGCCTGAGTATTCTGCTCTGAAGGGATATAAAGTGGCTGTAGTGTGACTCCCTGTTTTGTGGCAAGCTCCCACACTTGGAGAGCTAGTCTGCACAGCAAGTTGGACTTTGTTCTCCCCTGCTTGTTCACATACCACAGAACTATGGTGTTGTCTGTGAACAGTTTTAGTGGGCCATATTTCAGCATGTGATGGAAAGCCTTTAGGGCCAAAAGAATTGTTCTCATCTTTCTGATACTGATATGTTCCTGTTTGATGGAGTCTGGCCAAGTATCGTGCACTCTTAGGGAACCCATGGCTGCTCCCCAACCCAGATCCAAGGCATCCATGTACATCTCCTGCACTGGCAAGGGGGCCTAAAAGGGGAGTCTTGGGTTGTAGTTCACTCGATTCATCCACTACTGAATCTCGTTCTTGAGGCAAGGTAAGAAGGGGATTCTGTACTCTAGAGGATGACAATGCTGTGTCCATATAGACCTTTGGTACCATTGCAGCTTTCTCACGTGGAGCCTTGCCAATGGCAACATGGGAGAGGTCAATGGCATATGACCCAGTAGTCTGAGGTACTGCCTGGCAGTCAAGTCTGTGGCCTGAAGGACAGTGAGCAGGTACTGCCTTAACTTTTCCACCTTTTGAGGAGGCAGAAAAGCCCTCATGACTTCCATCCTTATCCTGCACCCCAAGAATATTAGGTTCTGAGAGGGGGTCATGTTGGACTTGGGGCAATTTATCTTGAAGCCCAGTGCTTGCAGGAGTGATATTACTGTTTGTAGATGGTGTTGCAGGGATTCTGTGCAGTTTGCCTGGATGAGGTTGTTGTCTAGGTAAAGGAAAATTTGAATCCCTTGGTCCTACAAAAGGCTACCACTGTTGCCAAGCACTTGCTGAAGACCTTTGGTGCAGTAGAAAGTCTGAAGGGCAAGGCACAGAATTAAAAATGTAATCAGGTCACAGAGAAGAACATGTATCTCCTGTAATTGGGCCTTATGGGGATGTGCAGGTAGGCATCGTTGACGTCCAAGGTGGCCAAGAACCCCTGAGGGAAAATCAAAGGGAAGAGGGTCTGCAGAATGAGCATTCAAAAGGCGGGCACTTGAAAGAAGAGACTGAAGCAGGAAAGATCTAGGATTGGTCTCCAGGGGCCATCTTTCCTTGGGACTAGGAAGTGTCTGGAGTAGAAACCTTTTTCCTTTTCTGTCAGAGGGACAAGTTGAATTATTCCCTGGGGAACGAGGCCATCTATAACAGGCTGAAACAATGGAAACTGTTCTTTGGGGGGCTGTGGAATGCCTCTCATAGCAGGAGTTGTGATCCAGGTCATAATGGATAAGACCTACCTGCCCTGTCTTGAAATCGAGGCTTCTGGGTGGAGTCTGAGCAGGCCTGGAAGGAGTTATTTGCTTCCTGGCAGTCTTTCTGCCCCTAGAAAGAGGAGGGAGCAGAATGTTTCCTCATGAATGGGGTTTATGAGGGGTAGTTCCTGTGAAATTTGGGGATAGGAGAAACAAAGAAGAAGCTACGTACCCACCATAACATTCCATGTTTGCTGTCCATAATCTCGCCTTCATTCCTGCTAGTTGGGTTTGGAAAGTACAGTTGTGTACACTTACCATAAATGTAGATGTTCGAGTGTATTCACTGTTGCAGTCATTACATTTGGGTTATCTGCTTGCAGGTAGCCCTCAGCTGGGCTGATTATCAAAGTCTTATGTCCTGCGTCGGTTGCTGTCTCTTCTTCCATGACATCAGGTAGTCAGGGGTATAAAGCATGCAGCCGACGCCATTACATCAGTTTTTCTTGCGCCAGATGTCAGGTGCCCCCATAATGGGAAGCAACTGTATACAAAGTTACACCTCCAACAAAAAGCAAATACACCAGAAAGCTTAAATACAGTAAACAAGAAGAGAGGTATAGCCAATACAAGTCAGGGGACTGGAGGGAGGGTAACCAGGACTGCAACAGTGAATACCCTCGAACATCTACATTTATGGTAAGTGTATACAACTGTACTTTGTTCTTTGTGTTTCACTGTTGCAGTCATTAAGTTTGGGTAGATTCCCAAAGCTAAGGAAGGGAGGAGGCAATTAGAGAGCATTAGGACCAGCTATTAGGCCCTGCAAGACTACAGTGGCGAAACCAGCTCTGGATTTAGAAAAAATAGGCAAATGGTAGTGCTTGGTGAAGGCATGAACAGAACTCCATGTAGCAGCTTCTAGGATGTCCCTGGTAGGAACACCTCTGAGAAAGGCTGTTGAAGTAGATGCAGCCCTGGTGGAATGTGATCTTATTCCATGCGGTAGGTTTTCCATGGTGCTTATAGCCGAAATGAATGCAATGGCTTATCCACTTAGAAATGGATTGCTTTGAAATGGCCTTCCCCTCGGCCCCTGCAGCAAAGGCAACTAGCAGCTGTTCAGTTTTCCTGAGAGGTTTAGTCCTGACCAAATAAAATCTAAGTAGTCTGTGCACGTCCAAAGGGTGCAGTATTTGTTCTCCTTTGTTTTATGGATTAGAAAAGAAGGTTGGCAAATGAATGGACTGATAAAGGGCCACACTGGATACCACCTTGGGCATAAAGGAAGGATTGGTCCTGAGGGACACCCTGTCTGCATGGAAGATGATGAAGGGCTCCACTGCCATGAGAGCCTGTAATTCAGACACTCTTCTTGCTGAAGTGATGGCTAGAAGGAAGGCTGTTTTCCAAGAAAGGAATTTCAACTCTGCAGTTGCAGCTGGCTCAAAAGGAGGTAGAGTCAGCTTTTCCAATACAAAGTTAAGGTCCCAGGCTGGAGTAGGGGCTTCTCCTGGGTGGTCTTAAATTTTTAGCCTCTCTGAGGAATTGCTTCAGCAGGGGGTGAGAGAAGAGGGGTGGCACAGTATTATAATGTGCTGAAATGGCTGAGGCATGAATTTTAATAGAAGAGAAGGAAAGGCCCTTGTGGAGCATCTTTGTTAAGTACTGAAGAATATGCGGTATGCTGGGCACTGCTGTGCCCATACCCTGAGCTTGCCTCCAGGAAAGTACAGTTGTGTACACTTACCATAAATGTAGATGTTCGAGTGTATTCACTGTTGCAGTCATTACATTTGGGTAATCCTGCTGGCAGGTTGCCCTCAGTCGGCCTGAATTCCAAAGTCCTGGGTCCTGCGTCAGCTGCTGTCGCCTTCCTGACGTCAGGTCGTCAGGGGTATAAAAGATGCGGCCAACGCCATTTTCTTTAGTTTTTCTTGCCCCAGATGTCAGGTGCCCCCTAAAAGGGTAGCCAAAATTTATATATATATATATATATATATATATATATATATATATATATATATATAAATACACGCACCAATATAAACTTTACCTTAACCTACCAGCAAATACACCACATAGGTTGTATAAATCAGAGAAGGAAAGATAGGTTCCATCAGAAGAAAAGGGGGATGGCAGGTGGGTAACCTGGACTGCAACAGTGAATACACTCGAACATCTACATTTATGGTAAGTGTGCACAACTGTACTATGTTCGTGTTTCACTGTTGCAGTCATTACATTTGGGTAGAGTCCCAAAGGTATGGATGGGAGGCTGGAGCTAAACAGCATTAGGACCGACTAAGAGGCCCTGCAGAACTGCAGTGGCAAAGCCTGCCCTGGATTTAGAGTAGAGTGGCAGATGATAGTGCTTTGTAAAGGTGTGCACTGAACTCCAAGTAGCAGCCTCTAAAATGTCCTTGGTTGGTACTCCCCTGAGAAAGGCTGCTGAAGTGGCTGCAGCTCTGGTTGAATGTGGCCTAATGCCCTTAGGCACTGGCTTGCCATGGTGTAAGTAGCAGAAACGAATGCAGTGGCCTATCCACTCTGAAATGGTCTGCTTTGAGATAGCCTTTCCTTGTGATCCTGCAGCATATGCCACTAGTAATCGCTCTTTCTGAAAACTTTGGTTCTGTCCAAGTAGAATCTAAGCTGTCTGTGTATGTCCAAAGAATGCAGAATTCTTTCCCCCTTGTTCTGTGGATTTGGATAAAAAGTTGGCAGATGAATAGTTTGGTTAAGAGCCACACTGGACACCACCTTAGGCATGAATGTTGGGTTTGTCCTCAGAGAGACTCTGTCTGGATAAAAAATGATAAAAGGTTCCACAGCCATGAGTGCCTGTAGCTCTGAAACTCGTCTTGCAGAAGTTATTGCTAGGAGCAGAGCCGTTTTCCAAGATAAAAACTTTATATCAGCAGTAGCAGCTGGCTCAAAAGGAAGCAGGGTGAGTTTTTCCAAGACATAGTTGAGGTCCCATGCAGGCATTGGTGATCTCCTTGGAGGCCTTAAATGTTTGGCTCCTCTGAGGTACTGTTTTAATAAGGGATGAGAAAAGATTGGTGGCTCTGTATTGTAATGAGCCGAAATGGCAGAGGCATGAATTTTAATAGATGAAAAGGATAGGCCTTTGTCCAGCATCTCAGTTAAGTATTGCAAAATCTGAGGAATATTTGGCACAGCCGTATCAGTTCCTTGTGCCTGGTTTGAAGCACAGAATCTCTTCCATTTTCCAGCATAAGAATTTCTAGTATAGGCCTTCTGGCCTCCAAAATGACATCCATCACAGCTTTACTGAGAGGTGTGTTTTGTATGACTACATTATCCGCCATGCTGTCAGGTTTAAAGTCATGAGTTGGTTGTGCAGGATCTGATTGTTTTGCTGGGACAGTAGATGAGGAATTTGAGGTAAGGTCCAAGCTGGGCATTGAGACAAGTTCTTTAGGATTGGAAAGCAGCACTGGCGGGGCCAGTCTGGGGCAATCAGTATCATTTTTGGCTTTTCCTGTTTGACCTTTAGGAGTACCTTGGGGAGGAGAGGCAGTGGGGCAAATGCATATACTGATAGGGCATCCACTTTCCATGCTTGTCTGTGATAAGTCCTTGTGCAGAATCTTTTTAGTTGGTAGTTGTGAGGGGAGGCAAATAGATCTATGTCCGGGCATCCCCATTTCCTTGTTATCATGCTGAAGACTTGTGAATCTAGCTGCCACTCGTGGGGGATCCACGAGGTTTCTGCTAAGTTCATCTGCCAGAGTATTTTTCCTTCCTGGCAGGAATTGTGCCTGCAGGTGTACTTGGTAAGTCAATGCTGTGTCCCACAAAGTCATGGCTAGTCTGCAAAGGGGGTAAGAATGTGTGCCCCCCTGCTTGTTTATATACCACATGACCGTGGTGTTGTCTGTCTTTATCAGTAGTTGTCCCGGATGAAGTAGGTCCTTGAAGGCTGTCAGGGCATTCTGAACAGCTTAAAATCTCTTTTTGATTGATATGTAGATGCATTTGGGTTGAGGACCATGTGCCCTGAATGCATCTTCCTGCCATGTGGGCCCCCCAGGCAAAATCTGATGCATACATTGTTAGTGTTTGCCTGGCTGGGGGTAATGTGAATGGCTGTCCCTTGTTTTGGTGACAAGCCTTTGCCCACCATTGAAACTCTTGTTGTAGGCAGGGAATGAGAGTAACCATTGTTTCCAGGCTGTGGCAATGTTGAGTCCAAACACTTTTAGGTACCACTGAAGTTTCCTCATATGCAGTCTTACATATTGAATTAGTAGGATGCATGATGCCATGAAGCCCAAAGCCTGCAGAATATTTCTTGTAGATAACTGGGCCCTTGTTGCCAATATTTTGAAATAGGTAGTCAGTTGCCTTTGTTTGTCTGGCGTGAGATAAGCCATCTGGGCAGTTGTAGTTAAGCTTGCACCCAGGAATATTATCTCTTGAGAGGGTACTAGTTTTGATTTCTTTTCGTTGACTGTGTACCCTAGGCATGCTAGAAGTCTTTTCACAAATGTCAGATGCTGTAGAAGAATGTCTTTGTTCTCTGCTTGAATTAGACAGTAGTCCAAGTAAGGATATATTTGTATTCCTCTTTGTCTGCAGAATGCAATTACTGGTGCCAGGCACTTTGTAAAGACCCTGGGCGCAGTAGATAAGCCGAAGGGTAGTGCAGAGAATTGGTAATGCATTGAGCCAGCCTTGAATCTGAGGTATCTTCTGCATAATTGTCTGATTGGGACATGCAGGTATGCCTCTTTTAGGTCTAGAGTCACCAGCCAAGCATTCTTGCCCAGCATAGGCAGAAGGTGCTGCAAAGTCATCATCTTGGATTTTGGTATATCCAGGAATGTGTTCAGAATAGATAAGTCCAGTATTGGTCTCCAGGTCTTGTCCTTTCTGGTTACCAGGCACAGTCAAGTAAAATCCTTGTCCCTGCTCTTGCTCTGGTACTTGTTGAATGGCCCCCATTTCCATGAGGGATGAGACTTGTTTTTGTGCCTCTGCCCATTGATTTTTTGGCAGATATGGCCAGCCGTTTGCCATTGGCAGGGTATGAAAATGGAACTTGTACCCTTGTGACACGATATTTAGAACCCACTTGTCCTGGGTTATAATGTGCCAATTTTGACAAAAAAGTGCTAATTTTCCCCCTAAGGGTGCTGCCAGGAGGTAAGTGCTTGGTTCAGGCAGGGGGAAGTCATTGGGACTGTTTCCTGTATGGTTGTGATTTGTCTTCTCCAACTTTGGAGGTAGAAGCACCCCATTGCTTTGACCTGTAGGAAGCTTGCACCTGGGATCTGCCTCTAGGGCATCTGTATCTGCCCCTTTGAGATATGTCTGACACAGGAAAGGCCCAATTCTTTGTAGGCCAGTGTCTACTAAACCTAGGTGGCTGTACTTGTAAAAAATCTTTGACAGTTTGCATAGATTTAGCGTTGTCCTCCATTTTCTTTAACACCTCTTCTGCCTTAACACCAAACAAAGTATCATGCTGTAAAGGTGCATCTAATAATTTAACTTTGACATGGTCAGGCAGATTTTGTTCCTTTAACCAAGCATGCCTCCTAATTACAGAACCCGTAACTGCGGCCCTGCAGGAGGCCTCCAAAGAATCAAAACCACATTGCAAAGTATGCTTTCCAACTTGTTCAGCTGCATGCAATAAATCCTGCATTTCCTTGTTTTCTGCACATTCAGAGTTTAATAACATTTTCTATTTAAGCAATGCCATGACATGTTGTTGACATTTGAGCATATGAAACTGACAGTTTAAGGCCCTTATAGCCACGGTAGCAGATGTGTAAACCTTTTTTCCCCATCTATCCAGTGCCCTAGAATCTCTGTCAGAGAGGGTAGGGTTTTTTGCAGCGGAAGCCTTAACTCCTTTGTGACCCTGTGAAATAGTTTCTGGGTCTGCAACAGGGTTTTTAAAAAGGAATTTATGAGAATCAGGAAGCCTGTAACATCTGTCAGGCTTAACAGGAGCTGGAGGTAAGGAGTCAGGGATAAGACTAGACTCCGAAAACACATCTACAATATCTAACACAGGTGGAATGGCTAGTGGCCTGTGTTGAGGTAGTAAAAGGAAATCCCTGAGCCTCTTTTTATATTCTGAAAAATCTTGGCTCTCCCAGTGGAAATGCTCCCTCATGGTATGCAAGGTTTCCCCAAATGAATAGTCCTCTGGAGGAGAAGCTGAAGGTACAGATTCTTCAGCATCAGAATCCTCATAGGGGGGAAGAGAATATTCCTGATCAGAAGAAATAGAAACCTGATCTGAAGATTCATAGTCAGTCTCTTGCCTAGGCTTCTTATCAGGAGAGGGATGGGAACCCCTGATCAAGGTAATTAAGTCTTCAGCCATTTTGAGCATCTGTTTTTTGGGCATAGAGGCCTGTCCACGTGGCTCTTGAGTTTGTTTCTTTGTTTCAGAAGGTGCTTTAGTCTTTGCCTTTGAAGCTGAGGTTGGTTTAATGTAAAGATGTTTAGGTCTGAATACACCCTCAGAAGCCAGTGCCTGCTCAGCGGCTCCGGACCCATCTGAAGGAATAGTATCCGAGGTTCCAATACCATGAGTTTCCAGCGGCATGGCCGACTCCACATGGGAGTCGGTAGTGACCTGCGACTCTAAAGTAGTGGGCGTCAGGGGCTGCGAAAGTGCCTCACTGAGAACCGGCGATTGGCTTAGGAGAAGCTTCATCGGTTTTGGGCCTCGGTTGTCTGTCGCTCTCTCTCTCCTTTTCTTTGCGTTTTTTGTGAACTCCGGTAGTCGGATGGCTATCCGATGACATTTCTGGATAATTAAACCAGCGTCCTAAATAGTTTAAAGCAAAATCATACCGACGCTTAATAGTGCGTTGGTTAAATCTAGCACAAAACCGATAACCAGCAACGTTGTGATCAGGGCCTAGGCAAGGAATACAGTAAGAATGAAAGTCCTTATGAGGTATTTGCTTTCCACAAGAAATACAATTATTAACTTTTTCTGACATCGGTCTGGAGCAAGAAAAAAGTTTCCCCAACGGGGTACTTAGCTTTATTGAAGACTTTGGATCTGAAACTCGAACACGAAAATCTCAGGAGTCGGCTGACCGGCACTTGCGAACTGCTTCTGCTTCGAGCACTGTGTGGCAAGAAAGACTATAGAAAATGGCGTCAGCCACATCTTTTATACCCCTGACGACCTGACGTCAGGGAAGGGGTGACAGCAGCTGACGCAGGACCTAGGACTTTGGAATTCAGGCCGATTGAGGGCAACCTGCCAGAAGGATTACCCAAATGTAATGACTGCAACAGTGAAACACGAAGAACATCAGTATCTTTTCCACTTTTCAGAATAGAATTTTCTAGTACAAGGCCTCCTTGCCTCCAGAATGGCATCCAGCACTTGCTTACTGAGGGATGGCATTGGAGAGTTCAGGTAATTAGTCAGGCTGCCAGGTTCAGGGTTTGAAGCTGGGGGTGCAGAATCTGGCCCTCCTGCTGGGACAGCAGGGAAGGGATCTGAGGCAGGTGCCATGGTTCCAGCAGTAACATACTGCGCAAGAGGGGGTACCAGCGTGGCCAGTCTGTTTCAATGAGTATTGTCCTTAGCTTGTCCTGTTTGATCTTTAGTAGAACTTTCGAGAGCAGAGGCAGAGGGGGAAAGGCATAAACTGAGAGGCTTTCCTAGGTGAGGGACAGGGCATCCACTTTCCAAGCTTGTTGGTGGGGAGCCCTTGTGCAGATTTTGTCCAGTTGGTAGTTCTGAGTGGAGGCAAACAGGTCCATCTCTGGGCTCCCCCATTTGTTTCTCAAAATGTTGAATATCTTTGGTTCCACTTTCTACTCGTGTGGGTCAATGTGATTTCTGCTTAGGTCGTCTGCCAGCGAATTTAGCTTGCCTGGCAGGAATTGAGCTTGTAGGTGCACTTGGCAGCTCAAGGCTGTGTTCCACAGAGCCATGGCTAGTCTGCAGAGAGGGTATGAGTGGGTTCCCCCTGCTTGTTTATGTATCACATAACAGTGGTGTTGTCTGTCTTTACCAATAATTGTCCTGGAAGAATGTAGTCCTTGAAGGCTGTCAGAGAATTCTGTACAGCAAACATTTCTTTTTGACTGATATGCAGGTGCATTTGACTCTGGTTCCATTTGCCCTGAATGCACTGCCCTGCCAAGTGAGCCCCCCATGCGTAGTCTGATGCGTCTGTTGTGAGGGTTTGGGCGGCAGTGGGTTGAGTGAATGGTAGTCCCTTGCTGTGGTAGCAGGCCTCTGCTCACCAAAGGAACTCTGTCTTTATACAAGGAATGATAGGAATCTGTGATTCCAGGTCCTGAGAATGTTGATACCATAGGCTTGCAGTATTTTCCTTGCAGACAGCTGGGTCTTTGTGGCCAGAAGTTTGAAGTAGGCTGTCAAACTTGTTTCTCTGGTGTGCAGTAGGCCATCTGGGAAGCTGTGTTCAAGCTTGCTCCCAGGAATACAATTTGTAGGCAGGGTACTAGGTGAGATTTCTTTTTGTTTATGGTGTACCCCAGTGAGGTTAGCAGTTTATTTACAAATGCCAGATGATTTAATAGTATGTCCTGGTTTTCTGCCTGAATTAGACAATCGTCCAAGTATGGGTGTATTTGAATATGCCTGCAGAATGCAATGACTGGAACTAGGCACTTTGTGAATACCCTGGGTGCAGTAGATAAGCCAAAGGGCAGTGCAGAGAACTGATAGTGCATGTAGCCTGCTCTGAAGCGTAGGTATGTTCTGCAAGATTCCCTTATTGGGATGTGCAGGTAAGCTTCCTTTAAGTCCAATGTTGCCAACCAGGCATTTTTTTTTTCTTCAATAATTTTTATTTTTACATTAATAAATGTCACAAATAAAAACCATCTTACAACATGACCGTGTGCATATATATATATATATATATATATATATATATATATATATATATATACACATATATATACATATATATATATATATATATATATATATATATATACACATACATACATACACACATATATACATACATACACATACACACATATACATATGTTATACATTGATGTCAAATACCACAGGATATAGGTCATACAACATATCAATTTACACTATGTACATAGATGCTTTCATTGTTAATTCCACAGTTATAAAGACAGTATATACATTCGTAATATCCAAGTTATTATTTAATATCTGAACTTGTATGTGTTCTTTGGTTTCATTACAGTGTATTTCTAAGTTGCTGTGTGATGAATTATGCTAATATGATGTTAAAGGTTTGTTCCCAAATTTCTCTGGATTTCATGTTTTTGTTTCTTTTATCTATTACTATTTTATGAGCTAAAAGGTGTTGTATAGCTACTTGTTTAAAACCCTCCCAAGAGATATTTATCGTATCTAGCCATTTAAAAGCTATATACAGTTTCATTAGTAGGAAAATTGTTAAAAGTGTATTTGCTTGTTTTCTTGGGATGTTGGGTGGGAGAATGTGTAACAGAGTGAATTCCCAAGTTAATGTTGATGTTTGATAACCCGCTTTTTGTAATTGTACCTTGAGAGAAGTTCCAGAGTTTATAGACACATTTACAGCTCCAAAATACATGGATTAAGTCAGCTATCTGGTCCTTACAGTGTGGGCAGAAAGGTGATTTTGATGTGTTAAATTTGTGTAGGATTGCAGGTGTAAAATAAGCATTATTATTGATCATGAGCTGAGTGTATGCTAACTTTTTGAGGGGTAGAATCTTCAGTGTTAGATTGATTGCCTGGCTTATTTGCTGATCATCTATGGATGGTTTAATTTTTCTCCAGTAGTTAGAGAAGAGGAGGTCCTTCTGGTATTTGATTTAATTTATCATTTTATATGAATTGGTAATAGTTTTCTTTGTTGTGATAATAGTTTTCCAAAGCCTGCTACAAGTTTCTATGTCACTATTGGTCATAGTAATATTTTGGAGATAACTGGAACACAGTTCTTTGATTTGTCTTAGGATTATTGTGTGTGATTTAGGGAGGTTTAAGTTGGTCCTCATTTCTTGTATTGAACAGTTAAGGTAGGGATAGATATCTTGGATTGTTTTATCTTTTAGTCTGGGAAAAGGGACTAAGTCCAGCATCTTATTGTTTATTTTTAAATTTGGGTTTTTATGAAGGGGTTGCAGTATTGTCATGGCATGTCTAAGGTTCAAGAATTGAAATAGTTTTTGCACTAGGTTGACAATGTTTTAAGGGCTCTATAATGTTATAAGTTTGTATTTCTTTCTGCTTCAGGAATGGAAGTGCTTTGGGATTGAAACCTAGAGCTTTAATATATCTATAATATATTGTCACCCAGAGAGGAGACCAATTTTCCATTGACGGGTTATGTTCAGCTATTCTCAATATTCTGTTAGTGTTAATGATCGAGTAGTACATTTTAAAATCTGGTAGATTTAGTCCTCCTTTGCTTTTGGGGAGTGTTAATTTTGGATAGGAGATTCTGTTTTTTTTGGGTTCCCATATAAATTTTGCTAGGAAGGAATGAATTTGTTTGAAGAATTTATTATGTATTGTCTGTGATGTCATGAATATATACATTAATCTAGGTAAAATGTTCATTTTGATCATTGATACTTTGGCCAAGAATGGTAGTTTTAGGTTGTTCCATCTTTTGCAGTCTTGCATTATATTTTGCCATTTAAGGTTTACATTGTGTTGGTAGAAGTCTTTGTTACTCTGGAAAAAGGTGATTCCCAGGTATTTAGTTTCTTCTTTAATTTTATTGTGTTTAACAATGGTATTAGTGAGATGAGTGTGGGTGTTTTTAGGGGAAAATATTAGTTTTATTAAGGTTTAGTTTGTAGTTAGACATAGTCGAGAAATGTTCAATTGCAGCTATTATTTTGTTTATATCTGAATTTGGTGTAGTGCAGTATATGTTCAGATCATCTGCAAATGCAGTGAGGTATATTTTGAAGTTGTGTATTGATGGAGGATTGTGATATGTATTTTGTTTAATGTATAGAAAGAGTGGTTCTAGGTATAGGTTAAACAGGAAGGGTGATATTGGGCATCCTTGTCTTATTCCATTTTTTATTAGGATCCTATTTGACCAAGTTTTATTTATATACAGAGATGTGTATGGGTTGCTATAGAGAGTTTGGATGATCTGAATTAAAGTAGGGTAGTGTTTGGAGTAAGAATTCTAGATTAACCCTATCAAATGCCTTGTGGGCATCCACTACCATTGTGTAGATGTTGATATTGTATCGGTTAGCGTAGGATATTAGTGCATCTAATGTTAATGTATTGTCACTAGTCTGTCTATGTGGTGTAAAACCGGATTGTTCTGGGGAGAGGATTTTTTCTATCAGATTTTTCATTCTGTTTGCAAGTATAGAGGCAAATATTTTAGTATCTATATCTAAGACGGAGATGGGTCTGTAGCTGTCGGGGTTTTTGGGGTCTGTGTGTTCTTTTAATATAAATATAGTTTTAGAGGCATTAAAGTGGATATCATTTATTTTATAGCTAATTATGTAATTCAGTGTATAGTATAGTAGTTTGGCTATCAAGGGGGAAAATGCTTTGTAAAATTCTGATGAGAGTCCATCCAGACCCGGAGCCTTATGCACTTTTAAGTGTTTGATTGTTGTAATAATTTCACTGATGGATATCGGCTCAGTTAGTTTTTTTTGTTGGTCTAAATTGAGTTTAGGGAATTTCAGTTTTTGAAGAAAAAGAGTTCTATCTTCCTTTGAGGTTTGTAGTATTTGTGCTCCATATATTTGAGAGTATATTTGTTCAAATGTTTTAATAATGTCTTCATTTTTTGTGTAGTTTTTGTCGCTGTAGTTTATTTCTGATATATTGGAGGCATTTTTGTGTTGGCAGATAATTCTGGCCAGAGCTCTAGATGGTATTTGAGCTTCTTCTGCGTAAGTGGCTAACATTCTGGCTTCATAGAAAGATAGGTTCCTGGTTTCTAACATATATAGATCCCTTTGCAGTTTTAAAAGTTCTACTTCTGTTTGGTTCTTAGGGTTATTTATTAGTTCTTTTTCAAGATGCTCTATTTTCCCTTTCAGTATATGCTCCTCTTCCAGTTGTATTTTTTTATAGTATGCTGCTTTTTTGATAAACAATCCTCTGATTTGTGCTTTGGTTGCAGCCCATTCTATGTCAGTTGGTACTTGGGAGTTAGTGATATTTGTAAGAGCTATTTTTAGTATTGCTTCTGTTTCTTTTATTACATCCATTTTGGAAAGTAAATTAGGGTTTAATGACCAATTATGACCCCTATTCTCTAAATATATCTTTAGTCCCAGTTAATGTTCAGTGTGATTTTGGAGTGATCTGAAAAGAACCTGGTATGTATAGTTATTGTTGGGTCCATGATAATGAATATGTCAGACATTAAGAAGTCTATCCTTGACCACATTTTGTGGCATTGCGAATAGAATGTGAATTTCCCTGTTTTATCTGCACTGTTCCCATGTTTAAAAGGGTCATATAGTTTGAAATCTTGTTTGAGTTCATTAAGGGCTAATGTGGCTTGTTTATTATGTGATTTGGTCAGATTAGATTTATCCTTTTCTGGGTTTTGATATGTATTCCAGTCACCTCCAATCACTAGGTAGTGATCTTTAAATTGGTTTAAGGTTGGGTATAATGACATAAAAAAGTGTTGTTGGTTATTACAGGGTGCATAAACATTAAGTACCCTTATAGGTTTTGGAATTGTAGGACTATTAAATGTTACATAGCACCATCTTCCCTCCTTGTCAGCTTTGGTTTTAAGTATTTTTTCCTTAAATTGTTTTTTAATTATTATGGCAGCCCCAGCACTGTTTGTTTTTCCCTCTGAAGCTATGATTTGACTTATCCATTTCTTTCTGCTAATTTCTGCCCATTGATCTGCAGTCAAGTGCGTTTCTTGTATTAGTATGAGGTTGGCTGTGGTTTTTAATGTAAGGTGTAAGAATAGTTTTCTTTTCTTCTTGTTTTGGAGCCCTTTAACATTCCATGATTCTATTTCCCACATTTATTTATTAGGTGTATTCCTTAGATATGCCATGTATATTAGTTTTGTATGTGTTACTGTGTGATGGTTTAGGAAAGCATCTATTTATCCCCGTCCCTACACTGTGCCTAACCACTATATCCCTGGACCAGGAATAATCAGGGGGGGAGGATGAAGGTTCATTATATGGTTTACCTTTACGTCTAATCTTGGAATGTTTTCTTTTTAGATATAGATTTACTCCATAGTATCCCCCCTGTGTTACTATAAACAATGTGGACAAAGCTGAACAAACTAGTTCCCTCAACAAACACTGCTACTTAATATCCCTAGCCTCTTCCAACATATTATTTATACAGTGATGGTATTGCATTTAAGGTACAGCATGTATTGTTTTTGTCTTGTGACTAATCTTTCTAATAGTATTTTTAAAACAGCATATTAATATACATTCCTCAGTAAATTATAGCAATATGTGTACCATAGTAATATTGTTAATCAATCTTGTCATTTTTACATTTCTCTCTCATTTGACTTCTTTTTCCTCCCCTTTACTTATTCAGGTTTCGGCCTTCTTTGGTGCCTATAGTGATGTTTTTCCACATCAATCTGTGTGGGTTATAAAATATACTTGGCACCTATTTAACAGAAGTAGGAAGTATAGAGAGACAAAAAAAAAAACAAAACAGCTTAGCCAAACAGTCCTTCTGCTATAGTTGACATATTAAGACTATATTTACATTATCCCAGGATTGTTAGGTTATTTTACTAATTTCCTGAGATTACTTCTCTCCAGGATCTTTTAACACATTTCTAGTATTTACATAAAACATTTAACAATTTTTTCCCTATTTTTCCCCAATATTAATCTATGAGCTAGCATAATTCTGACAGCTTATTTCTTGCCTATTATTTAAGGCTGGAGTTTCATTCACCTACACAGTACTGGGTGTACTGTTTTAGTGAATGGTTCATTTCAACAGTACCTTATTTCTTCAAGGTTTTGCTTGCAGGTTGGTTGACATCTATGGTGCAGCTTTCTTCTTCTAGCTGGTGCAGATCAATTTTCATTTTTCAGGCAGTAAAATCCTTTGGAGCTTGCTGAAATCCATTTTGTCTGACTGTTCTTAATGAAGCCATCAAAAGCCTAGGGGGACTGAATTTGCAAGCCAATATCCGAGATGGGAACTTCCTTCCTATATTCGTGCATGGGAAACAGCAGTTCATTTTTGGTTCCCACCCAGGCTGTACTTCCCTTTCCTGTGTTCCTCATGTCTCACATCAATGACCCAAGGGCCTAGACAGCAAGGGGAAGATTTCAGAGTTGGATCCCAGCTAGAGTGCTCATGAATGGGGTCGTTTTTTTCATCCAAGGGACCTTTATCTTTTTTTTGTGGATTTATTTCACTTCTGAAGGTGGAATTTGCTTGAAAACAGCCAGGAATGTCTCTTTTGCCTCTTTGGGGTTAGCAACCATGTATTTAACCTCTTTGATGTAAAAGATTAACTGATTTGGATATTTCATCTGGAATTTGATTTTTTTTCTATTAGGAACCTGCAGTATGGAGATAGTAGTTGTCTTGTTTGTCTTATTTGTATTGGGAGGTCTTGAGCAAAGGAGATTTTATTATTATTCAGGTGAGTGTGCTTTTTTCTTTGCTGCCAGTATGATTTTATTTACATCTTGGTAGTTTAATATTTTAATATAGACAGGTCTTGGTTTCAGTGATGTTTGCATTTCCCTCAGGGCTCTGTGGGCTCTCTCTATTGTTATTTGCTGCATTTCTTCAGATTCCTCTAGGAGGGAATTTATTATTTGCTTGATTGTTGGTATTTGATTGTTATGAAGTACAGTTTCAGGTATTCCTCTGATGATGATATTGTTCCTTCGAGATCTTGCTTCCAGGTCTGTTAATTTTGCTTGTAAGTTTTGTATTTCTTTGTCATGGGCATCAGTTTTTTGAGAAATAGAGTCCATTTTTATTTCATTTTCTATTATTTTGGACTCAGATTTTTCCATTCTGGATATTATTTGGCTGAATGAGTCACCAAAGGTTTGAAATTGTAATGATAAGTCCTTTAATGCTTGCTGGATAGGCAATAAGGCAGATTTTATGTCTTCCAGGTTAGCTGGCTGGTCTGTCTTGGATTTATTTGTATTTTTAGAGTTGTCAGTTTGTTTAGTTGTCTTTTGTCTTTTTGAAGTTGTGTCTTTCTCAGGTGAGGCTAGTACTGAGAATTTGGTCTTAGTTGTTGTTGTTTCCATATTATTTTCCTCTTTTGACATCTTGCTGTATAGTGTTTTACCAATCTTGCAGTCAGATGCAGGGCCTTAGTAGCACATTGCTTAAGCTGTTATTAAGAAATCTTAGTTAATCCTGCTGTTTCTGAGCGGAATCTGTCACTTTTTCTTCCTCTTTTGTTTGCTGGATGATATTAGCAGTAAATATCTACAGTTATTTCTGTATTATTAATTCTGCGTTGCCTTCTGGGTTTGTTTTAATCCAGGGTATATCGAGACCTAGGTGATAGCAGTGCTCACAGAACAGTGGCCATTTTGAACTCATCACCAACCAGGCATTTTTGCCTAGCATTGGAAGCAGCTGATGAAGTGTTAGCATTTTAAATTTTGGGATTACCAAAAAGGTGTTTATGATAGACAGGTCCAGGATAGGATGCCAGGAGTTGTCTCTTCTGGTTACCAGGAAAAGTCTGGTGTAAAAAACTTGTCCCCATTCCTCTGTTGGGACAGGTTGAATAGACCTGATACTTAGAAGAGAGAGAACCTGCTGTTGAACCTCTGCCCACTGATTTGGGGGTAGGTCTGGCCAACTGTTTGGGGTTGGTAAGGTGTGGAAGTGGAATCTGTATCCTTGGGAAACTATATTTACCCATTTGTCTTGGGTAATGAGTTCCCAGTTTTTTGCATGCAGGGCGATCTTTCCCCCTAAAGGAGCAGTCAGATGAGCAGGGCTTGGAAGATTTAAGGTTAAGTCATTGTGACAGTTTACCATAGGGGGTGTCTTACTACTTCCAGCTTTGGAAGTGGGAGCCCCCCCCACTGCTTAGGCCTGTGAGTACCTTGAAACTGTAGCCCAGGTGGTCTGCTGTTCTTGGGTTTGGACTGAGAAGGCCTGGAAGAGACAGGAAAGGACCAATTCTTAGATGGCCAATGCCTACTAAATCTGGGAGGCTGTACTTGCAGGAAGTCTTTAACAGTTTGCATAGATTTAGCTTTTTCCTCCATCTTTTTAAGTACTTCTGCTTTGTTGCCAAACAGGCGGTCTTGGTTTAAGGGAGCATCCAGTAATTTAGCTTTAACATGATCTGGCAAAGTTTGCTCCTTAAACCAAGCATGCCTTCTAAGAACAGACCCAGTGACAGCAGCTCTATAAGATGCCTCTAAGGCATCAACACCACATTGCAAAGTATGTTTACCAACTTGTTCAGCAGAATGCATTAACTCCTGTAATTCTTTATTTTCAGCACAGTCAGGAATCAACATCATTTTCTCTTTAAGTAATCCAATAATATGCTGCTGACACTAACATATGAAACTGGCAGTTTAAGGCCCTAATGGCCAAAGTAGCAGAAGTGTATACCTTCTTACCCCATCTGTCCAGGGCCCTGGAATCTCTATCAGAGGGGAAAGGGTTTTTGTCAGTAGTAGCCTTAATGCCTTTGGGTCCCTGTGAAATGGGCTCTGGGTCTGCAGTAGGATTCTTAAACAGGAAGTTGTGAGAGTCAGGTACTCTGTAATACTGGTCAGGTTTCCTGGGAGCCAGAAATAAAGTGTCTGGGGCCAGGCTTGATTCCAAGAAGGCATCATCTACAATGTCTAATACAGGAGGGATAGCTAAAGGCCTGTGTTGAGGTAGGAGTAAGAATTCCCTAAGCCTCTTTTTGGAGTCAGAGTAATCCTGGCTTTCCCAGCAGAATTGCTCCCTAAGAGTGTGCAAAGTTTCACCAAATTAGAAATCTTCTGGAGGGGAAGCAGAGGGAATGGAGTCCTTTGCATCAGAATCCTCAAAGGCAGATAAGGGCAAATCCTGGTCATCAGAAGAAACAGAAATTCCAGAATCCTGATCAGAAGAATCAGAAGGAAAATCAGTTCTAGGTCTCAGAGTGAGAAGGCTGGCTTCCCCTAATTAGAGTAATAACATCTTCAGCCATTCATTTTTTAGGCATATGGGCCTGACCATGCGGTTTGGACATCGGTTTCCTACTGAATTGTCGTACAAAAAAAAAGAGGCCAGCCACTTTCTGATCTGTGACTGAAGGACGGGTTTACCTCGAACCAGGTGATCAATCACGAAGGCTCAGGTAAGGTGAATTTACCTTCTCTTTTTCTGTTTTAGATCAGGGACTTGATTAGCATTGTTTTGTCAGGAGATTTGTTTTGTACAGATCAGGGACAAAAAGATTGCTGTCTTATCATAAGATCAGGGAAACAGAATAGGTAAGGCAGTCATTCTGGAGAGACTATAAAAAACCCTGTGGTACCACGTAAAAGATAAGCAGGGTCATGTAATATTCTAAAGGTTAGAACAAAATGGGAAATAAGTGCACAAAAAGATCCCAAACTCCGCCGTTAACCAAAGACGCGAAATATATGCAATCACAACGTGCCGATAATGTTAAATACTACTCAAAATGGGTTAATAAGTATGAATTTGATGGTAAATTAGAAAAATCCTCACTTGTTAAACTTGTCAAACAGCTTAAAACTGATTCCAGAGGTCGGGTAAAAAAGCAACGTAAACTAGGAATTCCTCAGGCACACAGGTGGATTGAGGAAGCAAACCGTAGGGAACAAAAGAGTAATAATTCAAAAGCAATGTTTTTAGATAGAGAGGACAATAACTTAGTAATAGCATCAGCCCCTCCACCTACCTTACCAGAATATGAGGCAAGTGAACAAGTTAGTCCACCCCTGCGATATTCTGCTATCACTGTAAGTAGAGACACAACAAAAGCAACACCGTTTGTTAGAGATCCCGTCGAGACCAGGTCTCGAACACGGGCAGGAAACTCAAAAGGGGACATTGAGTTATATCAAATGGGTAGAAATTCACGATATACGAGTGAAGAAGAGATATGCCCACTTATAGAAGTACCTAATCCTCAGGCAGGACAAGAAGGACAGGACCCAACTCTCCTAGTGTACAGACCGTGGACACCGGAAGA
Organism: Protopterus annectens; assembly: GCF_019279795.1. Taxonomy (NCBI): domain Eukaryota; kingdom Metazoa; phylum Chordata; order Ceratodontiformes; family Protopteridae; genus Protopterus; species Protopterus annectens. The sequence continues at coordinate 1,143,518,238 of NC_056731.1, forward strand.
TATCCGGAAAGCCACTGAGGGAATTCCCCATCCAAAAGTTAATTTTAGAAAATTCTTAGAAGACTTACAAGGCATGAGGTTAAGTTATAACCTAAACAGAGAAGTAGAAAAAGTAGTCAGACGTAGTCAGACAAATCGTGGGACCAGATTGGCACATGATCAGTGGCAACTGGAATCCCCATGACACAGAACACAAACCCCTCCCACATAGCAGCGCAGAGCTAGACAACAGAGTGAAAGGTCTTACAGACCGAATCTCTGAGAAATGGAAGCCTAGGGCAGACTGGACTTGCATTAATCAATGCATCCAACAAGAAGGTGAAACTGTTGACAGATATTATGCTAGATTATTAGAGTGCTTTAATAACCATTGTGGAATGCAGGTTCCTGAAGATCAAACACATGATTCCCCATATGAGCAGTAGTTAAAGAATGCATTTTTAAAAGGCAGTATTGCACCCATAAGCAGCTTTATCACAAAGCACATGGTAGATCATCGTACAAGCAGATAACAGTCATTGCTTGAATATGCTAGGCATGCCGAAAGGCATTTTAATAGCAAAAAGAAAAAGAAAGCCCAAGTATTTTCTGTAGAAGATGGAGCAGAAGTTTATGTAGTACAGTCCGGGAAAAAGGGCAAGAAAAATGCCCAGGGAAACAAACAATTTGATCAATGATCAGAGAACTTTGAGGGACGAAAGAAAAGGGGGGAGTGCTTTAAATGTGGTAAAAAGGGACACTTGGCAAGGGATTGCAAGAAAAACAAGAAGGCAACTATGGAAGATAAGGAGGGTGAGGACTGACTATATGGTAGTAAGGAATCACTAGAAGGGGATAGTGGAGAAAGGACAAATAAGAATGTGATAGAGGGAGTAGAGGATGTGACAGAAGAAATAGAGGAAGTGCAGGAAGTCACGGATAGTGAAGAAAATGAAATTTTAGACTTAGCGTTATTGAGCTTGGAGCTCTATCTAGCAGACACAAAACCAGAAGTCACATTCCTGGTAGAAGGGAGGGAAGTCACATTTTTGTGTGACTCGGGGACCTCACGGACCCTGATACATCCCTCCAAACTGCCAGAGAACTCAGAGTCACCTGATTACATATTAGTGAAAGCAGCTAATGGACAGTTGTATCGAGAGCCCCTCTCCCATAACATTGCGATAACTGATCCAGTTTCAGGATTGACCCAGAAAAGCAAAATTGTTGATTCTGCAAAATGCCCAGTAAACCTCTTGGGCAGAGACCTTATGCAGCTATTTGGTATAGTAGTAGTTCCAACTATGCAGGGTATGGAAGCACAGTGACAAATTGATACTTTTGCAGTGCGATCGGAGGGTGAAACATTTTATTGGTACAGCCAGGACTTGGTTACGACTGGTCCAGGGGCAGTAACCGAAGAGCTGATGAACGTAGCCATCAGCAAGTTCCCCTCCCTTGACACTGATAAACAACATTTGTTGCACTGTACTCTGTTTTATTGTAGCACACCAGGACCTGACAAGGAATATGAGCAAGAATTGTTTAGAAACCGTGCAAACAGATTAGTATTACGTAATCTGTACTGGGACATAGAAGGGAACAGTGTAGTCAGCTGTTCATTGCCCCAGGAATTCTTTGCACTTTACAAATCTAATCGATTACCACGTTAGCTTGACTAAGGACAAGAATGCAAAATGGGCAGACTTAGGAGAAAAAGTCACGAGATGGGAAAAACAGACAGAGTTAGAGCTGTCAGAACAGGGAGTACAAAAGCAGAAGTTAAACTGGATAACACAGACACACCCAGCTGTACACTTGCAGTCTAGTGAGGACAGCTGATTAGCACTCTTATTAAAAGAGGAAGAAAATTCCTTACAAAGCATACCAGAAACTCTCTGGTCAACAGGGAAATCAGATGTAGGACTTATTCGTACAGCAGGACCAGTTACTATCACGCCAAAGTCAGCATTTAGACCACAAAAGAGACAGTATCCCTTGAGAAAAGATGCAGAGGTAGGAATCAAACCTATAATAGCAGCTTCACTTAAGGAAGGAGTACTGGTGGAATCTCCTGATTCACCATGTAACACACCCTTATTTCCTGTTAGGAAAGCAAATGGAGAATGGTGTGTGGTCCAAGATTTACAAGCTGTAAATGACGCAGTAATATCAAGGGCACCTACGGTGCCAGATCCACACACCCTGTTGAATGATTTAAAACCTCAACAGAAATATTTTTCTGTGGTAGATATCAGCAATGCGTTCTTTTCGATACCAATACACCCTGACAGCCAACATTGGTTTGCATTCACATTTCAGGGGAAAAGGTACACATACACGCGACTACCACAGGGATATTGTGAAAGTCCGACAATATTCTCACAAGAGATGGCAAGCAACTTGGCAGGATTTACCCCACCGAGAGGCAGTCAGATTTTACTTTATGTTGATGACATCCTGCTGGCAGCCCCCACCCAGCAAGATTGCAAAGAAGATATCATAGCGTTATTACAATTTTTAGCCACCCAAGGACATAAAGTAAACAAAAATAAATTGCAGCTTTGGAGAAAGCAAGTTAAATACCTAGGATATGTAATATCCAAAGAGGGTAGAACATTAGATGAAGACAGAAAAATAGCGAATTTGCAAGCACCGAAACCCACTACCAAGAAAGAAATTATGTCCTTCCTGGGTACGACCAATTTTTGTCGGAGCTGGATTCCGAACTATGCCTTGGAATCTGCACCTCTGACTAACTTAATATATAAGAATCCTATGGCAGCACAAGATTTATTACAATGGACACCAGAAGCAGAATCTGCTTTCTGCAAATTGAAACAGTTGATAGCATCCTCATTAGTTTTAGGATTACCAAACTATCAAACAATTTTTCCAAACTGTAGATTGTAAGCAAGGTTATATGACATCAGTGTTAACATAACAGAATGGGGACAAGCAACGCCCCATTGCTTACTATTCATCACAACTGGACCCAGTGGCGCGGTCTTTACCCCACTGTGTACAAGCAGTAGTCGCAGCTGCAATGGCGGTACAGTCTTCGGCCTCAGTAGTGTTGTTCCACCCTCTCACACTGAGAGTGCCTCATGCAGTCGTGATTATTTTACTGCAAGAAAAAGTAGCATATCTTTCTCCTGCTAGGCATCTTTCCAGTATGACTATATTGTTGAGCCAACCTCATATGACAATTGAACGACGCACGACTTTGAATCCGTCTACCTTGCTTCCAACTCCTGCAGATGGCACACTGCACAGCTGCCTGCAGGAGATTGAGCAAAAGACACTGCCTAGAAAAGATCTTACGGATGTTCCCTTGGATGATGCCAAGGTGACATACTATGTGGACGGCTCATGCAAAAGGGGTCCCACAGGACAGAACCTAGTAGGGTATGCAGTAGTTTCTGACACTGAGATTATAGAAGCAAAATCTTTACCACACCATTTATCTGCACAGGTAGCAGAACTGATTGCCTTGACACGGGCATGTACCTTAGCAAAGGGTAAATGTGTGAACATTTTTACTGACAGCCAGTACGCTTTTTTTTTTACTGTACATGTTTTTGCGCAACAGTGGAAAAATCGAGGAATGATAACATTTACTGGCAAACCAATCAATCATGCACAGTTTATTTTAGATCTTTTAGAATCTATTCAGTTACCTCAGAAAGTAGCTATTTGTAAATGCATAGCTCATACCAAGCAACAGGATAGAATTTCAAAAGGTAATGTGAGAGCCGATACAGCTGCAAAGCAGGCAGCTTCAGAAGTATTTCTTTTGAATGAGGAATTACAACCTTCTGAGATTTTAGACTTAGAAATGTTAAAAACAATGCAGACACTTACTACGCAAGTTGAGAAACAGGGATGGATAAAACTAGGAGCAATTCTCGAGAAAGGGCTGTACATCTCCAAAGAGGGAAAACCAATATTGTCATATAACTTGTTTAGATATGCAGCTTTGTTGAGCCATGGGCAATGCCATGTCTGAACAGGGGGGATGGTACAGTTAGTGAACCAGGTGTTCACAACATATGGATTCATAAACTATACTAAAAATTTTTGTTCATGTCACGTTTGTAATAAACATCATGCACAAGGGGTGTTAAAGCCCAAGCAAGGGAGTTTCCCTACACCACCGTATCCGTTCCATACTATCTGTATGGATTTCATAGAACTGAACAAATGCGAAAATAAGAAGTATTGTCTTGTCATTGTAGATATGTTTTCCAAATGGGTGGAAGCTTTTCCGACCAAAAATCCAGACGCAGCTACTGTTGCGAAAACCCTTGTTAAAGAAATCATTCCTAGATTTGGCATACCGGAAAGGATCTACAGTGACAATGGCACACATTTTGTAAATCAAACCATACAACAGCTGAGCAGGTATTTTGGAATTTCTTTGAAAAATCATTGTGCGTATCACCCTCAATCTGCAGGATTGGCAGAGAGACACAATGGAACATTGAAGAATAAGTTAAGGAAGCTTATAGAGGAAACACATAGAAATTGGGTGTACTGTCTGTCCCTGGCACTGTTGAGCATGAGAACTGTTCCGAATGCAAAGGGATTGACTCCTTTTGAGAAGTTATTTGGACGAGCGTATTATATACCTCAGTGGAAACCTCTCGTGCCCGCAGACCAGGAAGCTGACTGTACACTTGCTGAGTATATGAGAAGATTGTTGAATTCTACACATCTGTTGCAGTTAAATTCTGTTTCAGATAAAGAACAAACCAGACCATCGGAAGCAGCAGTAGTCCCAGGCACGTGGGTCTGGGTGAAGGTCATCAAAAAGAAGAACTGGACGACACCAAAGTGGGAAGACCCATTCCAAGTGCCACTGTCAACACCCACCGCAGTCAAGATTGCGGAGCGATCATCTTGGATACACCTGACACACTGCAAACTGGTGAAAAATTTTGAACTGGACAAAAATCTTGTTACTGTTACACAACAAGAAGAAAAATGACAAAATCCAGAGTAATCAGGAATGCAGAACAACCACAGAAGTATTGCATGATCATCCTGTTAACTATACTGGTGACACTAATCTTTTTGTTGTGGCCTTTCCTTTTTCCAGCCACACAAGCTGAACTGAATAAATGTGATGCGTTACTCATAGACTGGCACCCAAACTTCAACACTTACCAAGCAATTAAATATGTGTATGCTGCGATTTTTAATGTTTCAAATTGTTGGATCTGTACAGCTTTACCGACAGCATACGGGGGAATATTAATGACTGCAGTTCCCCTAGGGGTCAATGAGACCTGGGAAAACTTAATTTATGACACCACAACCGTTAAATCACAAGATAAAATAGCACTGCACTTGTCTGTTCCACAGAAGGGAAATGTGTGTTTCTACAAAAATGATACTGTTCAGGTGGGTTGAAGCAATTGCAATGTGACAGTTCCTTACAAATGTTACACTAAAGCAAATAATGCAGGTTCTTATTGTAATACAGACTATGATTAATTTCTTGAATTGATGCATAAAACAATTAATGAAGTACAACATAATGATGTTCTTTTTAAGCAACTGTCTATAATTGATAGGAAAATGTTTCATGCAGGGCAAGTATATGTTAATAGCAAGGTTACTACTAGGTAGAAGATTATTTTGTGTGTGGCAAAAAGGCATACAAATGGTTACCTGAGAATTGGTCCGGCAGTTGTTTTTTGGGTTACCTGGTTCCGGCCATACGACACACTGCAGTTTTGCCACGAGGTAAAATTCGAAATGCCAGAGAGGTCACCAAGAAACCTGTCAAGAAACCTGAAAATCCAGTGGGACAAATCGAGGCGGGCTGGAAAAACCATCATTCCATAGGCGATAAACTGACACATATGGACTTGAGTGATACTGTTATATCGTGGGCAAGCATATTACCAGCATATGGAGCAGTGAAATCGATTTGGGAGCTGAGAAAAATGTCTAAACTCCTTGAAGTAATGAGCAATACAACTTTTTCCGCTCTCGAATTAGTAACTGATGAAATGAATGCTATGAGAACTATGGTGCTTCAAAACCGCATGGCTCTTGACTTCACCCTAGAGGCGAGAGGTGGTACGTGCGCTTTAATCCAAGAAGAGTGCTGTTCGTACATTCCTGACAACCACCACGAGATAGACAACCATCTTGAGGTGATTCAGCAAGTGTCGGCCATGACCAAACCAGGCCCAAACCCACTGACGGACTTTTTCAAGAAATGGTTTGGGGGGTGGGGTACCATCCTAATGAACATCTTGAGTGCCATTTGTGTAGGTATGCTCCTGTTGGGAGTATGTGTTTGTTGTGGCATCCCCTGCATGAAAAGATTGATCAAAGATTTTATAGACATGTCGGTTTCTGAAACCTTATATCAAAGTACTGAGTTTGAAAAACTGTTAAAGACTGAAATGCTTTCATAAGTTAAACTGAATGACTCTCTTAACTGCAAATCCTGAATGGAAGAGGTTAGGAGAAGAAACAAACTGTTTATGCTCTTGAAAGTAGAATAAAAGTATTAATAGGGGGGGAAATGTTAGAAAAATATGTATTAATGTGTATATTAGTGCTTTTAAAAGCACAAAAGGGTTAACACATTTATTCTATTTCATACTGCATAAATCCATATAAACTGCGAATGCTTTCTGACCATGCTTTCTGACCTTGTATTTTGTCAGCACAGCTGAAATCTTGCTTATGCCTTTGGAAATTTACTGAGAAGCAGATGATTTTCTGCTGGGTTAGGAAAATAATGAATAGAACAATACCATTTCTATAATGTTATTAAACTTAGACAATTAGCTCTGTTTGTGCTATGAGAACATACACAGCTGCAGGAAGGATAGATAAGTAGAACAAAGACTGCTTGAAGAATATGAACTATAATTTGTGTTTGCTTTGTGCTTGATTTAGCAGAGTGCCTTGAAATGTAACACATCACTGTAGAAATAATTGTAACTAGCTAGTGGTCTCCAAGGCCATGTTATTTTTCAAAAAGTTTCTCACAAATCTAGTAATGTAATGTCATGTCAGCAGAGAATCATGAACAATATCTACTGTGAAAAACAATATTGTAGGCTTGTATTTGATTGTCAGCTTTAGAAGGCAATGTCTTGTAAAACAGTATAAGAATGGCTTCACTTCCTGTTACTAATCAGACAAACTCTGTATTTTTGCATGTTTTTGTCTCCTTGCTGCAAGAATTAAAAGTGCCTTAACCTGAACCTTACGTGTATTGGTCTTTGAAGTTTTTTCCTTTGACAGTGATCTATACATAAACCTCCAAAATGTATAACTTCCACTTGAGACAATGTTGTTTTACCTGCTGATTCCAGTAAATATATTTTATCTTGTTTTTTAGGTATTTTGTTGTTGACTGTGTAATCATATTTCCAAAAGCTTTCTGGACAACTGTAAGTTTTTTATCTTATGATCCTATAAATATAGGAAAGTTTACCCTTGTGAGAGGATTTGTGTTGTATATTCAATCCTAGATACTCTATCAAAATAGAAGTGTTTTGTCTTATTGCAGGAGATATTGTCAAGCTTGTTTAATAGGAATGGTCTAAAGGTTTGTATATCTAGCCAAATAGACTTATCTAATTCAAATTCTTGTGTGAGTGTGAAGTTTAAACATTCCTATCAGACATCATCTGAAACCAAAAATTTAATTATTTTTATTTAAGTAATAAGTTTTTATTTGGATCAGATGATATCATGATACCTTGTGTATATGCTATGAGAAATATTAGAAACATCCATTCATTATAAACAGAATGTTTATATATATATATATATATATACATATATATATATATATATATATATATATATATATATATATATATATATATATATATATAAAGTACCTAAAGGTTGTTAGGATATTAGAAATGCAATTTGTTGAGTGTTTTGGTATAACATAAGTAGTGAAGTTATCTTTTATAATCCATATCATAGGATTATTTAATAAATCTGTTTTGTAAGTCTGTGGTTTTATAATGAAGTCTGCACTTATTATTTCCAAGTAAATTTTCCATTTGGCAGAATAAGATGAGTCCACTAATTGAGATACAGTCTTGAATATGAAAGAAATTGAATAAAAGTCTATATCTGGAAAAGCTATTCCTCTCCTTTGTTTCAACTGTGGAGAGAGCCTTCAAGTACAAAGTACATCTCACCTAATCAGAGTCATACAGAAGTTTTAAAATAAATGGCTTTGAAGGATACGTAAAAATAAATTAAATATATTTGAATAAATGCAATGTACACTTTGTCCATCACTTTACATTCGACACATTATAGATGCCTTATGGCGACATAGATCTTTGTTGCATTTATAAAAAATTAAACTGGACAGGACTTAGTTGCAGTAGGTGAGTCTGCATTAATACCACCCCCATGGCTGAACACTTCTTAACAGCAGCAGTCGAGGTTATTCATGGCCCAAAATACAGGTCGTTTTGCAAATTACAAATGGCCAGGTATTGGTTCAGCTGAAGCCTAAAGACTGCAATGAGCCAAATCTTATTTTCTTTCTTTTTTTTTTTTTTTTGCAGTTTGACAAAATCATAAAATAAACACTGATTCATCACCAGTAATCCACTGTAGGATCACAATGAGCCAATGATGCAGCTTTGTCTCAGCTGCCTCATACAAGACTTGTATCAAGTCCACACAAACGCAAAAAAGAAGTTATGTACTCACCATAACATTCCATGTTTGCAGTCCACCTCGCCCTTCATTCTTACATGTGGGTTTGGAGCCGATCCTAGAAGACTTTGGCTCGTGGCTAGGTAGGTATCCCCACTGTGCACCAGTATAATCCCCAAATCTTGTTTGCTGCTAAACTATAGAAAGACAGAACAAAAACTATCCAGAAAGAACAACAATAATAAAAGTTCTCCACCTGTTATGAAAATTTTTTCTGTCTCCAGATCCTTCCAGGAAGGGGGTAGGACGATGGGTTCTTAAGAATGAAGGGCGAGATGGACTACAAACGTGGAACGTTATGGTGAGTACATAACCTCTTTATGTTCTGTAGTCCTATCTCGCCTTCATTCTTACACATGGGACAGTGTCCCTAGCACATTATTCTTGGATGGGTCACGGAAAAATGCTCCTGAGTGCCGTGGAACCAAAGGAGGCTCTACCCCTAGAGGTCAAATCCAATTTGTAATGAGTAATAAAGGTGTGAGAGGTCGCCCAGGTTGCTGCTGCACAAATATTATCATCTGGAACCCTGGCTTGAAAGGCTGCAGAAGTACACTGGGATCTTGTACAATGAGCCTTAATCTTGAACGGTAAAGGCTTTACATCGGAAGAATAAATGTAGGATATGCAACTGGAAATCCAATTCGAAAGGGTCACCTTGGAAACTGGGAAACCTAATCTGGAGTCAGAGAAGGATACAAACAATTGGTCTGACTTCCTAAATTCCTTGGTTCAGTGTAGATAGAACTGTAATTGTCTGTGAACTTCAAACTGATAAAATCTGTATTGTGCTGCGTTGGAATGATTAGGAAAGAACACCGGAAGCTCTATAGTTTGGTTCAAGTTATTATAAGAGCACACCTTAGGGACAAAAAATGGATTTGTACGAAGAGATACTCTATCTTTGTGGAAAATCAAATAAGGTGGCTTGATAGACAGTGCTTGTAACTCTGATACTCATCTAGCAGATGTGATGGCCACCAGAAACCCAAGACAGAAACTTTAACTAACACAAATGATCAGGTTCAAAGGGTGGAGACTTTAATTTGGATAGGACGAAGTTTAGATCCCATGAAGCTACCGGTTCCTGAAAGGGAAGTCTCAGCAAAGTAGCACATTTAAGGAAGGTTTTACACAATCTGTGTGACATCAGATTAGACTCATATTGACCCAAATGAAAATTTGATATTGCTGCCAGCAGAAACCTGGTGAAAAAGTTCAGACAAGAATTCTAAAACCACTGGAATGGATGCAGTGTAAGGGTCAACATTCCTTTCCTCAGCCCAGATAGAAAACCTTCTCCATTTGCTGGTGTATAACTTTCTAGTGGAGGGTTTGTGAGAAGATGAGAGAATGTGGGTCACAGCGGGTGAAAAATCATGAAGCCTGATTAGGGATGGAACTGGAGCAGCCAAGCTGTCAAACTGAGGGTGTGGAGGCTGGGATGAAGAGAGCCTGACATGTGCGTCAAGAGATCTGGCACTGGGTCCAGAGTCCATGGATTGTCTAGTAGATGAGGCCCGAGAAAGGGGAACCAAACCTGACAAGGCCAGTAAGGAGTGATGAGAATCAATCTGCTTCCCAACAGTTTCACCTTCTGAACCACCTTGGATATGAGAGGAAAGGGCAGGAAAGCATAAAGGAGACCTAAGGGCCAATTGTAAACAAGTGCGTCTCTTGGTGACTCCACTGGAGGGGAGATAAGGGAAAAGTAGCTGCTGCATTTGGAGTTGATTGGACTGGCAAAAAAGATTGCAGCATGGCTGTCCCCATCTGCGGAAAATCTGTTCCGCTATTTCCTGCTTCGGAGACCACTCATGAGGCATCAAGATTGCCCGTCTGAGTTTGGTCGGCTATCACATTGGTTGTCCCTGGGATGTGCAATGCCACTAGAAAGCACTGGGAAAATATTGCCCATTTCCAAACACGAACAGCCTCTCGACAAAGGAGGTAAATCTGGTTCCACCCTGTTTGTTGAGATACCCTACTACTGACATTTTGTTGGACTGTATTGCTATCGTTCCAAGAGGAAGAAGATGGTGGAGTGCTAGCAACATCAGAAGCACTACCCTCATCTCTAGAACACTGATATGCAGGTGAGCCTCGTGATCTTGCCATGTGCCTTGGACAGTCCTGCCAAGGTGAGGCATCCGTGGTCACAATAGCAACGGGTTGGGAAGGAAGGAATAGGGTGCCTTTCGTTAGTTGGTTGGGTGGGTTGGATCCACCAACGGAGGTCCTTTTTGCAGGACTCTGTTAAAATGATGTGGTGGGATAGAGGCAGTTGTTGGAAGGACCACTGGGACGATAGGAGCCATTGAAGAATCCACATGTGTAATCTGGCAATAGGGACTAGCAATATGGAGGTGGCCATGGTCCCTAAGAGTTTCAGCACTGTCTTTGCCTTGACTTTCCAGAGGGGGAGTAGCCGAAGGACTTGTTGTATGAGGTTCTGTGCTCTTTCTGCTGGAAGACGAGCTAACATGGCGACTGTCTATTTCTGCACCTATAAAAGTCAAAAATTGAGAGGGCGATAAGGCAGACTTTCCCCAGTTTATAGTAATCCGCAACTGGGAACAAAGTTGGATACTGGAATCTCTGGTTTGAAGAAGTAGATGCCTGGTAGGAGGCGGTCAGGAGCCAGTCGTCCAGGTATGGAAACACTTGGAATCCTAGACGTCTCAGGGGAGCTGTCACTACGCCATACACTTGGTGAACACCCTGGGGGCTGTGGTGAGACCAAAGGGCACAGCACGAAACTGGTAGTGACTGGCTGCCAGCTGGAAGCGTAGATGGCTCCTCGATGCTCTGTCCATTTTTATGTGGTAGTGCGCATCTTGGAGATCTATTGAGCACATCCAAGTGTCTTTCCCTAACAGAGGGAGAATAGACTGCAGTGTCACCATCTGGAACTTGTCCTTCTTTACGGATTCATTTAATTTGCTGAGGTCTAAGATGGGCCTCCAGTCCCCTGTACATTTTGGCACTAAAAAGAATCTGGAGTAAGTTCCAAATCCTAGCTGGTCTGCGGGGATGGTTTGGATGACTCTGTTTGTGAGCAACTTGTTCACTTCTACAGTTGCTTGATCCCTGTGATTGGGTGGAACATCCGGGATCCTCTTGGGAACACGAGATGGAAGAGAAAAGGGTATGGAATAACCGCTGGTGATAATTCTTTGTACCCATTTGTCTTGGGTGATGCTTAGCCAGGCTTCTGGATACAAAGAAATGAGACACCAAACTGGCTCCAGAGAAGCACAGTTGGGCCCCACATCAGGAGCGCTGATAGCGTTGGCCTCGAAACGAATCACGGCCTCCCTGGATCTGCGGTCCGCTCCTGCCTCTAGGGCGACATCTATCATTTGCTCCTCCTCCTCTGCCTCTGAAGGAGGAGTCACCCTGTGCATCCCGGAAAAACATCTGAGACTTCTTGAACCACATTTTACCACCTCTCTGACCCTAGGGATATAGTCTACAGGGGACGGTAAAATGTACTCCCACGGCAGAGAGCGTTTTCCCTTCTTGCTCGCACCTGCTAAGTGTGTCTTTTACCTTAGGTCCAAACAAGGAAGAACCGTCAAAGGGGGCGTTGGTAAAGGTAGACTTGAACGGCTCCGCAAAATTACACAAGTGCATCCAGGAGTGCCTCTTAAGGGAAACTCCTGAACCCGCTGCCCTGCTCACTCCATCAGCTGCATACGAAATCAGCCTCATGGAGGAGTTAACAATGGAATTCAAGGTGGACAACTGAGCAGACATCTTATCAAGGATTCCTTCAGTAGATGTACCTTGTAGAGTCTCTCCCAACTCCTTAAGGAGATCTCTCTGAAGCCTTGTAAAATGTGTTAGGTAGTTCAGCAATCTGAGAGTGAATGCCACTGACAAAAAAATACGCTTCCCATATCTATCCATCATTCCGAGACTCCTTGTTCAGCGGATGGACAGATGAAGAAGTCTCAGCTAGTTGCTTCTTGGTGGTTGCCGCCACCACCAAGCATCTACAGGAACGCCCTTGTTCAAAAATTCCTTCTCCTTGGGGGCTGACAAAAATTTATTGGGTCTCCTGGGGACTGGCTTCATGGCATCAGGAGTCTCCCACACCTTTCGACTAACATGGTCTAGAAGTTCGACGAAAGGTGGAGACACCCAAGAGGCTGAAGGTTGAGACCCGAAAGCCTTCAGATACACAGAATCCTCATCAGTAGGGGTAACAGTGGGACAGCCGCACCTCTGCTTAAGGATCTCCAAGATGTTTACAAAGGAGACATTATCAGAGGACGACTTGGGGTACCCTTCTGACTCCTCGAGGCCGGTGTCTGAGGTAAGAGACTCATCCTGGGAGTCTACATGCTTCCTCTTGCATGTCCTCTTCCGAGGGGGCTCCTCAGAAGGATATTCCTGGGAGGTCTCAGAAGTGTGGGGGCCACCAGCCAGGGGCTTCTGAGGCTGCGGGTCTCTCCTGTCGAGAGTGGTAGTAGGTGCTGAGACAGAGGTCGGTGCCTGAGGGGGAAGAGTGTTGGTACCCCTGGGTGGGGCTGATGAATGGGACAGCACATTCGCATCATCCCAAAGGCCGACCTCTCCAGCTCCGAAGACCTTCTCGGCTCCGGAGACAGAGGAAGTTGTTGGCTGCAGAGCCATCGACTCAGACAGATGTAGGGTCCGAGCTCACCCTAGTTGACGCACCGAGAGGGAGACTCAGAACCGAAGAGGTCCAGGTCCAAGTGTCCCAGTCAGGGCCGACTGGACAGCTTCAGCTCCTAGACACCCCGGATGGCACCAAAGGTGTCAGAGCGGAACTCAGTTCTGATCCAACCTCAGGGGGAGTGGAGCCAGGGGTTCCAAAACCAGTGGTACCGAACACTCCAGCTCCGAAAGTCCAGCACGGCTCAGAAGAGGAACCACAGTAGGGGAAATGGACTCAAGTGGTTCCGGGACTGACTGGGTTGGAGCCAACAGCCTTTTTGACAAGGCAGACAACTTCAGGAGTCTCAGCACTACTCTCTCCACATATTCTGATAGGCTCCTGGAAGATCTGGAAGACAGTGTGGGAGATCTGGACCTCTGTAAGATAGGGGGACCTTAAAGTTGGGGAGACCGGCAATGGATCTCTGGACCAGCTCCGATGTTTGGTATCAGTAGTTGGCTCCGAAATGCATGGGGCTGGCACTGGAGTCATAGTATCAACGACCTTGATCAGTTCCAAGATCAGTGGAGTCAAGGAGGGAGAAGTCTTGTCTGGTTTAGGAGGTGGTTCCGAAGCACCGGATGGTGCCGGGGAATGCCTCTTGGAAAGTTTAGCCTTTTCTTTTTTAGATGCATGAGATTTGGAGGAAGACGACAAACTGGCCAAGTCTTCCTCGAAAGAAGGCTTAAGGAGACCTTTTAATATTAGTTTGTTCTTCTGCTCCTGTAAGACCTTGGCACTGAAAGAATGGCAAAAGAAACATGTTTCTTGCAGATGGATGGCTCCGAGGCAATACACACAGTTACTGTGGCCATCAGTAATAGACATTTTCTAAGAGCATTTTACACACTTCTTAAACCCCGAGGATTTATGATCTTTTGCCTCTTTAGACATGGTATGGAGATACAGCAAAAAATGACACAACCCAAACACAACGAGGACTAGGTCCTCTAACTTAAATGGGCCTAGCCTTTACCGCACTAACAGTCACACCATCACGAGGACTAGGTCCTCTAATTCAAACGGGCCTAGCCCTGGGCAGAGAAAAAGAGAGAAAACTAGGTCCTCTAACTTAAACTGACCTAGAAAAGAGAAGACTAAAGGTCAGAAACTATCAAATATACAGTACACATACAAAGTATGAGCCAGAAAGGTCCAACTGTCTGAGAGGAACTTTACTCAAATTCAATGACGTAGAACCAAAAAAGTTGGAAATATCAAAGAACCCTTGTCAACTAAATATCTAAATATCCGACTAATATCTAGGTGGAAATAGTCTAATGCTAACTCACTAACACTAATAAACACCGCACACTAAAGAACACTGTACACAGGAAGTTGAAATAGAGCACAAATGCGCACCTTAACAGCAAGCACTAAATATTTATTAAACTAAATTCTACGCTAATAAGCACAGCAATTAACAACAAAGGGCAAAACGCCATTAAAGAGAACAAACTGGCACACAGGATACCAAAGAAAAAAACAAGGCCAACAGCCAACCAGTTCTCAACAATAATTATCTAAAGTGAAGAAAGAAACACTTCAGCAATACTGAAACTACTCTAACGATTGTTAAACACTAGCAAAAGCCATATAACATGAAAAGTTAAACTGTAATATAGCAAAAAAATAGCAAAATATGTTAAACTTAGCGACGGCCAAGAAGAAGCACATCTGAACTCGTCGAGGTGGCAAACGAGATCTAGGGATTATAGTGGTCATCCAAAAAAGTATGTGCTCAAAACCATCAACGGAGAACTCCGAGGTTGTATTAAAACACGTTTATTCCAAAAATGAACACAAACAAGCGATAAACAAACCAATTACATAAACGCCTTCTCAGTCCCAATATGCGTTTTCGTCTTATTTCATAGACTTCATCAGATGACCAGTGCATAACGTTGATATCAATTTATATTATTCATTAATTAACCAACCAATACATTCCTTTATTTAACTTTTAAACCACCCAGTAGAAATCTTACCTAATTAATATTTCTTCACAATTAAAACACCATTTAAATAATTAAATACATATTTAAAAAGTTTATCTTATCTAAAATGTTACCCACAATAAATAAAAAATATATAAATTAAAATATATTAAAAATATTACTAAATACAATTTGTTTATATGAATGCATTAGTGTAAAAAACATTTATTCATACTGAATGAAAAGCAGAACAATGTGTGACTGCCCTCTACTGGATATATATATATATATATATATATATATATATATATATATATATATATATATATATATGTGTGTGTGTGTTCATTTAAATTTTTATTTCAAAGTTTACTTGAATCTTAATTTTAATTAATATCAA